>NC_138224.1:20218860-20818860 GCF_964197995.2 Scardinius erythrophthalmus | reverse complement strand
ACCTAAGAATTAAACTTAGACTGTTAACTCATTCCACATCATTTGTACTAAGACTTGACTGATACCCCAAAATGTGTGGCTTGATGAGGGGAAACAGCCTGTTGCTTTTTTAAGCAATTGTATGTATAGGGCTGTTTCAATTTCAATTTATTTGGTTGCATTTCAGTGATAATGTCTATGTTGCTGACATATGAAAGAAATTCTCTTTCTGAGAATTACGTAATTCATTTTTCATTACGTAATCACGTTGAAAGGTCTGCAATTTGGACCTTCAACCCGTTTGTACCCCACTGAAGTCCAATATATGGAGAAAAATCCTGGAATGTTTTCCTCAAAAACCTAAATTCCTTTTCGACTGAAAGACGTGAGCATCTTGGATGACATGGGGGTAAGTAAATTATCAGGAAATTCGAATTCTGAAGTGAGCTAATCCTTTAACAGTAAACTGATATATTGTTCCTTGTTCTATTTTTGACGCAATTGTGCTACATGCATGAAGACTAAAATTTAACTGTTTAATGTTATTTTTTTTGGATTATTTTTCTTTATTCATTTTCATAATAATTTCATAATGTATTTTGTGAAGTCAGAGTATGTTGTACATGTGTGCTGAGCAGGGAGAGCAATATTTCGCTTAGAGGTATGTGTGCAATAACTTATTGTACCACCCCAGAGAAAAGTAGTGGCATGATGGGGTGAGGAAGGAGATAGGCCTACATAGATAAACCATTACAGCTGGCTGATGGGGTGAGGGAATAGAGAAATGGGGAACAGATAAATAAATAAATATGGAATGAAGACCACCTCACCAATAGCCTTATTCTGCTATGCCTGTTTGTCTTTGTCTGATGCATGTATAACATAATAAATAGAAATCTCTTGGCAAAAGTAACTGGTGTAGCTTCCGTGATTCAACCATAACAGGGGAAAGCATGATTTCAAATCTACAATGCAGAACTTTCATTTTGATGAGTCCAGTTCAGAAAGACTCTGAAAGAAGTTGTTTTTGCGGATAGGTGTGAAACCTTATTTAATTTCCTGATTGCTCGATAACTTTTTAAAATTAATTTATTAATAATTTATTAACGATTTGTCGGCTCAATTCCTGTCTAAACAAAACAAAGTAATGAGTATTCAGAATTTTTAAATGTGCGTGTGTAGAGAGTGGTAATGCTATGATTAATTAGGTATGAAAACTTCTATTATGACCACACTTGTGCAGTCTTTGGCTCATATCTTACATAGTTTCCAAGGCAGACAACAGATATTATGTAAGGAATGAGAAGGATGTTACCGTATATCAAGTCACTCCTGCAAATAAACCACAAAGAATAAATTATACACAGCACAACAAGCCCAAATCACAAGATTCTGCAAGTGTATTCCTGAACAACACTGAATGTCTCTCATGGCAGCATTACCCCTGCTTCTATAATAAAGCATTCAGCAGTGGACATGGTGCATCATTAAATGGTTTATGGGCGGTGGTTTTTCCCAACAGGCTGAGGGCAACCAAGTAACAGTGGGCCAATACTAACTTGTGTGCTCGTAACAGCTATGGAAATGTCTCCACATTGCCTCCTATTCGCCTGTTTTTGTTTTTTTTTTCCAAATGTACACAAGTTCCTGCTTTCCCCCGGCAACGCTTTTTTCTCCTTTTGAAAAGAGCCAACCATCCGGGGGCTGGTAACTAAGCACCCTGTTTATCAGTAACCAGGCTTAACAATGTCCGTAACCAAACACCGCTGTGGCAAGAGCGAGAATGAGAGAATGAGAGAAAGAGAGAGAGATCTTATGACATTGCAACCGATACACTTGGCACTAAGAATTAAGAGGAGGTACATGGGTTGGTGACTTTGAAGACAAAACTTAACTATCTGTAAGCTACTAAGTCGGAAACGCACTACACGTACACTAAAACAAATACCAAAGTACACACTTGGGTGCGTTTTGGAGTTACCGTAATGGTGACAAACTTCAATACTCAAGGGGGCGATATCTGTATCTTAGCTTATTATCTGGCTAGGTAGCTATATACAGCTTTAGCAAACTTTCCCAGTAAAATTCTCTTTAAAAAAAGTTGACCTGTAAGAAAAAACTGACAATAGCAGAAGATGTTAATTTTATGTTAAGCACTATAGCACCACTTGTGGCAATTCTGAGATTGAGCCCTCTGACACATTTCGTCTTCATTCTGTTCACACCAAGAAGAATGTGCAGCACAAAAACTATGTAATAAACATTTTAAAGGACAAGTTCGGTATTTTACACTTAAAGCCCTGTTTACAGATCGTTTCTGATGAAATAGAACGGTTAAGATTAAAATTTTGACACATGCTGCTGTCCCGAGAATTTTAGGTTTCTTTCGCTTTCCCCCCCACCTACAGAATGGCTGCATAGGTGCACTCGAACATATCCTTCCTAAAACGCATTAAACTTCCGTTTACAAAGACCTGAAACTCATCGAGTGGTCAGGGGTGTTCACTGATATGCTCATACAAAAATCGCAGCAAAATATGCTTTCCAACAGGTTTAATCGTAGTTTTTGTCCAACTCCATTGACTTGTATTGAAAGAGCTGTGTGGTACGGTATTACTCCACCGCTTCTTCTTCTGCTTCTTCTGTGTATTCAATGAAATGCCAGTGGTTTGCTTGCAATTGGCAAAGGTGCATTATCGCCACCAACTGGGCTGGAGTGTCTATTATTCAAGCTCTCAACGGAAGAATCTACGGGTGTGAGACGTTTGGAAAAATAGATCCACAGTTTTAAAACGAATGGTAAAACACCTGTTGGAAAGCATATGTTGCAGCGATTTTTGTGTGAGCATATCAGTGGACACCCCTGACCACTCTTTGTAAACGAAAGTTTAATGCGTTTTAGGAAGGATATGTTCCAGTGCACCTATGCAGCCATTCTGTAGGTGGGGGGGGAAAGCGAAATAAACCAAAAATTCTCGTGACAGCAGCATGTGTCCAAATTTTAATCTTAACCGTTCTATTTCATCAGAAACGATCTGTAAACAGGGCTTAAAGTGTAAAATACCGAACTTGCCCTTTAATTAAAAATGAACGGTAGATAATACATCTGTTCAGACCGACTCGAACATTCACATGCTGTCAATGCATTTTTTAAATTATTTTTTTTACAGGGAGGGATTCTAATGTCTTTATTGTCTCTGTGACATGAAATAGAAAGTTGCGAAGCATTGGCCTTTTGTGTGTGTCAAAACTCTAAAAAATTTTTGGTAACACTTTATTTTACAGTGTCCTTGTTACATATCGTCACCTTCCTAAAATAATCGCCAAAGTAATTTTTTCAGGTTTCTCAGAAAACACAAAAAAATGAAAAATAACTTCATAGGTTGAGTAGATTTCCGTTGTTCTTGATGCAGCTGCCATCTTGAAAAGCTTGTAAAATTGCCTAAGTCTCATTGTCTTTCGACTTAGGCAAAATAAAACGGCCTAAATCACACTCTTGATATAGGCCATTATACAACAGGGGTAGAATTGCATGATCTGTTCAACTGAGGATGTGGGCGATTTTACCAGAGGTGGCCAGCATCATGAGGAGATGACTTATGCAAAAAAAATAATTTTTGGCAAAAAATTACTTAGGTAATTATTTTTGGAAGGTGACAATATGTAAATGTGTAATAACAGTAAATTATGCATAATTACATGCAACTAACACTTAACTAAATCCTAATCCTACCCTAACCCTATATTAAGTACATGTTGTTAATTATTATTACTCAGTACATACATATATAATTACACTGCAACAATGACACCTTAAAACAAAGTGTAACCAATGTTTTGAACAACAATTCTCTCAGTATTCAGAGCCGAGTAAACCCAGCATTTTTAGCCATTTGATTGTTCAAACTGTACCAATGATAATAAAAAAAAAACAATCTACATTTGGACACACTGTCCAAAAAATACATTGTTTTCAGGTTTTGAAACACAGGACTATTCAGAATGGGTGTATTACAGGTTTGGGCCGTGTGAGCATTTTAGTGACCGCATTGTCACAGATCGCCGGTGTTAACCTTGACTGAATGAGCAGGTTAACTCCTGCCCTGCTGTCCTCTCCTCCTTAGGGATCTAATATCTCATTCACAACTCACCCTCATCTGATTGCTTCCTATTTTTATCCCATACAACAGGAATGACCGGATTTAACCGTGAGTATAACACATATTTATTCGTTGTACTTCAGCTTTACTGCATGACAGAGTTCACTAAACGTAAAAATATACTTAGTAGACTTGTGTAAATGATGTTTAGTAGATACTTTTACACTTAATATAACTATAGTGGCTGCTCTGTCCTTGCAAAAAAATAAATAAAAATAAAACCAGCTGAAACACTAAGATGGACTATATGCATTTGTGATGCAAAAATAAAATGTATTTGAGGCAAAAGTACTTTTGATTGCTTTTCTTTATTGCACAGACTGATATTTCTTGATGGTATAATGTTTTGTGGTCAAAAAAGAATATATCGTCCCTGCTCACACCTTCTCTCAATCTAAATCAGTGAACAGGTGAGTAATATTCCCATTCCTACTTAATCCTGTGACACCCCCCCCCCACACACACACACACATACCCCACCCCCCCACCACCGTGATCATGTGACCCAAGCAAATACCCATTAACACTTTCATGTCTACTACAATAACCAATAGAACTTAATGAGATTTACATGTAGATTTAATAAAGCGCAACATATAAACAGAACTGTATATATAATGATTTAGATTTGGCTACTGAGGTCTCTTTATTAAAACAAACCTTACACATAAATCAACTAATTAAAATTAATAAATGTTCCCAAGCTAAATCACAAGATGACAGGTCCACATAAATCCTGATGAGTCAAAGTAAGATTTTCTCACAATTACCTTTTTTTTTTTTTTTTTTTTTTTTGAGAACCGCATGGCAACATTTCACTTCAGTGTGATTCAGAGCCAAGAGCAACTGAGCCAAATGACTAAGAGAGCACAACAGTCACCATGAAACTGTCCTGAGAGTCAGTGTGTGTGTGTGTGTGTGGGTGGGTGGGTTTGTAAGGAGGATAACAGGATGCTGACACATGCTACATTTAGTTTAAGGAAGAACAACAAAGACAGACAGAGAGAGAGAGAGAGAGAGAGAGAGAGAGAGAGAGAGAGAGAGAGAGAGAGAGAGAGAGAGAGAGAGAGAGAGAGAGAGAGAGAGAGAGAGAGAGAGAGATTGGCATGCAATACGCGGTACTGTCATCATGGTAATAATAATGTATTTATACTTGCAGTCAGTGTGCACATTAATAAAACCTTGTGCCTTGATGAAATCTCAGTTATTTCTCGTTTATTGTTTCTTTTATATGTTTTTTATAAAAAATGTTGGTATTTGTATATAGTATATTTTTGTTTATTCTTAAATTATATGACCTCATAATAATTGCGAAAAAAAATTATTTTCTATAAAACTGAATTTATCGCAGGACCATTTAAAATAAATGAGTGAAAAAATAATGTTGACCAGTTACAATATACATTCAAATAAATGTTGATGTAAAATCTTAATGATATAAAAACTTTAATCTTAATGATATAAAAATTGCCAAATAACCAATGACTTGGCAATGAGCCAATTACCCATCTGCATATCCGCAATCAAACCCAAAAAGATCTGATAAAACCGCAACAACATAACATGAATATTAACACATAAAAAAAGGAGTAAAATTGAAGTCCACTGGTGCATTGTGGGAAAATAAGCCCAAGATAAACAGCACACCCTCTGTGCAAACAGAGTTTCCTCCATGTTGTGACACTGGGTTTAAAACAATGAATTAATGTGCAATCCACAGTGATATATGGGAGACTGTCTCATAAGACACAAAAAATCATAAATGAAAACTCTTTAATATCTCAATTCTTTCTCCTACGCATCAATTAGATTAAATTGTCAAAAAAATCTACTGCTTCTCAGATGTTTCTCTTGAGAAAAAGACGTTTATCCCGCCCCTCGGATTGAGCCGTGTCGATGGTGAGTTGCCAGACCTAACATCTTGATGTAGGTCTGGCTTGCAGGCTATTTAACAGGCATAACAGAGCCTAAACTGCACAGTACACATTACATCTAACGTTCAACAACAAACGATTAACACAGAGGTGATTCCTTTTAACATACTAAAAGGAGAACCTCTAGACAGTCAACAAAACTTCCCACACACCAAAGTTCATGGCCAATTTAATTGTACCAAGACCACAGAAACCCTTCCAGGTTGCATGCATTGTCTTGTCAGTCCATTAACAGCTTTGTGAACTGAGACACCCTGACGAGTCCGCAACACCTAGGTATAGTGTGGATAATGGGTCGGACCCCTAGACCAGCTCCGACTACCCACATTCATGCAAGAGGAGCCTTTTGACATGGTAAACACTGTACCTCCCCCTCTCCTTTTAAGAAGGTTATTTGCATTGAAGAGAACACACTTCCGTAACATGAACACATAATTGTAAATAAAGAGGTCAGCAATAGTAAAAAGACACTAGCAAGGAGTTTAACCGAACAGTTAATAATTAATCAATATAAAAATTGATCAAGCCCCAAATTGTCATTACTTTAATGTGGGGGAAAAAAACACATTCTCATAACTCCAATACAGTAATGAAAATCATTTTGCCTAAATTTTCTTCAGCACAACAAATACCACCATTATGCATTAAAACTTCTGCATGACAATGATATTTTTAACATCACAATATTGAGAATAAAGGGTAACATTTGGTTAATTGTGATGAATACGACCATTTTAATGTTTTAAAAAATAGGGTTTGTTTTCTTTCTGCAGCATTTCTTTTGTATATACTTTATTTTGGAATTTAATTATAAATATGACCTGAACATATTCTTAACATAAAATCTTTTTAATTAAGTTTATGATTAATATAACTACAATATTTATATATTTTTTTATATTTATATTTATATATTTTATTTTGTTTGTTTTTTTAAATTTTATCTTGTTTTTAATTTAATATAATTAATTTTTACATAAACACTTTTTTTGTCATTCTATTTGTTTTTAAAGTTTTTAATGCATAATGTTTCTGTTTTATATTCTGATCACTGAACCAACTTGAGATTAATTAATTTAAAGATTTCTGAACTTTTTTAGTAAATAGTCTCTCTCTCTCTCTCTCTCTCTCTCTCTCTCTCTCTCTCTCTCTCTCTCTCTCTCTCTCTGTGTGGTTCAGGTAGTGTGTGTGTGTGTGTGTGTGTGTGTGTGTGTGTGTGTGTGTGTGTGTGTGTGTGTGTGTGTGTGTGTGTGTGTGTGTGTGTGTGTGTGTGTGTGTGTGTGTGTGTGTGTGTGTGTGTGTGTGTGTGTGTGTGTGTTCTGAAAACCCAGATGACCTTTCTTAAGCACTTGAGTGTCAGTATTGATAAGACTCTACACTGGCACTATAGTCATTAAACTGAACTGGCTAGGCCAGATGTGACCTCCTTGACCTTTTTAAGTAAATGTCATTGAGCAAAACAGAGGTTATTACCCATGATCTGTTTTACCCCAAAACCCTAGAGCAGATCACGAGCATAAATCACATATATAAACACTAAAACACTAGGAGACAAGTAAGGATCAAAGATCTTTAGTATGCAGGACTTCCTGTTATAACACATCAATCTGACTACAAGAAATAGATAAATAGAGCCTAACATACAAGCCCACCTGTTTCCACATTATAAGTTAAACGAGTTGCGGAAAAAAATGCTTATTACAGTCAACTAATAAAAAATGGGATAGATTTTTTTTTTTTTTTTTTTGATCAATAAAACTCTATTTTTTAAAGAATACTATTCAATATAATGAAAATGATGAAAAATAGCATCTTTCATGTCTCCTGCAGTGACCCCTGCACTTCAAGCTTACTAAACCAGCTTATCATTAGGGAAGAGAGATAAATAAAATACCAGGCCTGGCCAAGGTTACAGTGGGGCACAGATCATTTTTCCAAATAACACGGATTACGAACAGAACAGAGAATACCATTGTGTGAGAATATCTGCCTCCATCATGAAACAGAACCTGCTTTAATGTAAATGTAATTTGAGAGGGCGACTTCATGTTTAAGAGTGAAAATTCAAGTAGAGAAGAGCTTTTGTTTTCAAGCGTCGTTGTGAGGTGCGAAAGGTCGTGAACGAAATGGTTATATTGGCTGTATAATCAGGGGGAGGTGAAACCAACCCCCCCTGTAAGAGATGACGGCGTTTCTAAAATGGTGGCTTGACACCTCTCAACGACAAGACAAATTCAATACATCTAGGATTTCTAAGCTTAGCCTGAAGGTTAAAAAAAAGTACAAAGTGCATCTCAAAAGCAAAGACTAAACTGCAAATCACCCTGCAGGCCTCTCATGATTTTTGTTAAACTTTTACTCGTAAGTGGCTAAAATTAAATTGCGAGTATTTCCTTGGCAACTTGCTCGGATATTGCCTTAAAGACTTGTGCAAGGGTAGATGACATTTAATTTGACATGGACGAAAACAAGGCTGTGAAAGATAGGCGTACTGTCTGTTCAATGTTTTGTACAACTTGGTATACATTTCCAGAAAAAAAAAAAAGAAAAGAAAAGTACAACATATTGTTTCCAGTGTCCAAAATGAACTTTTTAGACTGCAAGCCAAAAGTAGTTGGTTGAATTTTACCACTGTAAGCAAGTTAAAAAATTAACTGTTATTTTAAAGAATTAAAAGAATTTTACTTATGAAATAGAAATTCTTATGATAATTTCCAGTTTGTAATAACCCCACTGGATACTGATATATATAAAAATTAGTGCTGGGCAACATTTAATCGCATCCAAAATAGAGGTTTGTGTTTACATGATATAGGCCTATGTGTGTGTACTGTGTATAATTATTTTGTATATATAAATACACACATATGCATGTATGTATTTAAGAAATATTTGCATATATATATATATATATATATATATATATATATATATATATATATATATATATATATATAATTTATATTATATATAAATAATTTTTAACACATTTTTCTTAAAAATATAAATACATGTATGTGTATTTACAAAATATTTATACACAGTACACACATATATATTATGTAAACACAAATTTGCACTAATAAAAATATCATTTCTTTCATTCATGTCTTGCATAAATGCATTATCCAATAACATTTGATCAACATCCAATTTTTTTATCTAAAATACTATATTTAAAATTATTAAAACAATTATTATTTTTTAGAAAATATACAGTACCCTGAATGGTTTTTATTTTGGACCCTGATTAGTTATCATTCATGAAACACGAGCAGAACGAATTTGTGCAGGTTTTCGTAAAACCTTTCTTACATAAAATATTGCATTGAAATCAATGATTTTTGCTTGTGTTTCATTAATGCGGGCGACTTCCTGATCAGAGTGATGTAATATTATATTACCCAAAATGCACACCTTAAAATGTATTGGATGGCCGCCCAAGTATCACATTTCCCAAGCCTTTCCCCATAAAAACGTCCAAAAAAATCCCAACAGCAAGAGCATGTTGCTCAAACAGCAAAGTTTGCTATCAAATACATGCTTCCATTATATAGTGGCATTGTCATACACTGGTATTAACAATGCTATTGAATTACAGGCTAGCCATTGTAGAAAAGCGTGTGCTAGTTCATGCATGCTGAGTGAAAACAGGAAAGTCTTTGAAAGCAAAAAGAACTTTAATTTCCCTCATAATCCCTAAATGCTGGGCATGGATGGCCTTTGGAGTATATTTCTAAAAACGTAGAGTCGGTCACCGTTGGACACATGTAATGTCACACTTTTTGGCCGTTGGCTGAAATAGATGCTTTTCTAGCTCCTTAGCGTTAAGGACAAAGACATCTTTTATGTGCGGCAGAATAGGGTCAGGACAGAGCGGAAAGTGTGTCGTGTTACACGCGAACAGGTTCCTCTTCAGACTTCCCAGCCCGGGGAATCACGGATCTGGATTGCGTCTGATCCGTCGGCCTAAATCTAACCCCTGAGAATGGGACCTCCACTTCACCTGAGCTCACAGGTCAGGCCTAGTCGGTTAAAAAACGCACCTTGATGACTACCCAACCTGTCCAGACTTCCCAACTAGCAATCTGTCTGAACAAACAACCATTTAATCCTGGGCGAGAGTTCACAGCGCTCTTAAAGAGGCTTAGAAAATCTACAAAGAGGCTGAAAGTTTATATATCATTCTTCATTGAATGCTGCCATTCAGTGATTCTATGCGTTGTAAGGTTTCCTTGTCACTTCAAGAGCGCTTCGGATTTCTGTTGAGTTTGATGAAGTTGCTTTTAAGATTGTGTGAAGACTAATCATTTTTGGAATGGGCAGAATTTATCTTCACAGAAGGCATTCAATGCTGTAGAAGGGGCTGTAGAACATCATCAAACATCTGTGACATTTCTGGAGACCACAGGTGGAGTTAATGGTTAAGATCTCAGTAGTATTGCCTAAGGGTGATGCCATTTTCAAACAAGCACCTAAAAGGCGTTTCTTGAAGAGAAAAAAGGCCTGTGATTTATGTTCCAAGTTGCCTCTACTGCACCGGTAAAGCTAAATGTGAGGCGTAGCTCCATGACTTTTACAGGAAAATCCACTCAATTAAAGGAACGTTTGAGGTTCAAGACAAGTTAAGCATTATAAACGACAAACAGACAGTCATTTCTCATCAATTTGTTGAAAATTGCAATGAAAAATACTAAAGTACTTACAATGGAAATCTATGGAAGCTTGTTTCCGCCACAGAATAAAACATTTTAAAAGATAATTGCGACTGTTTATCTCAGAATTGCGAGATATAAAGTCAGAATTGTGAGATATAAAGTCAGAATTGCGAGATATAAAGTCAGAATTGTGAGATTAAATAAACATGCAATTAGGAGAAAAAAAAGTCAGAATTTCAAGTTTATTTCTCGCAATTTCGAGTTTATATCACCCAATTCTGACTTTATAACTCGCAATTGCGACTTTATATCACGCAATTCTGAGAAATAAAGTCAGAATTGTGAGATAAACTCACAAAATTTGCACATGATTTGTCTTAAAAGCATTTTAAAACACCACATAAACATATAAACAACATTAAAACCTTGATTTTCGCAACAGGGCGACCAACGTCGAAACATGCATTTTCTGTAAAGCTGCTTCGAAACGATATGTTTTGTAAAAAGTAATGTGAAACTTATTAACCTTGCCTGTGGTAAGTTTATATTTAACCTTTCACTACTGTCATGTTCATGTGAAACCGGTAAAAGCCAGATATGATTTGCATACACATACCAAAAGGGACATAACTACCCACAAATTACCGTTTATATTGAGCAAACTCCACCCAAAAGAAAGTACATATCCAGAAAAGTTTCATCTCAGAACAGTAGTTCCACTGTTACAAGAATGATTTAGACAACTTATAGAAAGAAACGATTTAAGCTCTTCAACAAAAATATGGGCAACATATTTCTGATTTAAGCTCATTGGAATGACTTTGTAAACTTCCATTGTAAGCTACTGTAAACAGACTTTTGTTTCTTTTGACAATTGTTGCAATTGTTTTCTGTTGCAGAGCAGAAGTATTCAAACCAGAAAATTCCTTTACAATTTGCAAAAGTTAAAATGGCAATTGCAAGTGAAAGGCCGATATTCATTATCACAAAAAAATTCCAAGTAGTCAAGGGCAAACGAAGCCTGAAAACATTACAGCTTAAACAAAACCATATAATTAGCGTACAAAGGCAAAACAATGCTGAGCCATGTTTTGATGTAAACTACCCTGGAATGACCCAAACCTGGAGCGGTTATTGTTTGCCCCTCTTGGCACCGGTTCGAGACCTCATCGCTGTCTCTGTCTTCTCTCTCCACCTTCAAATGAGTTTGCAAGATTAAACATGAATCAAATTCCTTTCCTGCTCATTTAACAGAGATGCAGACAGCTCGCACTGTTATTTTAGCTTAATTAATGTTCAGGTTTCCCGGTCTCGACTGTATTCCGCTATCAGAGAGCAGGAATGTGAGGAGGAGGAGAATTTCTGATCTTCATCTCTCTTGAAAATAAGGTTGAAGGCCTTTAGAAACATGAACAAATTCTAAAGAAACCTGCGGTTAACCAAAATTGCTAGTATCAGATACATAGAGGCCATTTACCTGTCAGTTAATAAAGGGCAATGTTCAAGAGGAAAAAAAAAGATTGGTTAGAGAACAGTGCTGACATAGTTTGCCTCAGTAATCTAATAACAGTTTCAACAGACACTATGGGGACGGATGTAGCATTGCAAGCAAAGTAAAAATGTTTCAATAAAACTCAGTTTGTTTAAACTACACAGACCTTGAGTCATTTTGTTATGTCTACCCAACTTCAGCTATGAAACAGAGTGTTCGCATCTAGAGAAAAAAATATACAAAACACACTATCATGGCAGTTGGTGGCATATTTGTACAATCTCATTTGTACATTTTCAAACTATCTGCTTGCACCCTACTAAGGGTTAGGTTTAGGAATGGACCTTCATGTTTAGATATTTTCTAAAATGTGTATCTTTTTGTACAACTCAAATCATTTTGTACAACTCAAATCACATATTCATTTCAATTCGCCAAAACGTTAATGTTCCATCCCGGTTTAATGAGAAAACTTGACTATTTTACGTTTTGGCGAATTGTAATGAATATGTATGATTTGAGTCGTACAAAAAGATACACATTTTAGAAAATATCTAATATCTAATATATATATATTAGATATCAAAACTAACATAACTGGGAAAATCGAAACTAAACTAAAATTTCCATATAACATTTCCATGACTTCAAAACAAATTAAAATGCAACCAAAATGTCATCTAGTGAAATTAATAACTTTTTGGTATAGGCTAAGTAAAACTTAAAATAAAGTTTATATAACTTCAAACCTGATAATAAACATAATAAATTTAATATTTTGAACATTTTTAAATGATACCAGTTAGCACAACATTGGCAGCCCTAAAATATGATATAAAATAAAAACTTTTTTTTTTTAAAGATAACCAAAAATAAGGTGAAAACTAACAAAAACTAATCTAAATTAAGATAAATGAAGAATAAAAAAATAAGTAATAATAGCAACGCCGTAAAAACCAAATAGCAAAACAAACAGCTTAGCATTACGGCAGTGAGTTTTGAATGTGGAAGCATCGCTTAACACCTTCTTCACGCAACACTATAAAAATGATACTTAAATATCTAAACGTTAGTTCATAACACTTTCTACTACTATTTCAGCCTCATTAATGAAAGATAAGTGGGATTCGTCCCTTTAAACAAAGTATGTTTGACAGAATGACGCCCACAGCATGTCTGTGATCTCAGAGGTCAGAGGGTCGTGTGTGGATGAGGCAGAAGGACAGTCACACCTGGAGTGGAGATCTCCTCTGGTAATGACATGTAGATGACAGGGGACAGGCAGTGCAGTTTTACAGTGATTAAAGTCTCTGTCTGGCTCTCTTACAGCTGTTGTGTGCATGTCAGAAAGCAGATCTGAGGACACAGCTGGCCAGCCCTACTCTGACCCCGTCTGCTCACCAACACACACAATACACGCATGAACCACACAGGAACAGCTTCTACAAGCTTAAGCCAATTCACGTTAACTCTAGTTAAGTGGTCCTTGCACAAAACATGGCCACTTTAATTAGCATATCAACTCTTTGAATTAGTTGTACATTTAGCCTACATATCGAAGCATATCATTCATAACAGTCATTGCAAAACAAATTACTCAGCTCATTACCCCATTACTCACAGGTAGGCCTGAAGGGAATCGACAGCTGCCGAATTCCATAGAAAAGCCCCGCCGATTTCCATCATTCACAGAGTTCAACACACGCACTGCTTCACGTGTTTTCGTTGTGAAAGACTTGATCATTACATTGAATTCGATCAATTCAAAAAGTCAGAATGTTACAGTTGCCTCTATCAGGGGGAAGAGGTATAACATTATGATATTTTTCTTTATCTCAAATAAGAACAAACATAAAAGTAGCTAATAATAATATAATTGATTGTATAGTAGGCTACTTATCAATATTGCATTGAATAGTTTCACCTTAATATGGTACTAATTCTTTTAGTTGTCTGGAATATTTGTATTATTAAGACAAAAGTCTATGTGGAATCTACTTTATTATTATATGAAATACATAGATTTAATTTAAATCTATATTTAAATTAAAATATAGATTTAATAACATAAATAACAGAAGAAAATAACAGAAAAAAAATCTGTTTTACTAAAATATATTGATCAATTCATAAAATAAGAAGTCTTCGACTACATATTTTGATTAAATTATGTTCATTACACATTTGAAAAGATTACATTATATTCATAACGTCTTACAATTACCCCGACCTCATAGCCAAGATAAAATCATACACAGTAGCTACTAGTAACATGCTTAATGTTTGTTAATCTGCATTTAAACTATTTGCATATATATACATACACATTTAAAAGATGCTGAAACCACAATAAATAAATAAATAAGCCAGAAATCACTTTATTTATCATTAAGCTTAAGTTTATAATAGTTTCAAAAGTCTTGGAGCTTAACTCAATCTATTTTACTGTGTTTATATCGGTTTTGCAGAATTTCACAGATTTTCTTCCACACACTCTAAAAAATATTGTTTTGAAGTTGTAAATAAGGGAGCGTTTACACAACCTCGTTTTCAACAAAAAAAAAGAAAAATTTGGACATTCATTTACATGACAATGGCGTTTTGTGGGTCTGAAAACACAAACTTTTGAAACCAGGTTTCAAAATGCAAGTTTTTAAAAATTATATCGTTATCGTCTCCATGTAAACTAAAAAAAATGTGAATTTGTGAGAACAGGGAAGTCATGCGCATGCGTATTACGTGTTCAGTCTATAGCATAGACAGTAAAAGAAATGGACAAAGCGACCCCATTGGATCTCAATTGAGACAAGTGAAGCCCATTTCTAGCGATTTCTTAGCACTTCCTTTCCTGACGCGCAGACTCAAACCGAGCAAAGCGTTACACGGACCACGTGAGCAACCCGTCTGTCTTCTAGTAGCTGTGCCAAGAGAAATCTGAATCATTCCCTTCCGAATCTCGCAGAGACGGAGAGTGTGAGTAGGAATTGTCCATGAGCTAGGAGCAGGAGCAACTTTTGCTAGGTATTCTGATTAATTATATTGTCATTTTGCCTCCACGTCCCCCCGATTGCCCGCAAGCTTCACCTCCCGTCCATACGGTAATCTCTCTACTGTGCGACAGAGAGTCGCGTGGTTATGACGCAGTCGTTAGCCTACTTTTACAAAAACTGCTTCTACGGGGCCATAACATAAGCTACAAGGTAATGGAGCATTTTATACATTGTCGTGTTTCTTTAGAAATAAATAATGGACAAATGGAGTCTTCAAACGCCTCAGATGTAAAGTTATTCGCTGTCAAAGTGACGCCAAAATGAATGGGAGTCAATGGGATGCTAACTGCAGATGAAGTTCTGCTACAAGATGGTGGCACGCGGCCGGCTTCAACTTCCGGTCGACTTCCTTCCCGCCTGGTCTATAGGCGCGTAGTGTTAAATTCCAAAGTGATATCGCCAACTACTGGCCTGGCATGAATAATACAGCGTGTATCCGTGTGAACGGGGATCGTTTTGACATCGTTGTCGCCTGTACACGAAAAACGCAAAGAAAAAACGTTTCCTTTTTTCGTGTAAATGTACCCTAAAACAGATTACCGGTATTTGGAGAACGTTTAACAAGAAAGTACTATTTCAGTCTTTCTATTCACAATTCCATGTTTAATTCAATGTGTCTCTTGCCATTTCTTTGTAATTTTTTGTAAAATTAACAAAAACAAAAACAAATCTACTAACAATTTCTGAGTAAAAATCCTACACCATTGTTTTTTCAATGCAGAAAATGTAAAAAGTGTGCAAGATCCAAGTGGGCCTAAACATTTAATCTACAAACCTCAACCATCCAATTACAAGAAATCATTTTGTAGGATATGAAGCTAAGTCTTCAAGTCCCAACTGAAATACGAGTTCAGAGAGTTTGGCAATGCAATGTAGAACATGCGAGTCCTGCAGCGCTGAGTGGGCTATACCGTCAACTACATAAGGACGCAAACGCAGTGGCCCACGGGCAGAAGCTCACACCACTGAAGGAGTCAGCGTGTATCGGCAGGATCAGCTCGCTGACTTCAGGGGGAAAAGAGGAAGAAACTGGCTAGAAGTGATAAATTACCTCCACTCCTCTCTTTGGATGTGACATGGATCTTAATCGAAAGATAAAGACATAAAAAAAATGGGTAAATTCAGTTTCCCCAGTACAAATGACGGCTGGCTCCATCTATCTTGAGGCTGTGACAGATGGCTTATCAGCGGTATTGATCCAGTGAAACAAAGCACAAAGGTGCAGGGCTAAAAAAAAAAGGGCATCATTTTGCAGAGGACACCCCTAAAATCGGGAAAAGCCTTGTTGAATGTTAACAGACACAGATAAGAGAGATTAGGTTACTTTTCAAACACGCAGCCCTCACTCCGTCATGTTTGCTGTGCAAACTGGAGTTGTTTTAGGCTAGAATGGCTCTTGTTTTGACTAGAATGTTAACTTGCTTTTATCAGGTGCATATCTGGGACTTGTGTGTGTCCCCAAGTACTTGGATAAATAATTAAAAACTCGATAAGGAAAACACCTGTTCAGGAGTGAAAGATAACAGTGTCTAAATAGTGTTCCATTTGTGAGGTTAACTAAAAAAAAATAAGAGTCGTGCGGTAACAGTAAAAGTAACAGGTTTTATTTTAGTCCAAAATATTACTTTAGGTTAAACCAACAAAAGTCATTTTTAGAGGGTCAGATCGGGTAGAAAATTATACCCTTTTTTTCCCACAGTGTCTCAAGTATGAAAAAAGTGCTTTTTCGCTTTGCATTTAAGAGTGGAATATGGTACATTTAAAATATGGAAGTCTAGAAATGTCACTTAACACCTTTAGAAACCAAGTAACAAAAAACGTTAAAATTTGGTAAAACTATATAGATATATATATAATTTTTTTTTTTTACATTTAGTGAGGACAGTGTGAGTGGTGCTTGCCCATGCAAAACTCACCACCATGATTCTAGGGCTCAGTGGGTGGTTGCTAGGCACTTCTATGCATTTGTTTTGACTGGGTTTTAACATGTTGCTATGCGGTTACTAGGGTGTTCTGGGAGTCAAAAGAGCCCATCCCAAAAGCCCAAAAGAGCCCATCCCCAAGTCTCTATGATATTTTGGTCCCTAGATATGCCTAGTGTTCCTTGGGTTATTTATGTATGTGCCCCAGTTTCATTGTATGCCAGGACAAAATGACAAGTCTGATTAGTTAAAAGTAAAATCTATGTTTACTAGGTGTAGTGGTGTAAATAAAACCCTAACCTTAAAGGCCTTTAACACTTAACTTTAGTTCACCCCTCCAAAAAAACAACAACCCTGATGTCGTTTCAAACCAACAATACACGCTCCAAAGAGTCCCTTCTAGAGTAAATCTGTTCATCATATAAAGCAATCATATCTCTTCACAAGACTTGTATTAAACCACTCGATTCATATTCATTCTACAAACAATTTATGACCTTTTTGGATCTTCTAAATTTTGGTTACCTGGACTTTCCATGAAGGGACATAAACATCTTAGGTTTCATTAAAAACATCTTCGTTCGTGTTTCGAAGAGTAACCAAAGTTTTCTTATGGGTTTGGAGCGACATTAGGGTGAGTAAATGATGACAGAACTTTCATTTTTGGGTGAACTAACCCTTTAAGTTTGACCAATAGCAAACAGAAACACATTTAAACTGATATATCTTAACATAGCAAATACTAGGAAAATCCATAATTTAACTTATTTCTGTCCAAGCTGGCTTCTTCTAAGACTCAAATATCGCATGACTGAAAAACATTTGTTACCTTCCTGAGGATGGTTGAATTTGAAATTGAGACACCTGATTAAATTCACTCATAGACCAGAGTAGCCGTTACAATCCAGCTAAGAGCTCTGTCACATGTTTTCCCTTTAGGGCCGTTTCCTTTCCCCTGGGCTGGGGGTGAAGAGGTCACACAACCAGTGCTAATGGTTACCTAACATCTGACATGTGGGTATGTCCAAGGAATAAAATGCATTAGTTTATTAGACAAGAGAGAAAGAGATCTGTGTGGAATTTGAGGGGGTAAAAGAGGGCGGGAACTGCAATGGCGATGGAAACCGATGTGTCTTTGTCATGAATGAGTGAGCATGGCATGAATGCGGCTCATTACGACCCCAACAATGACCATGAGCATGCATATTCAGATGAGGGCCGGCAATCAGACCAACAAAGACACGGTCGTAAAGCCACAGAACACAGACAAGAGAGCCGTATTCTGTGAGATGTATTTGAATTGCAAGTTGCAAATTAACAGGAAGGCCGGTGTGTGGGAGGAAGAGAGAGATAGAAAAGGAGGACAGAAACAGAGAAGGAAGAGTGTGAGATTTGAGAAGCTGGTGCCATTTGAAGAGGCTGGCTGTACATATGAGCATGGTATAATATAACACCGTCACAGATATGATCATAATAAAGCACTGTAATAACACCCTAACGAGCCATTTCTCTTCGCGTGTCGGTCAAAAATGACAGAATTTATTTATGAATTTATTTTTGTCAATAAAATGAATGTACAATATTTTAGTTTGATTTTTTATTTTTTTTTAATAATTTGTATTTTTAGGGGATTTTTTTATACTAAATTATATTTAGACTATATGTATAATCCATTTATTCACTTTTTGAGCATAGATCTGACAATTCAATTTTCTAATTAAACTGTCATAACTCCTGAATGCTTTAGAGCACAGACTTAAGTTTGATCCCTTTTCAAAGACGACACTTGGCAGATTTTTTGCTAAAGTGAAAAAAGTTTAAAAAACAGAACTTAAAAAAGTAAAAGAATTTTACGTGTATTGATATGAAAAATGCACAAAAATACTATTTTCAATTTTTATATGAAATATATATTTTCAAAATAACGTTTTACTCTAAAATTGCAAGAAAATCAAAGCCATAAATCTAAACAAGTTGTGTTCACATTTGAGCTTGATATCTCAAAAAATAGCTTTCAGTAAGATTTTGTTTGGCTGCAGTACCAAAAGTTTTCACTAGATAAAATTCGTCAACAAGGAGCACAAGTGTGACTATATTTCATAGGATTTTTGTTTTGTTTTTTGTGTTCACATAGCAAGTGCCAAAACCTTTACCAAGCAAAAAATTCTAAACAAAACAAAACATAAAAATTTTCGGTAAAAAATGACCAAAGAGCACCACAGTATTAAATTAGTTCAATTATATTCATTTTAAATCCATTCAGCACCAGTCATTTACAAATATATATTGGCCAGGTCAATTAAACAACTTATTTTTGGTCTTTTTATATTATTGGCATTGACCAAAACTGTAATAAATTACCCAGACAATGACAAGATTTCAGTGATCTGTCAGTGAGTAGTAATTCATGATATTTAGTTCTTTTTCTCCAAAATTGCACAGCCATCACATACTTAGAGGCACCTAATTCAACAATAATAATGTGTTGCTCATCTCAAACATTTCATAACAGAACATTAACCGGGATCTCGATATAACAGTGAACCGAGTGAACCGAGAACTCATTCTCACACAAACGGTCTTTGCCTTCTTCAACATTTCTAACAAACACCTCATAAGCAGAAGAACAGGATTGTAATTCAGCCTGCAGCAAACACACACTGAAAACATGCAGCCAATCGGAGCAGCAGCTCCATCATTGACTTCAACCCAATATATTTAAGTGACATAATACATATAGTTTGTCTGTATCAAATTAGTTCTTACCTTTCTACGCTGGAAAAACTCAAATTTAAAGAGTCATTACAGGCAAAAACAGTTAATGCAAAAGATACAAAGGGAAGTTAACTGACCTGTGACAGAAACTTTCATGGTGGCCTCCAGAGGTCTGTTGTTATCCAGATCTTTGCTGAGTTTTAGCTCTCCAGTATCCGAGTTTAGGATCAGCAAACTCAGCTCATTTCCTTCAATGAAGCTATACTTGAGTTTATCTGACACATCTGGGTCGTGAGCTGGTACCTTTCCTATAATCCCAGACGGAAAGCTATTGGATTTGTTGGTGACGTAGTTATTGAAGATAATCTCAAAATTCTGCAGGACCGGATCGTTGTCATTGACATCAACCACACGGATGTGGACGATTGCACTGCTGACCAGAGGTGCAGACGTGGCCTGCACTTGTATGACATACTCCCGTTTGGTCTCGTAGTCCAAATCCACAAGCACTTTTAAGTCTCCAGTCAGCATATCCAAGTCAAAGACCTCAGGGTTATTTCCTGACAGAATTTGGTACAATATCTGAGCATTGGTGCCTTCGTCGGGGTCCATGGCGGTGATCCGGGCAACCACTGAATCAACAGGGCTGTTTTCTTTGACGTCGATGAACAGTTCATTCTTCTCAAAAACAGGAGCATTGTCATTGGTGTCCAGCACAGAAATCTGGATCTCCACTGCTGCTTTGAGAGGAGGAATACCTTTATCTACAGCAAGGGCCCTCAGGTTATAGATCGGAATGTTCTCTCTGTCCAGCTTCCGGTTGATTCGGATAATTCCAGAGTACTGTTCAATCATGAAGTCTCCTTCCCCATCGTCGCCTCCTTGAAAGGTGTAGATCACACGTCCGTTAGGCCCCGAGTCCCTGTCGGAAGCAGATATCTGGAGCACACTGGTCATCAGAGGAGCATCTTCCAACACGGAACCCTGGTATTTGTCCCTCCCAAACTGTGGAGTGTTATCATTGGCGTCCAGAACGATAATTTCCACATACGTGGTATCAGACTTCTGTGGGATTCCATTGTCACGGGCAATGATAGCGAGTGTGTAGGAAGCTTGATCTTCATAGTCGATCTCCATCTGTGTGGTGATTGCACCTGTGTCCGGATCAATCTTAAACTGTGGTACGTTGTCCTCCATGATGTAGGTAATACGTGCATTCTCACCCGTGTCTTCATCCGTTGCACTGATTACCACAACAGTTGATCCAATGGGTTGGTCCTCCCTGAAGGTCTGATGGTAGCTGGCGCTCTGGAACACGGGTCTGTGAGTGTTAGCATCAGTTACGTTGATGAACACCTGTACGTTGTCGAAGCGTGTACCATCAGAGGCGGTGACCGTCAGAACGTACTGCCGTTCCTTTTTGTAATCTAACGGCAACGCCAGTGTGATGAGTCCACCTCCGCTTTGACTAGTGATGGCAAACCGGTTCCGCGTGTTACCACTGGAGATCTGATAAGTGACCACACTGTTTACATCACGGTCCAGAGCTGTGACAGTTAACACACTGGACCCTACAACCGCATCTTCATTGATTTTCAGTGAGTACTCCTTCTCAGTGAACGTAGGGATGTTGTCGTTCACATCTAGGACGGTGATGCTAACGCTTGCTGAGGACGACATCACTGGAACTCCATTGTCTCTGGCTTCCACTCCGAAGGTGTAATACTCAGTGGTTTCCCTGTCCAGCTCAGTACTGACTGTTACCCATCCAGTGCTGTTATTGATGGTGAAGGGGAAACCTGGAGTGGTGTCTGTGAGGCGGTAATCCAAACGGGCGTTTTCGCCGGAGTCAGAATCAATGGCCTGAATGTGAATCACAGAATATCCAATGGGCACGTTCTCTAAAACGGTGGCTTGGAAAGGAGTGCTTACAAACATGGGAGCATTGTCGTTCACATCCACAACTTGGACGACAACAATGCCGGTGCCGTTAATGAGAGGAGGCCTGCCTCCATCCTGTGCCTTTATGCGTAAATTATACTCTCTGATCATTTCGTAGTCCAGGGGGTTGATGACATCAATGGCTCCGGTTGGGGTGTGAATGAAGAACTGACCTTTTACGTTGCCACTGATTATACTGTAATGAACCTTACCGTTATTGCCCTCGTCTCGGTCAGAGGCTTCCACCTGGGCCACTTTAGTGTTAATTGCCACATTTTCCGGCACCTGAACTACATACCTCTTCTCACTAAACTGAGGGTAATTGTCATTTTCATCTTCAACTGTGATGTACACTGTCGCAGTAGCACTGCGGGGTCCAGGGTCCTTTCCTTGGTCATTGGCCTCTACTATCAATTGATACTGGGCCATAGTTTCTCTGTCTGGACGCAACCGAATCTTAACCAGTCCATTCCGGGAATCAATTTCAAACCCGGAATTAACACCTTCACCATTCACAATCTTATATATCATGTTTGCATTGGATGGGGCATCTCCATCTGTCGCCCTTACCGTAATCACCTCAAAACCAACTTCCACATTTTCTCTTATACTAACCCTATATTCATTCTGCTCAAAAACGGGTCCATGGTCGTTCGTGTCACTTACTGTAACGGTCAGGTATGATGTGGCTGCGCGTCGCGGCGTGCCATTATCAGTAGCTGTGACTTTAAAAACGTGCGTGTCTTTAACTTCTCTATCTAAGGGCTGGACAGTCTCAATGATGCCGGTTTGAGGGTCCATCCGAAAGAAGTCCTTAGAACGGCTGTCGAATAATGCTTCCATGCCATACTCGATCTTTCCCGCGTCTCCAGGGTCGCTGTCAGTCGCTTTGAGGGCAATGACGCGCGTCCCCGCAGGCTCGTTTTCGGGCACTGAAACCTGGTAGTTCGGTAACTGAAACTGAGGCGCTGAATTCACTGCTCGCTTTATTCTCGGTTTCCATTGATTTGATACGTCTTGCATAGCATTTAATAATGGAGTTTGGATTGAGGCGAATCGTAATGTAAGGCACAAAGAGAAGGGCTCACCGTTTGAATCGAGAAACGAACAGCGAATAGTGTTTTTAAAGCGTCTCAAGTCCGTCTCCAAACAGTACGCGTCCTTCACAAGTAAAGTCCCGTTACGCAAAAACACATTCAGGTGGTCTGAGGTGCAAGAAGAAGCAAAAACGCCAGAGTGTCTTGTGAAGACAGGTAAATAGTCCTTAAAACTAAGGAGTAAATCACCTGGAGAAAAGCAGGAAGTTAGTCCCAAGTTATAAATGCAGTCCACGTTAATATCAGGCTTACTCACTCTCTTCCTTTTATATTTGAACACGCAATTGCGTCCGTGTACAAATACATTAAAATGTGCGTTAACAAGTCCTTCAGTTGTTAATGATGTCATTTTAAAATAAAGAGGCAGCGCGCTGTGATGGGCGCGCGCACAGTCCACCTCTCCATTTAAACGCACAACTCCATCTTTCCAATCCACTTTAATAAAGTTCCCAATGTACTTGGAAGTTAAAGTCCTGTCTATTTTATAAGTCCAACCTGGTCCAAGTGACAAATTGGCAAGAACAGCTCCAGAATGTAAAGTCTCCGAGAGGTGCAAGTCAAAACATCCCATGAGAGGAGCGCAGAGGAGAAGGTGAACCCATAATAACCAACGCATTACTAAATCCATGGTGTAAAACTCCACAAAACTTGCAGAAAAAAAGTCAGCTCTCCTTCTGCCGGCACGTCGACCTTCTTTTATCCTTCATTGTAGCTTTTTAACAGCAGAAAACACAGTTTGTCAGGCTGGTATCCATGGAGCCAAGTGACATTATCCACGTTAAGTTTTAAATGAGAACAAAATGGCTCCGTGCGTGCGCGTCTCTCCCCCCGCACACACACACACACACACACACACAGTCATTAACATAAACCTGCACTGCACCTCCTCTGAGGACTAAAGAATAACTCTCATGGAAATTCAACTATTGTTATTCACCGCTGCATATTCCTAGGTTCTTTTGCGACTTTTCTTAAGCGAGCGACGCGGCGCGTCAAACTAGAACTCTTCTATTATAGCCCAATAAATTAAGTTTCGCGATTAAACAATTTCATGCGACTGTCTGCATGTTGTGGACGCGAATGCTTCATTACAAATAAACGTCGTTTACAATGCAATTTTGTATTTTAGTTGGTTGCGTTGAGTCGCTCGTTTGCAGTTTAGACTAGGCTACTGAGATAAAGTTTTCTGTTTTCTAAGTGACATGAATTCACACCACGTGTTTAAATCACTCAGTTGACAAGCGGCTGTAAAGTAATAAAGAGTTATGCTGGACCCTCTATGTTATTCGCTATGAGTAGAGTAAAACGAAATTATTTATCCATACAAATTACAAAAACACCATGGTAGTCATTGTTTTCGCCTGTAGGCTATGTAACAATAGCCTACAGTTATTATAGGCTAATTAAAGAGTGGTGATATTACATGTAAAAACCCTCACAAACCTTTACACAAATTAATATTAAAATAAGTTTTGGCACAAAAAAAAAAAAACGAAAAAAAAACGGCAATGATGATTTTGACATGTAAAAATAAATAATTAAAAAATAATACACACACACACACACACACATATATATATATATATATATGACCCAGTTATAAAAAACAATCAACTTATTTTTGTCATTCAAAACTTTGTTGCTAACGTTTTCCCACACATACTGCAATACAGATTTGCAAATGTTCGATGGCAGATATTAGAGGGTGATTTGTTTGTATGCAATGTATTTTCACAGCCTTATATCTGATGTGATTTTATTTTATTGTGCATTTTATAGTACTGTGTACAAATACGGTTATTTTTCTTTCACCTTATTCAATTTAGTGTCTCCTAAACGTGAAAACATGCGCTGACTCCCTTCAAATGATACAGAAAAAAGTGTATTTCTTCTAAAATAAAATCACTCTGCTTTGAAAACAAATTTTTCATGAAACATTTATTTACAACAAATGCTAATTAATTATTATAATAAAACAATACACTTAATGTCCTCGTTCACAATTTTGTTGAATTGTTATATCAGACATTTAAAAACTCCCAGAAAGGAATCATGACCAAATCATTAAATATATATATATATATATATATATATATATATATATATATATATATATATATATATATATATATATATATACATACATACATACATACATACATACATACATACATACATACATACACACACACACACACCTTTACATATAGATAATAAACTTTATATTTTTACCAGGTCAATAATTTATTCTAATTCCTATTTTAGAACAGCAAAAAGTCTTAACCGATTTTATAATATATTGCAATTGTCTGCCTACATATAGATTAAATATGTTAATTTACGTTTAATTTAGTATGATGTGTGCAGCATAATTAATGAAAATTGAGGAAGATTGTCTTTGTCCAACAGCACCAGCTATAAATGATGCTCTTACGCCCTCTATTGGTAAAGTAAAATACTCGTAACAGTCGTAACCATGGCTTAATATTTGCATTAAGATTGCATAGATCAGGATGTGGTGCACAATAAAGGCACTAAAACCATTTACATTTACAAAATCTTTCAAATAAAAATAAAAAAGTAAACCGATAATCATTAATCATTAATACAAATAAATTACAATTTCCAAGTTAATTACAATTGAAATAAAAATGACATATTCAAAACACTATCAATGTTTTTGTATTTTCTCCCAGTCTGTAAATCCCGAAAGCATCTTTTCACAGCACAAGCCTGTTGAGATTGTGTTATTGTCCACAAGAGATCGGAGGCGTGCTGGTTTCGTGCTGTGTCTCAGCTGACCGGCTCTGGATGTTGGTGGTTTGTGTCTTCAGGGTGGCAGTTCGTGCAGTTTTGACCTTTCTGAAGAGTGAATTTCGTGGGTCCCAGACGAATGATCTTCCCACTGCCCAAACACTCATCTCCCTTATATAGCACAGCAAACTGCAGAGCAAAGACAATGGAGTGGAAGTTCAAAAAAACAATCAGTACCCCATCCAAAATTCCCAAATTTCCTTTCCACCATTTTAACACAGTATTGCAGTTCATTATTCTAACTGTATCCTAAGTTCTGCAAAGTTTTAAAGATCAAAGTGCACAACAAATAAACTTATTTTCTCCTAAAAAAAAAAAGAATCGATTCTGAATTACTGAAAAGAGTCATCAGCAATTCAGTCTTCTGTTACAAACCTAAGTAACAATGAAACAAATTTGCATAATGCCAGCCTATGGTCTTCATTGGATGTTTGTGAACAAATTCTACTCAGACCCTCAAACAATGAGTTGTAGCTGAGGCCTGGAAGACTTTGGTTCATGTTGTTGACATGTCGAGAAGACGCTGTTTTCTGTGATGTGAATGCACTTTGCATGCATTTCAAAAGGAAGAGGACACGAGCTGGAATTTACACGGAAAAACCGACGCCATCGTTACTGTTCGCATAGACTGCTGAGGAAGAGCTGAAATTCAGATATGGTAATGGACGTTTTGTTTCCGACACACGCTGTAAGCGTCAGACCAATCACAACAGACTGGGCCATTTGGAAATTAGGTAGTGTAATGTATATTATGAGAAAATATGTATTTTTTTACCCTTAGGTGCATGTAAACCTGTGTAGGAAACATTCCAAACTAAATTAGGAACCTTAAAAATTGCATAATAGGCGCACTTTAAAGTGTTTTTTTTTTTTTTAAATATAGTGTAAAAGCAAAACCAAAAGTAAATGATTTATACTGACACATCAGGAAAGATTCATTCTGCCACGGTGCAGATATTTCTGGATTACCTGCCCAGGTGTCATTGCTCTCAATGGCTCTTTCATCATTACCCACACCGACCCATCAAGATTCAAAGTTACGGTGCATGGAGCTGAAAGAAACAAGATGTTTATGAAAAAAAAAAAAAGAAAAAAAAAAAAAAGAAAAATTGTTTTTGTAAAAAAAAATAAATAATAATAAATTAAATAGTAGATAAATATTAAACTTAAAAAAAAAATAAAAATGTTTCTTTGGCAACTTCATGAAATTAAATAATTTATAAGTTGAAGTGCTACAATCACTAAAACTGAATTTAAAAATAATAAATAAATAAGTACAAATAAATGAAAGCTAATTAGAAATAAAAAGCTAATAATATTGACCAAAGGACATAAAACTTACTAAAACTTAATCTAAAATAAAATGAAAATAAAAGATAAAAAATATGAATAAATAGTATAAATAATACTAAAATACCACTTCTGTAGACAAAACGAAGAAAAATATTGGCTGCTGGTTGTTGTAGCGTGGTGGCACTTACATAACTATTTCAAGTGAACCATTTTCTAATAATTCTGGGTAAAAAAAAAAAAAAAAAATGCGACTCACTCAAAGGCATCCGGTTGTTGAAACGGAAGTGACATTCCATCATCTGAGTGTGGACAAGTTCAACGGGCGGCTGTTCGGCGATCCAATGGAAGCGGTCTGTCTGTAATGTGTCTCGTAGCAGCGCTGGGTGGTTAGTGGTTGGACCCTGCAAGAGTCGCCATATTTTACAAAGCAATCGACCTGAAAAGTCATATTTGGTCCTTTTTTAGCAAAATAAATGTACATGAACTATGTACTATGAAGTATCCAAATTGTGTAACTCACCACAAATACATCACCGGTAGTGATATCTTTATCAACAACAAACCAAGGGTCGTCTTGCCCTCCTATTCTCGCCCTCTGACCCAGTGTTAATGTGAACCAGCCTGTGAAATATAGTATTGTGTGCATCAGTCTTGCAGTATCACAGACACTATATAGCAGAACATCAACAAACTAGATGAGTAAGGTTTGATGACAAACGTTGATGTTGGCTTGACAAAGCCTTGTCTTAAAGTTTGAAATAACTTTGAAAAGCTTGAAATTTGATTTTACTCGAAGTAAATCAAAAGTTATTAACATGTTCTAGCACATTTCTAACATGTTTAGCAAGTTGCTAACATGTCTTAGCATTATTTAGGATGTTGCAGGCATATTGGATGGCAACATGAATGAATGAATGTTGCTAGCATGTTTTACCGTGTTCCTAACATGATTTAGCACGTTGCTAGCATGATTGTCACATTGCTAGCGTGATGTAAAATGTTCCTAACATGATTTAACACATTGCTAACATGTTGCCAACATAATTTACCACATTGCTAGCATAATTTACCACATTGCTAACATGATTGTCACATTGCTAGCGTGATGTAAAATGTTCCTAACATGATTTAACACATTGCTAACATGTTGCCAACATAATTTACCACATTGCTAGCATAATTTACCACATTGCTAACATGATTGTCACATTGCTAGCGTGATGTAAAATGTTCCTTACATGATTTAACACATTGCTAACATGTTGCCAACATAATTTACCACATTGCTAGCATAATTTACCACGTTGCTAACATGATTTAGCATGTTGCAAGCATGATTATCACATTGCTATGCATGATGTAACATGTTCCTAACATGATTTAACAAACTACTAACATGTTTCTAGCATGATTTAGCACAATAAAAGTCTACAGGAATTTGGGAATGCTCCGAAGTCCAATAGCCTACAGGAATTCCCAAAGTCGGGATCAATTAGAAAAGATATAGCAACCCGAGTCAGAAAAGTCTGATAGGTCTGACCCACTTTTGGTGGTTTAGCTTTAAAGCTCTAGGAAGAGGAAAAAAAAGAAGAAGCTTAAATAGTAGATTAGTATTTTGGTTTGTCAAGCCAACATAATTAATATTCACCTTTATGCTGCCCCATGATCTTCCCATCTTCAATGGAAACAAAGTTTCCTGGTTTGGGCTCCAAGTACTGTAATAAATTTGACATGTGGAAAAAGTATAATATTAGGTGTATATATATATATATATATATATATATATATATATATATATATATATATATATATATATTATAATGGCAATAATCAAAATTTCAGTGCAAAATAAAGTCTGAAATTCTTAAAAAGATTTCAACAAACCAACAGTGAAAGGAGGGTTTTAATTTGTGGAAAATATTGTTCATAAACCTTAGAAGGTCAAGATTGGTTTAATTTCGAGAGATTTACCTTTTTGCAACCCTGTTACCAAAATTTCATCAGATATTTGTGCAATAAACATAAATGCTAAATAAAATTACCAAGAAAAGACAAACAAAATATATAACAGGGTTATAATAGGTAAGAATAGGTAACTTTAGCCTAAATTAAGATATAGAAGAAGGATAGATAATTTAGGACCAAATTTGTTATTAATGAACTAATACTTTCTATAAATGTAGTTTTCATTACAAAGAAGATTAGATTTGTGTTTTTATTGCTTTAAAAAAACAAGAGGCCATCAATAAATTCCTTATACGTACAGTTTTAAGCTGCATCAAAGAACGTACCTCAAGAATAAAGTTCTCAAAATCTCTTTCTCCAATGAAACAGATTCCCATGCTCTTCCGGGGGGGAAAGGAGATTCAATTATTTGCATTTACAATTACATGTAGTCATTTAGCAGACATTTTTGTATCAATTAATCATTAATCCAGTGGATTATATTACATGTATTATACTGAACACTAATGAATGTCAAGTCTCCAGTGACAGAGATCCTGGATCTTGTATGAGTGACTTGAAAGAGGGATTTATTCATTACAGTACCTCTTTTTTCTTTAGAACATGCTGGAAGCTGGCCTCAGCAGCGATCTTCTTCACAAAGTCTTTGGTCAGACCAGCTAATGGGAATAGTGTGTGCCGCAAAGCATCCTGGGAGATCTGGCTGAGAAAGAACGTCTGGTCTTTCACGCGATCAGCTCCCTGATAGAGCCGCGCAGCTAATAAGATTCAGAAGGAGATTAAAGACAGGGTTGGGGAGTAACGGAATACATGTAACGGCGTTATGTAATCAGGATACAAAAATCCAGTAACGGTAATCCGTTACAGTTACGGCAAAAAACGTAGTAATCAGATTATAGTTACATTTTGAAAAAAGGGGGAATACTTTCAGGATTACAATGGTTTCATTTATACTAAATTTACACTATATTAAGCGCTGCTTGATTATACAGTAGTTCCTGGTTCTGTTGCCAGTAATGACTCACGTGTGCCACGCGCTGGTGCATGTGCAAATAACAGCTTTCTACAATCTCCTCAGACGCAGATTGAATCACTGCTGCTAGTAGAAACGATGCTGCCTGCGGGTAAAATCGCTTTTATTTCATGGAAATTCCGCTGCTATTTTGTAGAAATTAGGAGAGTAGCTTTTTTAGTACTCAAAATGTCCTTTCTTTATCTTTTCTCACGTAACGGGATGTTCGCTGTCTAGGAACTCCCACTGCCAACGCCACAAGTTCAGTCAGGCAAATTAAGAAAGATCACGGCTTTAGTCAACATGTAGGCCTATTTTAAAATAAACTAATATGTAGATTGTGTAAAAATTTTAAATGTTGTGTTTTTATTTTTTTGTTAAAAATAAAACAAAATAATCTGTAATACCATATATTAGCCACTAGATGTCTGTATAGCCCTTTACATAAATATATATTCAGGCTTGTGTGTATATTTTGAAAATATTGTACACTGGACCAAATTCTTAATAAATAAAAGTTTTTTTTTTTATTTTTTTTTTTAATAATATTTCTTCTTGCTTGACTTTATTTATATACGTGACCTTGAAGTAATCCAAAAGTAATCAGTTACATTACTTTCATATTATAGTACTTGGATTACGTTACTGAATACTTTTTTTATGAAGTAATTTGTAACTGTAACGGAATACATTTTTAAAGTAACCCTCCCAAGCCTGATTAAAGATCAATTCTGAAACAAATCACACATACAACTGACATTAACAAATAAAACTAACATCATTTTTTAATTTCAAGAAACATCACTGTCCACACTTCACTCTAAAAATCAAAAGAAAATGATGAGAATTTATATTTTGTATAAAGAAAAGCCTATTTCTTTTTCCATTGTGATATTATTTTCCCATTACTGTAATGGAATACAAATATATGTTTTATATTTATATTAATTGCAAGTGTAAGTATACACAAGTATACAATTTTAAGTATACATCATGGTAGTATTTTTTTTTTACTGCAATTAAATTAAAATATATTTTTTACTAGTGTCTGGAAAGGATGATTTTCATTACATTATTTTGATTCGATGCTGGAAAAAAAAAATCGAATTTCTTTCCCTGTGCTCTACATCATATCAGACATCAGATGTTACACTTACGCTTTCTAATCTCAAAGCGGTCTCTGAAGAGGGTTCTGGGAGGTGGAACGTGCTTCTGTTGAAAAACCTCCTCATCTTCCTGGGATGTCCGGGCATAGTGTCCCGTTGCTATGGCATCAGCACCTGTTGTCAAATAAGACTAAATATGACAGACACCAAAGTTCCACGAATAACAAAGACTGGTGTCCCATTACATTTTTAGCAAAAAAGCACGAATATATTGCACAAATCGAATTTCTTTCCCTGTGCTCTACATCATATAGCCTATATATATATATATATATATATATATATATATATATATATATATATATATATATATATATATATATATATATATATAAATAAAATTTAAACAATGACAGTCCAATTTTGTCTCTCTTTTCCTGGAAAATTCTGAGACTTCAGCAATTCTTCTTAACTTACCCAAAGTATTAACTGCATACTGATAAAAGTGCTTAAACTTGATGTGTTTGTTACACATTATGTCTGGATTTGGTGTTCTGCCCTTCTCATATTCCCTGAGAAGATTACTGCAAACATAAAGAATAAATAGAATATTAACAAATGGAGCACAACATTTTGAATTTAATGAACTTAAAACGACTGCTATATTTACCTGAATACTTCATGCCAGTATTCTTTAATATACGAGACCTGGTGGAAAGGCATATCCAGCATCTTACAAACTTTATAAGCATCTTCACAATCTCTCTCAGATGAACAGACGCCTTTCTCATCATGAGAGTCCCAGTTCTTCATGAACACACCAGTCACATGATAGCCTGATGGCAGACAAACAGATATATCATATATCCGCAAACATATGATGCTAGTTTGGAAACCAGAAAGCGTCTTCAATACTGTATAAATTGTTTTATCATTATATTATGTCGCTAAAATAAACACAGCTTTGTTTAATATTTCCAATCTAATTCAATGACAGACAAATACTAACGTTAGTTACTTTCAGACATGTAAGTCTGTACTTATTATTAACCACCTGAATACTTTATTATTATTGCTACAATACAATCTAACTTACAATCCAGTATTGAATATAATAAGCACAACATAGCACATATAAAATACAACAGAGTTTATGTTGATGCGCATAATGTGCTCCGTGAACTAGACTGTACATTTAATTTAATAAATGTGTAGAATTGTGTTTAATTTTTAATACACTGAAAACTTACCCATTCTTTTGAGCAGCAATGCACTGACAGAACTGTCAACCCCTCCAGACATAGCACACACAACATGTCTAATTACACCCATAACACCTATTAAGTGTATATGTGCTCAAATAAATGTAATTATACAAGTAAAAAGAAATTATGAAACATTTCACGCCTGTGACAAGAAGGTCGCCATAATTAAAGTTCTTTTCAAAATCATGACCGATCGGAAACAAAGAACAACACAAACAAAACTATAGTTCCGGGAATTGTTCCTAGTTGAACACTTTAAACCGTAACACTGCAAGTAGCGTGTGGCGTTTAAATATATCCACAGAAATATAATAAGTAGAATGGCAATCAGATTTTATAAGAAATTAAATCTGCTTGACTTTGTTGACCAAAAGGGTTTCATCTCAAATTCTTCTATTTCAGTTTAAATTCTCGTCATTATTCAATTCAACAACAAGTTGTTGGCTGAAAGCCATTGCTTATAATTCCTACCCTTTATATGTGTATCTAATGAGCGTCACATCTCTCACTGGATTTGATTCGTTCAAGATAAACAAAAACCATAGACAGTAAAAGAAGACGAAAACAGTTAGCCTATAAGACATTTCCCAAAATGTAGCCTACATACAAATTACAAATTTTAATTTCAAATTACAAAGGTACACGTTAATATTACATAGATATTATAACATTAAGTAAACAAAAATTATTCATATTGAGTTATATATTTATCACCTTGTTTTTACAAATTTTCTTGAATTTACAAAGTAAAATACACATTTTAATTCCTTATCACAATTATAACATCTATTTTTTGTATTAGTTCTTAATTTAAGAAAACATAAATTCCCCTTAATACTGACTTTCTCTCATTTCGAACAACCTCTGAATACAATTAGGAAGTAAATTATTATTATATACTTATACATTATCTGTGCAGTGTGCAGTGTAAAAATCAACCAATTTTAAAGCATGTTATTTATAATAATAATAAATATTATTCATTTGCTGTCAGGATGTCGTCATACTCGTCGTGGTACCCAAAACTTTTTGTTGGATAAATCCGTTTATCTAAGAAATTTACTGAGATTACGTACTGATTTATAGACTATATGTGTTCGAACGTATATAATTTAAGTGATTTGATTTTCTGAGCCATCGAGCTCCCCCTGCAGGAATAAACTGTTAGGGCAATGACTGGTAATTCGCCACCCAATGATTATTTCATAATGATCGGCACCGTTGCTTGGTCGTGGGAACCCTGAATGAAATTTCTTAATTTGGAAAAGTATCATCATTAAATACAGCATTACATTTTTTGATTGCACTGTCAAACGGTAATACTATAATCGAGAAACTTAACATGTTCAAAGCAGTAGAATTACAGTGCAACTAAATGCAATTCAGCTGAAAGGCAGGTTTTATGGTTAGGTTATTCCAAAATAAACAATTATTTGACATCATTTGTTTCTAAAAAAAAAAAAAAAAAAAAAAGAAATCCATTAATGTTGTATATTTGGATTTGTTTATTTCTCCATTTTTTAGATGGCAGTGTTAGCATCTGGAAGGTTCTCTGAAGAATCTTTCTTTGTTTAATCCATTGTCCAAGCTAAAAAATATATTTTAAACAAAAGAAAAACTCCAAGGCACTCTCCTGGAATGTTAAAAATGCCTTTATTTTATGGCATAGTCAAAAAAGACTTTTAAAATGACTCCAACGCGTTTCAGCACACTGGCCTTCGTCAGGGAATCAAACAGCTGTAAAGGGTTACAAGTGTCTTTATAGTGGAAAAACCCCAATGATCAACTCCTCCCACTAGAAAATATATTGTAGGGGAATTTACAGTTACTCCAAACTGATCTATAAATGAACATGCATCCCAGAAAATTGGGTGAATGATTTACTGTCTTGTGTAGTGTCTTTTAATTCTAATATTTTTTTGATACTGTGTATTTTTCAGCCCGTTCTCATCCAAAGGCGTCATATACTGACGCTTTTGACATTTTGTCTACATCGAACGCACATGGCACCCTTTAGCGTCAATCTGAGACGCAGATAGATATGGGCCAGAAGGCGCCTCCTAGCGGTCTAACCCGAACCCTACCCCAGACCTAAACGTACTTGGTTACTAACGTAACCTCGGTTCTCTCTAGTAGAGGTCTATCGTACTGCGTAAGATATCTTACGCTAGGAGAAAATCCTTTTTCCACGAGATATTGAAGCCAAAAATTATCCTTAATTTTTCAATAATGCAAAACGCGTTGCGGCAGCATACAGACATAGGCGAGGCAGCTCACGCGCCTATTGACTGCTCTGCGGTCAACTGCAGCAGCCTATCGAGCAAGGCCTGGCGTGACGCCAGACCCAATGAGGGTGCTTCGCGCCCGCTGCGTCACATCCCGCCGAAACGGGCGTGGTCTAGGCCTATAAATACCGCTCGCAGGCAGCTATTATCTGGTTTTTCATCACCGAAGCAACCAGAGCGTGTTGCATGCACGGCAATGTACGCAGTACTTGTTCCCTCTACTAGAGAGAACCGAGGTTACGTTAGCAACCGAGTACGTTCTCTTACGAGAGGTCTCTCGTACTGCGTAAGATATCTTACGCTAGGGGACCCAATGTAAAACGTCGTGCGTGCTGGGATCTAACACCAAAGACCCAAGGGCGAAAGCCCGGGGTTCATATAGTGCACAATCACCCAGGGAACTCATAGGGAGTCCGGGAAGAGGGAGGGGCGAAGCCGCACTCTTTCGCGTATAGCAGCGTCGCTTAGACGCGAATTACATCATACAGACAGGGCGGGGTACGGCCTGAACTGATGGGGAAATGTGGGTCTTACACAGTCTGCCCAAAAACACATCTTTGTGCTGTTGATTTACACTGTCGATCATTGAGCTGTGCTCAGTAGACGCAGCATTCTGAGCTGATAGCATCAGGACAGACAATACTGGTTAACTAGACCGACAGCAGCCTGGCCTGCAGGGCGGGAACCTCTAGGATGTAAAACCTTATAAATGTAGACGGGGAGGCCCAGCCCGCCGCCGTACATATATCTTGCAAGGCAATCCCACTCGACCAGGCCCACGAAGAAGCCATGCCTCTCGTGGAGTGCGCTCTGACACCCAACGGGCATTGCATGCCCTTGGAGGCGTATTCTAGCGCGATAGCATCAACTATCCATCTGGATAGGCTCTGTTTCGACGCGGCTAGTCCCGCTGAACGAAACAAAGAGCTGCTCTGTCTGTCTGAAAACAGACGAGCGAGACACATAAGCTCATAATGCCCTGACTGGGCAAAGGAGGCTCGCGTCTCCTTCCTCATCAGGGACCGGTAGGGCTGACAGGGAAATGACCTGCGCCCTAAACGGTGTGTTGAGGGATTTTGAAACATAACCGTGCTTAGGTTTGAGTATAACCCTTGAGTCATTAGGCCCAAATTCCATGCACGTCGCGCTCACTGAGAGCGCGTGTAAGTCCCCTATGCACTTCACTGAAGCGAGAGCCAGCAGAAACACAGTCTTGAAAGACAGATGTTTCAGATCAATCGTCTGTAAAGGCTCGAATGGGCCACCTTTCATAGCTTCCAGCACCGTAGAAAGGTCCCATACGGGGACTGAGGGAGGTCTGGGAGGATTCAGTCTCTTAGCCCCTCTAAGGAAGCGGATGACTTAATCGTTCCTTTCTATTGACTGACCAAGCATTGTTCTCGAGAACGCTGCTATAGCCGCCACATAAACTTTGAGCGTGGAAGGGGTCCTGCCCTTATCCAACAGCTCTTGTAGGAAGGAAAGCACCTCCGTCACTCCACAGTCTGTGGGTGACACGCCACGGGCCGTGCACCAGCCCGAAAGCACTGACGTTTTCGAGGAGTAGAGACGTCTCGGAGACGGAGCTCTAGCCTGCGTGATCGTGTTTAACACTCCCTTTGGGAGTTCAGCATGTACCCGTTGATGGCCCAGACATGAAGGGACCACAATTCCGGGTGAGGATGCCAATTCGAGTCGTGGGCCTGAGAGAGGAGGTCTCTCCTCACTGGCACTGGCCACGGGGCAGTGCTCGCTAGCTGCATCACAACCGGGAACCAAGGTTGTTTTTTCCAGAACGGTGCTATGAGCAGTACTGAGCATCTTTCTTCCCTGATCCGCTCTATCACCTGAGGCAGAAGAAAAACGGGGGGAAAAGCATAGAGCGGACGGCGGGGCCATACATGAGCCAGCGCGTCCCTGCTCTTGGAGAAAAATTCCGGACAGTGAGCGTTTTCTTGATACGCGAACAGGTCTGCTTCCGCTCTGCCGAATTTCTTCCACAGCAGTTGTCTGTGGGTGTAGAGACCATTCGCCTGCCGGAACATTGTTCCTGGACAGTCTGTCTGGTCCTATGTTTAGGAGCCCTGGCACGTGCGCTGCTCTCAGCGAGCGCAGGTTGCGCTGAGCCCATACCAGGAGGCGTTCTGCTAGCCTGTGCAGGTTCCTGGACCTGAGGCCGCCCTGGCGATTTATGTAGGACATCACAGATATGTTGTCCGAGCAGACCAGGACGTGGCGTCCTTTTATTCGGGGACAAAAACGCGTCAGCGCGTTGTCTACTGCCAGCATTTCGAGGCAGTTTATGTGCAGAAGCTTCTCCCGTTCTGACCACTGGCCGAAGAACGGTCTGCCCTCGAGCAGCGCTCCCCATCCCGAGGTGGATGCGTCCGTAGACACCACCCTCACCCTCGAGGAAGTCCCCAAGCTTACACCTGATTGGTACCAGTCATCCGCTTTCCAAGGTTTCAGAGCTGTGACGCACTTCTGATTGACCTTGAGACGAAGCAGACCGGATGTCCACGCTCGGCGTGGGACTCGCGCTTTCAGCCAGAACTGCAGTGGGCGCATGCGGAGCAGGCCCAGCTGGAGCACTGATGATGCTGAGGCCATGAGACCTAGCATCTTCTGAAATTTCTTGAGCGGGCAGATGTGCCGCAGCAGAAAGAATTCGCTGCACGCTGAATGTCTACCGCGCGCTGTGGCGATAGTCGTGCTATCATGGACAGCGAGTCCAGCTCTGTGCCCAGGAAAGATATCGTCTGACTGTAAAATAAATAAATATCGTTGCTTTTGGATCTACCTTTTCCTGTGTGTCTGTCACAGTGTCTGGTTGTGTTCCCTGGGGTTCACTAGAGGTCCTCGTTCTCACGATGTCATTCACATTAGACTACAATTCCCAGCATTCTGTTCTGTCACTTATCTGATTATTGCACTCAGCTGGTTCCCATCACTTTGTTAGTTCTGTGTGTATATATGCCCTGTCTGTGTTAGTGTTTGTGACGGAGTCCTTCTGTCACGAACACACACAGGAAAAGGTAGATCCAAAAGCAGTGATATTTATTGGGTAATCCGTACTCACAACTAGTCCAGGCAAGGGTCAAATATCCGGTAAGGCAATCCAAAACACAAGAAATAAACATGAACAGGGCAGATACAAACTTCAGAAGTGCTGACATAAAACAAGGACTCCGTAACAAACACTAACACAGACAGGGCATATATACACACAGAACTAACAAAGTGATGGGAACCAGCTGAGTGCAATAATCAGATAAGTGACAGAACAGAATGCTGGGACTTGTAGTCTAATGTGAATGACACCGTGAGAACGAGGACCTCTAGTGAACCCCAGGGAACACATCCAGACACTGTGACAGAACCTCCCCTCTACGGAGCGACTACCAGACGCTCCATGACAGAAACCAAGACAACACAAGAGTCCAAGAGGAAGGTGGAACGTGAAAAATCCGAGGGAGGGATGGGAGGGCCAGGACCATGCAGGGGAACAGGAACAGGGGGTGATGGCTTAGCCGGCGGCCAGGGCGAAGCAGACAGTTCATCCGGCGGCCAGGGCAAAGCAGACAGTCCATCGGGCGGCCAGGGCAAAGCAGACAGTCCATCGGACGGCCACGGCGGTGAAGACCCCTTGGGCGGCCACGGCAGTGAAGACCAGGGCGAAAACAACCCCTCGGGCGGCCAGGGCGGAGACGACCCCTCGGGCGGCGACGGCGGTGAAGACACCTCGGGCGGCCACGGCGGTGAAGACCCCTCGGGCGGCCAGGGCGGAGACGACCCCTCGGGCGGCCAGGGCGGAGACGACCCCTCGGGCGGCCAGGGCTCAGGAACTGGAACAGACACCACCGGCTCAGGAACAGGAACAGACACCACCGGCTCAGGAACTGGAACAGACACCACCGGCTCAGGAACAGGAACAGACACCACCGGCTCAGGAACTGGAACAGACACCACCGGCTCAGGAACAGGAACAGACACCACCGGCTCAGGAACTGGAACAGACACCACCGGCTCAGGAACAAGAACAGACACCACCGGCTCAGGAACTGGAATAGACACCACCGGCTCAGGAACAGACACCACCGGCTCCGGCTCAGGAACTGGAACAGACACCACCGGCTCAGGAACAGACACCACCGGCTCCGGCTCAGTAACTGGAACTGACACCACCGGCTCAGGAACAGGAACAGACACCACCGGCTCAGGAACAGGAACAGACACCACCGGCTCAGGAACAGGAACAGACACCACCGGCTCAGGAACAGACACCACCGGCTCAGGAACAGACACCACAGGCTCAGGAACAGACACCACCGGCTCAAGTGTGTGCGCAGCCCACACACACCACATGGCTGTGGCCATAATGGCCAGTGTCGCGGTCACTGAGGGCATAGGGACGCGGTCACGCTGCATAGGGACGGCCTCCAAAACGACCGCATGCTGCACAGGGACGGCCTCCAAAATGGCCGCACGCTGCACAGGGACGGCCTCCAAAATGACCAAACGCTGCACAGGGACGGCCTCCAAAATGGCCGCACGCTGCACAGGGACGGCCTCCAAAATGACCAAACGCTGCACAGGGACGGCCTCCAAAATGACCAAACGCTGCACAGGGACGGCCTCTGAAATGACCGCATGCTGCACAGGGACGGCCTCTAAAATGACCGCACGCTGCACAGGGACGGCCTCCAAAATGGCCGCACGCTGCACAGGGACGGCCTCCAAAATGACCAAACGCTGCACAGGGACGGCCTCTGAAATGACCGCATGCTGCACAGGGACGACCACCGGGGCGTTGGGGAGATAAGAAGCCCTTCTCCTCCTCCTCCGTCCTTGATGGCAAGGTGCAGCCTCAGTACTAGACGAGACCAGCGGCGAGGACTTAGAACTGGACAGGACCAGCGGTGAGGACCTTGAGCTGGACGAAACCAGCGGTGAGGATCTTGTGCTAGACCAGTCCAAGCGGAAAGAGAAATGTAAAAAAAAAAAAATAGTTTGAATTACTTTGTTGTAAAATGTATAACATTTAGGATAAATATTGTAATGTAATGTTATTTGATGCATGGTATCTCTTCCATGACTAGCTATTAGGATATCTGCTGTTGATGTAAACCTATTTAATATATGTTATTTCTTCCATGCCTAGCTAGTAACGTTAGGTTGTCTGTAGTTGATGTAATCGTATGTAGCTAGCTAGTAATAACGTTACATGTTATCTCTTCCATGATCTATTAGGTGATGTAGCTAGTAGATGTAAACTTATATAATAAATGTTATCTTTTTCACTTTAATCTCTGTCTAGTAATTGTCTTTTATATCCTAATTTACGGCGCTGCAGCCTGATAGAATAACTGTTTACGTCAATGTTAACATGCACTGCTTAAATTACATCTAGCTAACACGTTAGCTCTGCCTCTCCTCAAAACAAATGTTTTTTTCTCTGTGATCTGTAACGTTGTGTCATTTCTAACAAGTTTAACGTTACCTGTAAAAACAAACATAAAATGGAATAACGTTATACGTTAACGGTTTACAGAGTTCATCCACTAAGCTAACATTAGCTAACGTTATGAGACAGGTACAAACAGCAGTTACACAGAGTACTTACCGGAGCCATTACACCTGGAATCTTGGATGCCGCTGTTAATGTTTCTCGACTTCTGATAGGATTGCTGCAGGAAAATGTTTGATTGTGTAGTTTTCTGTAGAGAAGATTTTATTGTGATTTCCCCAAGATTTTACACCATAGAAAGTGCTCCCGCTTTCATGGCATGTAAGTTACTCATGGATGTGGCTAGTTAGAGAACGCATGTGCTACCGCTACAGTCGTGGTAATGTGACTATATTTTGAACGAATATTATTGGCAGACGTTAGTCACGTGACGATAGAACTTGTTTTTTCATTGGTTAGATGTATAGTACTCCCTCACATTTGCCTAATCCGTTTATTAAACGTAAATTTAGTTTTCAAAAAAATTGGATCGACTTCACACTGCCAACAAACGGATACGTGTTCAGAAAAAAATTATACTACTCTATTCTCGAGGATCTATCATTTCAAAAACTAAAGCAGATAGCAGCGTTCGGCCCACTGTCTAATTGGACAAAGTCTTCAATTATTGGACCATGGCCTCTATCATTTTTATGGAGCAGACTCACTATAATGGTGTCATCCGCATATTTAATAATGGTCCTATTTACATATTTGCTCTGACACGTTTGTATATAGAATGAACAGAAGGGGCCCTATTTTAACGATCTGAAACGCAAGTGTCAAAGCGAAAAGCACAAGTAACGTTGTGGGCGGGTCTTGGCGCTGTTGCTATTTTCCCGGCGGGATAAATGACTCTTGCGCCAGGCGCAAATCTAAAATGGGTTGGTCTGAAGTAGCTTCATTATTCATAGGTGTGGTTTGGGCGTAACGTGAAATAAACCAATCAGAGCGTCATCTCACATTCCCTTTAAGAGCAGACGGGCTTTTTCTAAAGCAGATTCCTATTGTAACGGCAGATTTGCCAGGCGCGCGCCAGGAGCGGTTCACAGCCAAGGATAGCAACGCTCTCGTCAGGGACGTTGGGGATGGAGAAACCCACCCAAATTAACTTCGGTTAAAAAGGCGTATGATAATTTGGGTAAATGTGTAAGCTAGATGTATGCTTTTATAATAAATTGTCTATCTATCTATCTATCTATCTATCTATCTATCTATCTATCTATCTATCTATCTATCTATCTATCTATCTATCTATCGTAATAATGTATGATTTGCAAAAATGAAAACTGCTGCTTCTGTGTAGATGAGAGAACCAAAGTGTATGCGCATTGTGCACACGCTACATTGATTATGGCCAAGCATGCATCCCTTAAAATAGCATATGAATAACATGCGCAACGCGCCACTGACTTTAAACTATTTTTTTCCTGGTTAGTGGCGCAATTGTTTTCTAAACCTGCAAAATAGCATGAGGGAACGTTTGCGCCGGAACACGCCTCCTCTTTGCGCTGAACCGCCCTGGAGAGCGCAAGTGTATTTCCTAACTTACCGACGTGCGTCTGTGGAGGGGAAAAGTCCGCAAAATAGGAATGATACATGCGTCGGTGTACAAAGTCAATTGCACTGGGTGCAAGATAGGGCCCTATGAGTTTCTAAGAGTAAAAAACATTTTGAGGATTCTTTGGCCAAAAACATGTTAAATCAGTCAAATATGGACTACAGTCTGGCTGATAAAACAACACGAGAAGTCTTTATAGTAGGAGAAATATGTATAGTAAGGTAAATGTTCAAGGTCTCTGGCCAGAAATATGTTCAGAAGGTCAAATATGGACTTCTGTATGGCTGATTTAACATCAGAAGGAGTCTATACATTTATGATAGACAAAATCCTTTTGAGAACTCTTTGGTCAAATTATTTTTCAATCAGTCAAATATGGACTACTGTCTGACTGACTTAACAATATGAGAAGTCAGTCTATATGTATATAGTGAGTTAATGTTCACGGACTCTGGCCAGAAATATGTTCAATAGGTCAAAAATAGACTACTGGCTGGTTAAAATAACATCACAAGAAGTCAATCTGTAGTATAGCAAGATAATGTTCAAGAACTCTTTGGCCAGAAATATGTTCAGTAGGTCAAAATGGGACCTCTGAATAGCTGATTTGTCATCAGAAAGAGTCTATAACTTTATATAGTTTAAAACCTTGTGAGGACCCTTTGACCAGAAATAAGTTCAAAAGGTCAGATATGGATATCTATATGGCTTATGTAGCATTAGAAGGAGTCTATGAGTATAGAAAGTCCATGATTGAAGACTAATTGGCCATAAATATATTGCTTGGGTCAAATATGGACTTCTGTAAGGCTGATTTGACATCAGAAGGAGTCGGTAAGTTTATAATAGTAAAAAATATTTTGAGAATTCTTTGGCCAAAAATATGTTCAATTGGTCGACTACAGTCTGGATGATATAACATCACGAGAAGTCTGTATAGTACGAGAAATATGTATAGTAAGGTTAAAGTTCAAGGTCTCTGTACAGAAATATGTTCCTTGAGTCAAATATGGAATTCTGTATGGATGACGTAACATCAGAAAGAGTCAACAAGTATGGAAAGGTCAAGTTTGGAGTACTCCTTGGCCAGAAAAAAATTTGGTAGGTCAAATATGGACTTTTGTCAGGATGATATAACATCCGAAGATATCAGTCTGAATGTATAGTGTTAATCTTTTAGGACTCTTTGGTCAGAAATATGTTCAGTAGGTCAAAATGGGACCTCTGAATAGCTGATTTATCATCAGAAAGAGTCTATAACTTTCTATAGTTTAAAAGTATAATAAGTTCAAATGGTCAGATATGGATGTCTATATGGCTTATGTAGCATTAGAAGGAGTCTATGAGTATGTATAGAAAGGTCAAGATTGAGGACTCTTTGGCCATAAATATATTCCTTTGGCCAACTAGTTGTTTTTTTTTTTATGGTTTTTGGGTTATTTTTTCAACATTACTACATATTAATTTATGGTTCTCTTTAGTGCAATTTATTATGCTAATATTGTAACCGTTTTTGAGTTGGATTCTGTTGGTGACCATTCAGGCATTGCTCCCTGCTTGGCCATACTTGGTCAGGAAGCTGGGACGCCCTCGACGTGCCATCTTTGTGTTTGTATATTTTATTTGGGTTGGTGGTTTTTGTGTAGTATAATTTTCTCATAATTAGTGGCTAATCCTCTTTCTGTGTCTCCAGGAGCCGGTAGGGATTCGATGTGGAACAGGGGAGGCCGGCTGCCTTTATCTAGAGGCGTGTGCTTCACAGTGTGTGATGTGTGTTGAGACAATTGCCTTGCAGTGCCTTGCAGTCTGATTTGGGGTGAATTTAAATGGGTTTGGACGACCTCTCGAGTGCGCCCGGCCTGCCTTGTTCCTGTGAAGCCTGGCCCTGGAGAAGTATTTTTCTATCCTGTGAGTTTTTAGTGATGTTCATGATGTTTTATTAAAATAAAGTATGTTTTGTATTGTTACCCCTGTCTCACTGGTTTAAATCTTTGCCCTCAGTGGGTAACACTTACCTGTGTGTCCTTCTTTGGAGTATTTCCCTGGTCCTCCACCAGGGTGGCGTAGTCGGGTATAAATTAAAGTGTGATTATAAATTTCTTGCCCATAATATTGCCACATATGCATGTATTTATGTGTGTTTAGATTAGTTATGTTTGTGATTTAGTTAATAAAACTTGTGCACAATACGTATTTGGTTCTGATTCTCTGCTTGCAACAAAGTTTACTTTACAATTTAGATTTTGACTACAGGCTCTTAGTAGTAATGTACAGTAAGAAAGACATTTCCCTCCCCGGAAATGAGTATTTCTTAGAATGAATAGACAATTAACCCTTGAGTGTTCATGGGACGAACAGGTGGGTTGATTGTAATATTAATTTTACTACATTAAGTTAATTCTATTCATAACCAAATATTCATAATCAATTATAACAAGTTATGATTGATCATTAATATTTCTTTGAGCTAACTAGCTACACAGTTATAGCAAAGCTGTCGTAATGGTAGACAAGTCACTAGTCTAAAGAAAACATTACTGTAGTCAAGTGAATTCAAGTCACCTCCATTTATAAAGTGCTTTTTCCAATACAGATTGTTTCAAAGCAGATTTACAGTGATAATAGGAAATGAATGCAACAAAGATTGTTTTGGCAGTACAGCAGCTCTAGAAGAAAGTCATTGTCTAGCTTAAGTAAGTTTTTGATTGATTAATTTGTTGTAAAAATCATTAGTTATTAACTTAAGGGCCGCTTACACAACACCGTTTTCAGCTGAAAACAAGTTTTGAAAGCAATACCGTTATCATTTCCGTGTAAACCATTTCTGTGAAAACGGTGACGGCATTCACATGCACATTACATGTTTAGTCGATAGGCATGTGCATTTGAATGCATATGTGCGCGGCCCACATCTGGTACGTGTGGATTCCACGTATGTCATTCCTCCATATGTTACCATATTTTTAAAATGACCCAGGAACAAAACATAAAAAAAGCACACATATACAAATACAAAATAAAACAACGCAGAACATTATTTTAGAGTATTCTGCTGTTCTGGACCATACAGCATAGGCTCTTGCAGTTCTATGTCCTCGGACTTCCGTTTATCATTCTGTACTTTCCTGTTAATCTGTGTGATGGCCACCCATAACAGGATATATCCTAACAACCGGAGACAGTTGACCAGTCCCAGAAACAGGAACCTAATGAGGGTCACATTACATTTTAGCATGCATCAGTTGGGGCTACATAGAATACTCCTGCAAGATTTGCTCACCTAAAAGTCTCAGTGGCATACATTCTGCAAGCACCTCTTCCACCACATTTCTTGTGACCCCATTTCAGACAGGTAGAGTCAATAAGAGCCCCAAAGTAAATGGGAGCAGGAATGCCACCTTTAAAAGAGTGAAATTGCATTAAAAACAATGCTGTGCCAGACCTTAATGTGAATAACATCTGAATTAATTTCCATTCTTGGGGCATTTCTTCTAAATAAACCCAAACAATACAAATGTGAACTTACCCAAAACTCTTAAAACTAACAGTTGCACGCCCACTGAGAGAGACTTCAGCTCAGGATCCACAATCCTGCAAGAACAGATTAAACATTTAATAAAAATTTCATCCATATAAATACCAATGTGACCCCTAGGGGGCGCTCCAACACACACAATTTTAATATCTAAACTAGAAGACCCAAACAGCGCTCCCCTTTAAACTATTTAGGCAGGTTGTATCCAATGAAGGAACAGAAATGGGACTGATGTACTCAAATATAATTTTATTAAACACTAGACAATAATGTACTGATTGGCAATCAGAGCAGACAATGGTCCCCGTAGATAACAGTGAACAATTCTACAATAAATAAGTCACAGTGAATAAAAGTCTCATAGTAAATGAGTTACAGGATATAAAGTCTAACAATACCAAGACTACAGTGAATAAAGTCGAATAAATAGATACTGTTCACACACTCCAACACTGCAAGAGACACTTCAAACCAAATCGGCCGTGCATACATACACTAACACAGCATTTCACACTTCACACTAGTGAACATTGCAAAATAGACACTGTCCCCAAAGGAGATATTGCACAATGCCCATAGGGCGAATATTGGAGTATAATGATTGCCAAACAGAAAAAAAAAAAAAAAAAAACATTTAGATTAACAAGCTACCACTAGCAGAACTCCATCCTAGGCCCACCTAGGTCCAGGTCACCACAGAGCGGTGGTAGCAGATCCCCAAGACACACACACAAACATCCAAAGAAATAAAAAGTAAAACAGAATGATTAAACCCAGGAAAAACAGTGGCTAGTGACAGACAAAGGCAATCCTCGTTTTTCTTTGGACACCAGCCTAGATGAATTAGAGCTATATGCCCCGTAACAGTAAAGTTAAATGGTGTGGATGACTAATAGCTGTGCACACTCTCACCAGTGTTGCTTGTTGCTGCAAACCCGTGTAGAATCACTACTCGCTATTATGTAAGCAAGTTTCTGTAGACTCGTAACTGCTGGTACCATTTACTGGTCACCATACATGCAGACGCCAAACCGAAGTTCTCCCGTTTACACAGCCGATACACCAAGAGGCTCACTCTTCAACTCACACCGCATTAATGTTTTTCTGTTCATTTTAATTTAAAGGGCGTCACTTACGCCATCTGATCCAAATAATCAGTGCCAGTGAGCGAGCCTTAAAGGTACACTTCCCATCTCAACCACCCTACCTGCTACACAAAGCATGTAAAGTAATTAAACACAACCTCAATGAGATGATGAAGAAGGGAACAGTGCCCAAACAGTTCACAAAGAAGGCGAAAGACTGCAGCCCCAGATAGATGTAGAACATTATAGTACATCTGCTCTCTCGTGAACACTGTCCAAGCACTGCAGAGGAGTTCCCAGCACTCATTCCCCAGCTCTGGACACATGTACAGTGGTGGAATGTCTGACAAACACATGCAAATGAAAAAAATGAAAGAAAAGACACTCAAACACATGTAATAATGAATTTGAGGGCAAGAGTTAAAGATAGTTGTTCACCATATTCTGTCCTGTGCCATGAGTGGAACTGCAGCCTGCGTGACAAGGAGAGATGTAGGTCACTCCATTCTGTCCACACACTGGATCCCATTGGAAGTCAGGACACCCACAGTCGGCATTGCAAGAAGTGAGGACATCACTGCTTATATTCTGAACTTCTATATATCTGCTACATAAACAATTGATCATATTATATTACATATTTATATGACCCTAGATAGGGCAAGCAGTTTGTTAAGGATAGATTCAGTTGATGGATAATGTGTAGTTTCCATGATGCAATAAGAGTGTGACTGGAGGTGAAAGTACCCTTGATAGGGCACCGTGACCCCAGCGATATCTGTATTTACACAGCTAAGAGCAAAGCAAGGTATGGTGAGAAACAATGCGGCAATTGCAGTGAAAAACAACATTCTTGCAGATCCCAGCAGATCCAGTTTAGACCTCTTCACTATCCACCCACTCAGGAACATACCCAGAGCCGATGGTGGAACAGATATCACTCCTACAGAAATATATAAGCACACTCAGTTTAAACAGCCAGCAAAAAAAAAAAAAAAAAAACATGGCCGCAATCATGGCAGTTGTCACCAATGAGAAAGTTGGTCTTGGATGCACTTTGTCCAAACTGCTGTTCCAAATACTTTGGTGTATATGTTATTAATATGGCAAAGGCATTGAATGCCACTACATTGGAAACCAGGTACAGGAGATAGATCTTGTTGGTGAGCAGACGCTTCAGAGACGGCCCAAAATCTAGAAAACAAGCAAATAAGCAAATATTTAGAACAATCTCTTTTATTTGTCATAGTAGACCATAATAACACTTTATAATTTATAATAATAACCACCAATAATTTCCTAAAAACTCATATTCTTCCAAACCTGTATTATGTTGATCTGTGTTACATAAATTTGATTTTCTGAAGGATCCCCTGGCCACCAATTAAATTTGTATAATTAAAAGAGACTGAAACTGTAAAGCTCCATAGTGACACACACACACACACACACACACACACACACACACACACACACACACACACACACACACACACACACACACACACACACACACACACACACACACACACACACACGGTTCGGAGCACTCACACTAGTCAAACGAACCACGCTTTGGTGGTCAAACGCACTCGGGCACGGTTCAAACTGGCTAGTGTGAGTACACCCTTAGTCTCAGTGACTAATTACAGTTTTTTACAATCACTTTGCTACTATTTTCAGAACCTTGATGTCATTTTTCAAAACTTTAGACACAAAACTCAAAACGGTTATCACTTGTAACACAGGCTATCTAATGTTCAAAACATTGCATTGTGTATTCACATCTTTAAAGAAATCTTGCACTTGCACAATCATTGGTTCAAAAAACTAATTTACTGTGAAATACCGTTGAGACATAACTATAGATCACCCACACACAAGCAACTGATAGTTTCATTGTGTCATTGTTCGTACAATCATTAAATATTGTAGAACAAAATAGGTGATACAGGTTTCATTACGGCACTACATGTACAGTAAATACATCTCTGTAAAGGCACTGCAGTAGTAGAGAGAATACTACAGTGGAATCATTGAACAAAGTTTGTAATATATTGATGCAAAACACTACAGTACAATCACAACATAGGTTTATTTGAATCAAAGCAAAAAATAATTAGCTATGAAATAGAAAAGAAAAGACAGTACTGTAAAACATCAAATGCAGTGTTCCTCAACTTGCTTGCTTGTACTGTAAGAAACAGAACAGGAGTGATGATCTATACAGTGCAGTGCTGTCAATACTGTACATAGTCTGAAAAGGTAGTACAGTGTTTGGGACCATAGACACAGTGTCTGATGAAGCAGTATGATCAAATATTAGGCTACATCCATGGATATTGTAGTCTAATTGGTTCATGCTCCATGCTAATTGGTGACAATGAATATCATTATCTTGAAACTTTCATGATTTAGTAAACATGGAAGATTGTTTGTCTGTTTCCATACAACTATGCATTCAGAGTAATGCAATAGTTTCTTATCATTTTGAGCAGTTGTATCAATTGATAGTTAGATCAATGTAAGGAAATGAATAGACACTCATTTGAAATGTAATGTGTGAATTGCCTTTTGAAATAGTAGTACTTTGATGTTAAGTTGTGTCATATTGAACAGGTGATTTTTGTTGAATGAACAAATGATCTAAGTTTTATGTGTATTGTATCCAAGCAATTGAGAAAAGGGTTAGAGTTTTGAAAAATGTGCATTTTGACCATTGGTTGTGAGTTTTGTGTCTAGAGTTGTGAAAAATGACATCAAGGTTCTGAAAATAGTAACAAAGTGATTGTAAAAAACTGTAGATTTAATTAGACCTTGTGGTCTGTGTAAGGTTGCCATACCTTTAGCTATCTCTGTAATGCTGGGTATGTGTTTATGTTGTTTTGAGGGGTTGTCTAGCTCATAGGTTTGGGGGTTTTCAGGTAAAGCTCTTGGCAGGAACCAGAGAGGAAAAGCAGCAAGCAGAGTCAACAGCCCAGAAACCACATAACCCAACCACCAGGCCCCAACCCAGCGAGAGTCCTGAGGGGTGATGGTCACACTCTCTGATAATGAGAAGAATATATACAAATAAACAAACTATGTGTTAGAAAAATATATATGTGACACCTCCACCAGCCCGGGCCACATCATTTCACTATTTGCCCACTCCATATATTCTATCACACCTGCTATCAAGAACAGCATTTATACTCCACAGTCACTCAGTGTCTGATCTCTGATAAGAACAAATGGACTTCTCTGTTCTTAGTTAGTAGAGTTACTCACCTCTTGTCCATCTCAGCTTTCCTTTATAGAAAGACTCCTTATCTTCATCTGTTCTCCATCTGTGTGGTTCCTATCTTACCTGTCCTGCAATCCCAACTGTTACCATCCTTACCTGTTCACTGTCCATAAACTTAAAAAAAATACCCTGCACTTGGGTGCACCATCAAACTGTGTAGACCAGCCCTTTATTATGAAATCAGTGGGATCTTAACTTCTCGCAGAGGACAAGCTGATAACACTCCTCCTTTATCTTAACCACAGGGAGCAACCAGATCTTCAGCCATCTCTGTTGTTGAAATCAACCATACTTTCTTCCATTCCTTTTCCCTGACCATAGAGGCCACTCATGGGCTATAATTCTTGTAGGTAACAGGAGTCTCCATTGAACCTTTTGTTCTGGCCGCAAAGACCAACCTTAATCCTCCTTTACTACTCCACCAGCTCCTCCATGGAATTTCCATCCGTCAGTTCATTAGGGGTCCCTCCTTTCACTGGCTCCCTCTATGTTACTCCTCCCTCCAGTTTGACCTTGTTACCTCTGTCCATTGATTCTGCCAGGCTCCTAGTTCCTTCAGCCTCCATGGCTTCATGTGTTGGGCTCCCCTAATTCTGTTTCTCCTAACTTTCCAGGGAGTCCTATTTTCCCCAAGGTACCAAATGGGTCTGTTCTCCTGGTGACAGTAATGGATGGTGGTAATGGCTCAGTCCATCTACAGCCTGAAGACCAACTTAGTGCTCCCAGCTGCATCTGCTGATACTTCCCCTGAAGCATACTTACCCTGATCCGCTGCAGCATCGGAGATCCTTGTGGCACAACCCACACTTCTGGTTCCCTATGGTGGGTTTCTAATCTTCTAATCTGTTGGCTCTTCTGTGGTCTTCCACTCAGCCGGCTTTCCTGAGGCCTCATAGTCTGCCTTCCTATCCTTTGTCATTTGCTCCTCTGGCCTTTCCTGAGCCCTCCTGCTCCACCATCGTGTTCGACTGTTCTGCCACGATGGTTCCAGTTCTGCCATGGTCTATCTTCTTCTCTGAAAATGCTTCTGTGGTGGTCCCGTTTTCCAGATTGAGACCCTACCGACCCTCTAACTCCACCTTGACCATTACCATATGCATATACCATGAATATGAATATGTATGGTATTTTGTATTTGCATGGTACCTCAAGGTTCTTCAGAGAGGAAGTACTTCCATGGTACATGTCAAAACAAACAAAGTAATACTGCACTTCTTTTTGGTACTTTCTTGTTAGTGACCTCTAAGGTATAACATTTTTAACTCACCTCTATCAACTAAGCCAATGTCCACGTAAAGTCTAGCACAAAGAGATCCTAACAAGTAACCGAAAATTGGCCCGATCACTCCGAGTGTGTGCAGGCAACCTACAGAAAAAAAAAAAAAATGGACTGAATCACATGAGGTACTTTGGTTTGAGATTAAAAAACACACACACACACACACACAATAATTTTCTCACCAATGTAAAATGCAGAGTTTTCTGGGTGTGCATAATCATCTATGAAAGACATTCCCAAAGGAACGATGCTGGCTTCCCCGATGCCACGAATAATGTTTCCCAACAGCACAATCACCCATGTGGGCGAGCTTTCCTCTTCCCCTTTTTGGCATCCTATACAACCCATATAGAGTGCTATGTTGGGTATTTTACTGCAATTTACAATTAAAATACTCCATATGCTCCACATATAACCATGCATTACCGGACACAAGCTGTTGAACAGTATTCTGGGTGTCAGATGAGCATGTGGATCTCACTGTGAAATTATCAGCATCATTAGTGTGGGCGGCAGCTGTATCGTATTTGTACCTGTCAGAAACAATCAGACACATAAATAATAAATACATAATAAATGCATTTAAAATACAGATCTTGAAGAATACTTTGAGGTGGATCTTTATTAAATATTTTAGTATGAATATGGCCATCCATTAATTGATTCAACATAACATTAAAAGTAATTAATAGATGCAATGACTTAAAACACATTTTTTTTATAATCGACAAATCTCTTAAAATATCAGATAAGAAAAATATACCTTTTACATGATGTTTGGACTAAATTACATTTTTTGAGTCATTTTTGAACTTTTCATGAGTTTCAAGAGTTTTTTTTTTAAATCATATGAAACTGAACATGCCTCATTTGTCATTGACCCATGAACGTTACTCACCGGTCCATAATGAAGTGAGGTAAAGCCATTATCAGTGTCCCTATACCCATCAGCAGGACCCCTGCTCCAATGATCTTGGGCCTATGAAACTTAGCGCCAAAGTAGCTTACCACAGTGATGACCAACAGATTACCTGCAAGCAAATGTGACGTTATTTAACAAGCTCTATGTTGTGTCATAGCATACCATCAATCAACTGTCCCAAATTCAGTCACATTACAGCCTCAGTGGTGTGACTCACTGCTATAAGTACTCATCTAATGGGTGAACCTTGGCCCTCATTTCTCAGGGCAGCTCGACACATCTCAACTCACCCATTTCAAAACTGCCATCGATGATACCAACAGTAGAACTTGGGATCTCAAACCGCCTCTCAATCTGAGTGATGGTGCTTTTGGTGTAAGCCCCCGTCAGGGATTTGGAGAAATAACAGAAGGCAAGTACACCAATAAAGATCTTTCCAGGTAGAAAAGAGGGAAGAGGGTAGAAGAGGTAGAAAAGGGTAGAAAAGGGTAGAAAAGAGATTAAGTCAGAAGATTTAACCTTTTTTTTTTTGTCAGGGCCCGTATCCCTAAAGATTCTGAGAATACTCTCAGAGAGCTCCTAACTTAACCTAAAAATTCCTTGCCAGGAGTTTTAGCTTAGAAGTGATTCCAGAACATTTTCAGTGAACTCTGAGCAAGGAATGGATGGAAAATCCTATCTTAGTGAGGAGGTGTGGTTGACCCCGTTGCTAGGTATGAGTCATCATTTCAAAAGCCGTGATTGGTTGATCCTACAAGTTTGATGAAAATTAACTTTTGGTGATAATGAGCAAAGGATGTACCCTCAAATCAATAAACATAATTATACACACTAATCTTATGCAGACTGTAATTGTAAATAATATTTCACATTCAAGAAAATATCTGGAAAATAAAGTAGAAATTGCAACGTTACAACTCAGTGTGGTCTTAACGAGGGTAACACGGCTCAGCTTTTATCAATGTCTGTGATTGCTGGCTGGTCTATTTATGAAGGCTTGTTAACAAATATCCTACAAACACAGAAAATGGAGAAAAAAAGGAATCGCAAGCCGAACTGGACTGAGGAGCAAGGTTTGTTGCTGGCCCAGTTGGTGAACGAACATAAAGGTTGCCTCCTCTGTTGGCCATTTTGTGCAGCTGCTTAGGGGAACTCCTAAGCCACTAAAAGTCCTCTTCCCTGCTCTTAGCAGATCTCGCCTTAGGAGCCCTTTTAAGCGCTAGGAATCTTGAGGAATAGCTTTTATATTAACTGGGATTTTCGTGTCACTTTTAGGGGAAATTCTAAGAAAACGTCATGACTCTGAGAATTTTCTTAGAATTTGGCCGCTAGGAGCCACTTTTTGCACAAAAATTCTTTAGGGATACGGGCCCAGAAGTATAACAGCTATTATACACCACAATTAAAACAAATAATCAGCTAATAGTGGTTCTACACTTGTTGCTCGGTTAAACATGCATATGGTCAAAGCCAATGTCTCTTGCCTTTAGACTTGGGGAGCAGCATTTGGCCTGAGATGTTTTCTTATTACTGTCTGAATACTCCATTGGTCTGGACTCAAAGAACCCCTCTGGGCTGCCCTCCTCTGTCATGTTGAACAATGGGCTAGTGAAGAGGTAAACAAATCACAAACTAATGGAAAATGAAAGAAGACAAACTCTGCAAAGTTGAAGTTGTGTGCTTATGTGGAAAAATGGAAACTGTAAAAAATGTCATAAGTGAAAAAAAATACAATAAAAAAATAAATTTTGATACTATGTTGAACTGCCTCGATGTCTTAAAAACGGACAAAAAATAAATAAAGTTAAGAACCACTATTTAATGGACTTAAGCAGTTACAGTTTTTTCTTAAATAAAAAAGTGTATCCATCCACTTCTATCATGTCAGAGATGATTCAAGGCAAAATACATAGTAATCAAATGCAAACATGAATAAAATATTATTAATTCACAATTTTGAAACACTTACATGTCTAGATGTGTCTTTGAGAGGAAGCAGTTGTATATGCAGTTGAAGTATGCCCAAAGCGGGATCTCTGAAAGTGTCTTTTTCACCTACAGGTCATTATCTAGTATTAATCTTTAACTTCCACAGAAGTCAAGCTTTATTAAGATCCCTTTTGGGCAATTTGGTTGCAGCACAGGCAAACAGACAACAAACTGACACATACATACATACATACATCATAGTAATAAATTACAACACATATTACAAATTACAAAAAATACAAAGAGTACCTAAAATATAAATAATATAAAAGACCTTAAAGGTCCCATGACATGCTATTTTTTGTAGGCTTTAATATAGGCCTTAGTGGTCCCTAGTACTGTATCTGAAATCTCTTTTCAAAAATTCAGCCTCGGTGCAGAATTATAGCCACTACACTGTAAAAAGTTTAACTATTATTTACTCAATTTTATTGGTGAAACATTTTTACACTCAAAAAAATTGAGTAAATTTTAAAGCTGTGAAATCAATGAAATATACTGTATGAATTGAGTAAATGCAAGTAAAAAAATTAAGTAAATCTGAGTAACTGCATCTGGTACATTAACAAATAAAATTGAGTAGAAATAATTTAACATTCAAACATTAAAAAAACAATATTTATGAGTAATATTAACTGTTTTTATTAATGAGTAATATTAACTTTTTTATTTTCTCTAAACCTTTGTAAAATAGTACTCCAGACAACCACCATTATACATTACATTGGCCTTTATTTTCAATGAGTACAGCAATACAGCACATTTTAGACTGTTTTTAACATGTATACAATATTGCCTGCATTTAAACTTATTTAACAAGTAAAAATGAAATATTTAAACATTCAGGTAGCCTAATTCAAGTGTAATCAACCACTCTGTTATCCAATATCCACCGAATCTGCGCTGGTCCTCGTGCCGGAGACAGACTCGTGCTCTGCGGGTGAACTTTGAACTTCATACCGCCGTCCTGCTTCACTCACAGTCGAGGCACAGCCGAAATATACTGCGAGCGACTGACATAACCTGCCAATAAACAAAAAGTGATAGTTCTGAGGACATTTTATCATCCAAATGATAATAATTATATTCATTATCATTATGAAAGTCAGTCATGTGTTTATGCAAAGCGTTTCAATCACGCAAAAAGACAAACGCGGCTCTCGTCTCGTTTAGGTGTCGAATTACGCCTCTGTAGGCTATGTTGTTACGCCTCTGTAGGCTAAATATGATTTAAAGCACAGTAATGATTTTATAGATAAAATAAAACATACACCAACCTGAATTTCACAGTGAAAATGCACCAAATCTGCGACGCTGAGAAGAGAGCTGTTGTTCTGGAGACTGGAGAGTTCAAACAGCCACGCTCACTCCAACCGTCGAGTTTTCGTCACGTCAGAGGGTGGGGGAGGGGGGGGGGGCATTGTTTTAATTGAGTAAACTTACTCAATTTTAAGAGCGTGTTAAATATATTAATAATATTGATTTGAATTAAGTATTTTTTTTTGTTTCTTGAAACAGATCAGTTTAATTAAACATTCTCAAATATTTTGATAGAAATTTCACATATATATTAAGTATATTATAAAGAAATAATTGGTTAGTCAAATACTAAATTATTTTATTGAAAAAAACTTAAATATATCTGTAAATTTTAGATAAAATTAACTGTTGGATTTTTACTCAATTATTTTGGTATGTTTAACTCAAACAATCAAGTAAACAATATACAGAGATTTTATTAAGTTAATAAAGTTAAAAATTTCTGTAATATTTACTAAGCCACAGAATAATTTTTTACAGTGTACAAGCCAGTCCCAGAATGAGCTTCCTTCAGACAGGCCGTTTCGGTGTCTGTAGCTTTAAATGTTAATGAGGAGGAGAAAGGTGGCAAGGTGGAGGGTGGGTGTGGCCTTGACCATCTTGCGCAACGGTACCGGTCCGTGCATGTTAACGTTGGATATAGCAATGGCACGAAGACACGCAGTCGTTCAAGCATTTCAGTTTGACCCAGAATCTGATCCGGATGGAGAAGCAACAACTCAGCGGTTCCAGCAGGACATTTCCGAATGGTTAGTTTAAAATATTATGTCTGGATACGGTACTTTATTCGGATGGTTTACAGTTATTATCATGTAGCTAACGCTAACCTACTGTTGCCTTTTCATGAGAGATCTGTAACATCTGTAATTTATTTAATTCATTTGTACATCCAATTATTGAGCAAGTGTTATGCTTCGCTCGCTCAAAAGCCATGATATCTCTCGTGGACAAACTAAAATCGCGCGTGCGCGTTCCTACTTCCTAGCTCATTTTCTCATGGGCGGAAATATTCTCTGGGCGGGCAAAGCAGAGACAGGGGAGGTAACATTCCTCCTTATGACGTCACAAGGAGGAGATTCAAGATCAGCGCGGTTGAGCGTCCATTTTCTCAAAGGCAGAGAAAGATAACAAAAGCTCGATTTACACCGATTGAAATTTCTAGAAACTTGGGGACCATATACAGGCTAGGGGAAGTCATATTAATGTTAAAAAACCTCAGAAAGTGAAAATTTCATGTCATGGGACCTTTAATAAATACCTTTAAGACTTATTTAATAGTCTGATTGCACTCGGAACAAAACAATATTTGTATCGATTATTTTTAATCTTTGGTGGTCTGTAGCGACGGCCTGAGGGCACATAGAGAACTCTGAATATAAGAAGTGTCCCTTTTTACACAGGGCCTCTGTGTTCAAATCAAACCGCAATCTTTTATCAATAATTGTCCCTAGATATTTATAACTGTCCACACATTCCACCTTATTGTACTTAACAAATGTGTCTTGGGAAGGATGTGTTTGTATTCTGAAGTCAATACTCATATCTTTTGTCTTGGATACATTAATCTGCAAACAGGCATCATCACACCACTTCACGAAATCATCAACCACTGGACCATGGCACGTTGTTCCTTTGGACCGTGGCAGAGTGTTCCTTTAACCCTAATGTGGATCAAACAAAAAACATCACATTTACATGCAGTAGGTTTTTACACAAGTTGTTTACATCCCAACCTGCAAAAGGTCATTTCAGGGAGGTCTCTCGCCCCCTCTCCCTCTCTGCTGTGCACGTGCTACACGTTTTTTGGAGCACAGTCTCTGTCTCCCATGCGCGCTCTTGCTCACTCACTCTAGATTCCGGGAGATTTGAACTAATTCGCGGGCATCAGGGAGCCGCTATCAATATGCGGGAGACTCCCGGAACTTCCGGGAGACTTGGGATGACTTTTTGAAAGAGCAAAAACATTTTTCACCAAGCTGAAATTAACTAATGACTGTATTTGTGTTGCAAAAATAGGTTTTGAGATCCATCGAATTGTACTTATGAGACACTTTGCATTCTTTCCACTGAATAATAACAATGTACTAAATCAGGGTTTCTCAAACTCGGTCCTGGAGGGCCACTGTCCTGCACAGTTTAGCTCCAACCCTGATCAAACACACCTAGCTGTGAGTTTCTAGTGATCCTGAAGACATTGATTAGCTTGCTCAGGTGTGTTTGATCAGGGTTGGAGCTAAACTGTGCAGGACAGTGGCCCTCCAGGACCGAGTTTGAGAAACCCTGTACTAAATGCAGCTTGATACATTTATGCTGTACATGAGTTACTGTTAGGATGCAATGTTGGTCATGGAGAAGGTTTATTTGTATTTAAGTGCAAAAAGGAATTTCCGGTCAAAAAAGTTATGTCATGGGTATTGTGTTCCATCTATAGAGCGGTAGTATTTCTTTACAAAGTGACATTGCCAACTACTAGCCTAGCATGAATAATACAGCGTTTTTAGTCGTTTTCGCAGATCCATGCGAATGGGGATCGTTTTGACCTTTACATTTACATTTATTCATTTAGCAGATGCTTTTATCCAAAGCGACTTACAAATGAAAACAACAGAAGCAGTTAAACTAACAGTAGGACAATGATACGCAAGTGCTATGGCCCTTCTCAGTTTAATCTAACGCAGTATTTTTTTTAATTATTATTATTATAGAACAGAATAGAATAGAATAGTAGAGAAAGTGTTAGTATTACTGGATCAAGTGCTGTCGAAAAAGAAGCTGTCACAGTGTCTGGTTTATGTTCCTTGGGTCTCCACTAGATGTCCTCCTTCCCCACGGTGTCCATCACACTCTTGAACTACATTCCCCATGATCCTTGTCTTTTCATTGCACTCAGCTGTCCCTTATCACTCATCATTGCACTCAGCCTGTTCCCCATTAGCATTGTCATTTCCTTGTGTATATATACCCTGTCTGTTTTAGTGTTTGTCACGGAGTCCTTGTTATTGTCAAACCACTTCTTTGCTCTGTTTTTGCATGTTTATTGTTTTGTGTTTTTGGATTGCCTTATTTGGATTTTGACCCTGGCTTGGACTAGTTGTGAGTACGGATTTTCCCTAATAAACAAACTGCAAATTGGATCTTTCCCCTGTTTCCAGTGTGTGGATCGTGACAGAAGGACTCCGTCACACAAAGAGATCCAGCGGTATGTTTGCCCACTTCTCCTCCCCAGCCACCGAGCGGAGAGGAAAAGATAGGTTTGAGGGAACCCGTTTAGCCATTTTTCGTGGGACCCGGGGAGGTCGCAGAGGAGTTGGTCATCGAGAGGAAGTCCAACATCACTTTCCTCCCCTGCCCCCCTTCGACCCTGAACTCATGAGGGAGGGATCGGAGCCGCCGTCTCGCCATCGTGGACGGAGAAGGGGGAGGAGGCACACGTCTGCCGATCCAGAGAAGGTTCGCGTCACTTCTGCCGATCCTGGGTCTCCGGACAAGATGGCTGCCGCAGAGCTGGTGTCCCCTGAGAAGATGGCCACTGAAACATTATTGGATTATTTTTCTACGCTATTCAATATCCTAGAAATTCCCAGGAGTGTTCACGTCACGTCTACCGATCCAGAGACTTTTCACGTCACGCCTGCCGAGCCTGTGTCTTCGGACAAGATGGCCGCCGCCGAGCCTGTTCACGTCACGCCTGCCGAGCCTGTGTCTTTGGACAAGATGGCCGCCGCCGAGCCTGTTCACGTCACGCCTGCCGAGCCTGTGTCTTCGGACAAGATGGCCGCCGCCAAGCCTGTTCACGTCACGCCTGCCGAGCCTGTGTCTTCGGACAAGATGGCCGCCGCCGAGCCTGTTCACGTCACGCCTGCCGAGCCTGTGTCTTTGGACAAGATGGCCGCCGCCGAGCCTGTTCACATCACGCCTGCCGAGCCTGTGTCCCCTGACAAGATGGCCGCCGTCGAGCCGGTGTCTGTTCCTGAGCCTGAGCCGGTGGTGCCAGTTCCAGGACCTGAGCCGGTGGTGCCAGTTCCAGTGCCTGAGCCGGTGGTGCCAGTTCCAGTGCCAGTTCCAGTGGTGCTAGTTCCAGTGCCTGAGCCGGTGGTGCCAGTTCCAGTACCAGTTCCGGTGGTACCAGTTCCAGTGCCTGAGCTGGTGGTGCCAGTTCCAGTGGTGCCAGTTCCAGTGCCTGAGCCAGTGGTGCCAGTTCCAGTGCCTGAGCCGGTGGTGCCAGTTCCAGTGCCTGAGCCGGTGGTGCCAGTTCCAGTGCCTGAGCCGGTGGTGTCAGTTCCTGAGCCGGTGGTGTCAGTTCCTGAGCCGGTGGTGTCAGTTCCTGAGCCGGTGGTGTCAGTTCCTGAGCCGGTGGTGTCAGTTCCTGAGCCGGTGGTGTCAGTTCCTGAGCCGGTGGTGTCAGTTCCTGAGCCGGTGGTGTCAGTTCCTGAGCCGGTGGTGTCAGTTCCTGAGCCGGTGGTGTCAGTTCCAGTTCCTGAGCCAGTGGTTCCAGTTCCAGTTCCTGAGCCAGTGGTTCCAGTTCCTGAGCCGGTGTCTGTTCCAGTTCCTGAGCCGGTGGTGTCAGTTCCTGAGCCGGTGGTGTCAGTTCCAGTTCCTGAGCCAGTGGTTCCAGTTCCAGTTCCTGAGCCAGTGGTTCCAGTTCCAGTTCCTGAGCCAGTGGTTCCAGTTCCTGAGCCGGTGTCTGTTCCAGTTCCTGAGCCGGTGGTGTCAGTTCCTGAGCCGGTGGTGTCAGTTCCAGTTCCTGAGCCAGTGGTTCCAGTTCCAGTTCCTGAGCCAGTGGTTCCAGTTCCTGAGCCGGTGTCTGTTCCAGTTCCTGAGCCGGTGGTGTCAGTTCCTGAGCCGGTGGTGTCTGTTCCAGTTCCTGAGCCGGTGGTGTCTGTTCCAGTTCCTGAGCCGGTGGTGTCTGTTCCAGTTCCTGAGCCGGTGGTGTCTGTTCCAGTTCCTGAGCCGGTGTCTGTTCCAGTTCCTGAGCCGGTGGTGTCAGTTCCTGAGCCGGTGGTGTCTGTTCCAGTTCCTGAGCCGGTGGTGTCTGTTCCAGTTCCTGAGCCAGTGGTTCCAGTTCCTGAGCCGGTGTCTGTTCCAGTTCCTGAGCCGGTGGTGTCTGTTCTAGTGCCTGAGCCAGTGGTTCCAGTTCCTGAGCCGGTGGTGTCTGTTCCAGTTCCTGAGCCGGTGGTGTCTGTTCCTGTTCCTGAGCCGGTGGTGTCGTCTCCGCCGTGGCCGCCCGAGGGGTCGTCTCCGCCGTGGCCGCCCGAGGGGTCGTCTCCGCCCTGGCCGCCCGAGGGGTCGTCTCCGCCCTGGCCGCCCGAGGGGTCGTCTCCGCCCTGGCCGCCCGAGGGGTCGTCTCCGCCCTGGCCGCCCGAGGGGAAGTCTCCGCCCTGGCCGCCCGAGGGGAAGTCTCCGCCCTGGCCGCCCGAGGGGAAGTCTCCGCCCTGGCCGCCCGAGGGGAAGTCTCCGCCCTGGCCGCCCGAGGGGAAGTCTCCGCCCTGGCCGCCCGAGGGGAAGTCTCCGCCCTGGCCGCCCGAGGGGAAGTCTCCGCCCTGGCCGCCCGAGGGGAAGTCTCCGCCCTGGCCGCCCGAGGGACAGTCTGCTCCGCCCTGGCCGCCCGAGGGGAAGTCTCCGCCCTGGCCGCCCGAGGGGAAGTCTCCGCCCTGGCCGCCCGATGGACAGTCTGCTCCGCCCTGGCCGCCCGAAGGAGAGTCTCCACCCTGGTCTGTTCCTCCCGTCCCGCCCTGGCCGCCCGAGGGACAGTCTGCTCCGCCCTGGCCGCCCGAGGGGAAGTCTCCGCCCTGGCCGCCCGAGGGGAAGTCTCCGCCCTGGCCGCCCGATGGACCGTCTGCTCCGCCCTGGCCGCCCGATGGACTCTCTGCTCCGCCCTGGCCGCCAGATGAACTGTCACTCCCTGTCCCCGTTTCCCTCCATGGACCTGGCCCCCCATCCCTCCCCCTGATCCTCCACCAGTCCACCTCCCGCCTGGACTTTTGTTTGTCTGTCATGTCTTGGAGCGTCTGGTAGCCGCTCCGTAGAGGGGAGGTTATGTCACAGTGTCTGGTTTATGTTCCTTGGGTCTCCACTAGATGTCCTCCTTCCCCACGGTGTCCATCACACTCTTGAACTACATTCCCCATGATCCTTGTCTTTTCATTGCACTCAGCTGTCCCTTATCACTCATCATTGCACTCAGCCTGTTCCCCATTAGCATTGTCATTTCCTTGTGTATATATACCCTGTCTGTTTTAGTGTTTGTCACGGAGTCCTTGTTATTGTCAAACCACTTCTTTGCTCTGTTTTTGCATGTTTATTGTTTTGTGTTTTTGGATTGCCTTATTTGGATTTTGACCCTGGCTTGGACTAGTTGTGAGTACGGATTTTCCCTAATAAACAAACTGCAAATTGGATCTTTCCCCTGTTTCCAGTGTGTGGATCGTGACAGAAGCGTATTCAGCCGTTTCTTGAAAGTGGCTATGGACTCAGCAGCTCTGTTTGAGTTAGGCAGATCATTCCACCAGCAGGGAACAGTCATGGTAAAGGTCAGAAAAAGAGATTTTGTGCCTCTTTGAGATGGCACCACAAGACGTCGTTCACTTGTAGAGCGCAAGTTCCTGGATGGCACGTTAAGTCTGAAGTAAAGAGTTAAAGTAAAAGGGAGCAGAACCAGTGGTTGTTCTGTAGGCAAACGTCAGTGACTTGAATTTGATGCGAGCGGCAACTGGCAACCAGTGCAATTTTGTGAGGAGAGGAGTGACATGTGCTCTTTTCGGCTTATTAAAGACCACTCTAGCTGCGTCATTCTGGAGCAGTTGCAGAGGTTTAACCGTGCAAGCTGGAAGAACAGCCAGGAGAGCGTTACAATATTCCAGTCTGGATAAAACTAGCGCTTGGACAAGGAGTTGTGTAGCATGTTCTGATAGGAAGGGCCTGATCCTCCTAATGTTGCAAATCTACATGACCGGGCAGTTTTAGCAATGTGGTCTGTGAAGTTCAATTGATCATCAATTACCACACCAAGGTTCCTGGCTGACTTTGATGGAGTTATGGATGACGAGTCTAGCTGAATGGTGAAGTTGTGATGAAGTGTTGGGTTGGCCGGGACCACGAGTAGCTCTGTCTTTGCAAGGTTTAGTTGAAGGTGATGGTCCTTCATCCAGCCAGAAATGTCTGTCAGGCAGGCTGAGATACGATTGGCTACCGTTGGATCATCGGGCTGGAATGAGAGGTAGAGTTGTGTGTTATCAGCGTAGCAGTGGTAGGAAAAGCCATGTTTCTGAATCACAGATCCTAGTGATGTCATGTAGATGGAGAAGAGAAGTGGACCAAGCACTGAGCCATGAGGCACTCCAGTAGATCGAAATTTGATCTTGGACACCACGCTCCTCCACGATAACCTAAAGGACCTACCTGAGAGGTAAGACTTGAACCACTGGAGTGTGGTTCCCGAGACGCCCTTCATCATTAAGATTGACAGGAGGATCTGGTGGTTAACTGTGTCAAAGGCAGCAGACAGATCCAGCAGGATGAGAACTTAGGATTTGGAAGCTGCTCTTGCCAGTCTTATAGCTTCAATTACTGAGAGCAGGGCAGTCTCAGTTGAGTGTCCGCTTTTGAAACCAGACTGATTTTTGTCCAAGAGGTTGTTCTGTTTAAGGAAGGAAGAGATCTGGTTGAAAACAACTCGTTCAAGTGTTTTCGCGACGAATGGAAGGAGAGATACCGGTCTGTAATTTTCCAGATGTGCTGGATTTAGAGTGGGTTTCTTAAGCAGTGGGGTTACACGAGCCTGCTTAAATGCTGTGGGAAAGGTACCAGTGTGAAGAGAGGTGTTTATGATGTGTGTGAGTGCGGGTACAACCAAGGATGAGATGGCTTGAAGTAGGTTAGTGGGAATAGAATTGAGCGGACAGATGGTAGGGCGATTGAAAATGAGGAGATTGGAGACTTCTGCCTCTGAAAGTAGAGAGAATGAGGGTAGAAAGTGTGTGTTAGCTGGTAAAATGTGTGTGTCAGTTTGTGGATTGGTAAATTGGCCGCTGATGGTGGTTGTTTTATTTATAAAGAATGTAGCAAAATCGTCAGCTGTTAGTGTTGATGAAGGAGGAGGGTTGAGAAGAGAGGAGAAGGTTTTGAAAAACATGCGAAAGTCTGAAGAATTGTTAATTTTGTTGTGATAGTAAGCCATTTTAGCAGTAGAGATATTAGCAGAGAAGGAAGAGAGGAGGGACTGATAAAGACCAAGGTCAGTAGGATCTTTTGATTTGCGCCACTTCCTCTCTGCACCCCTGAGTTTAGAACGATGTTCATGGAGAACATCAGATAATGTGTCAAATGAGCTGTTGTCACACAGAGGTGGTAAATGATCAAATTGCCAATCGTTTGAGATGAGCAGAACACCAACGGTGTTTTCTTTTTTGCCGCTAATAGAAACGATTAAAATTAATTATTAATGTCATGTCAAAGTAAATTATTTCAAAGTCACACGCTAATATATTACACAATTGCACCATTAAAACAATTTGAAATATTGGAATACACCAGGATCCACGGTCAAGTCGCTGTATGGCGTGCTAAGCACGACGTCAACCCTGCTCTGTCGCGCTTTCTCCACCGCTGGGCAGGCTGCGTCAGCGCTGCATACGATGGCCACCCTGCAAATCTTCCAGGCCGATCTGCGATTTGCCACTTCGCAGCGCCGACAGGCCTGAAGCTGTGTAGAAAAAACAGAAGAGTGTAGAAAAAATGCCCACATACTGCCCAGTGCTCATTCCTACACACAAGCACAGCCCCTCACACAGGGCTTGCGCACATAAAATCGACCCAGGTCGATTGCGCATTAAACGTAGCAAATGTGCCCACTGCCCAGTGCCCACAAATACTACGTTCTGCATGTCTCACGGTTTCTGTAAAAACGAAATCAGCACGCATTCACTCTGCTCGGGCAGACAATGCACTCAATGCAGTAAATGTGCCCGCTATCCCGCGCCCACATTCACTCACAGACATGACAAGTCCTACGGGACTCGCCCTGCCCTCCCTCTCACGGTTGGCTGCCGCAGAGGGGTCAAGCGCGGGCAGTCTGGCCCTCTGTGATCAGCGTGCCCCCTGCCTCAGATGTCGTAAGCACAACGCTTATGTTACAGCACACCGAAGCTCTTCTGTCGCCGAGCGATCAGAGCGCGCTTCGCATTCAACCCCTAGCCATTCATGCAGATGCATGGGTGCTTCCTGGGGTTTCGGAATGGGTGCTAGATATTATAAAGAGAGGCTATTCGCTACAGTTCTGTCGATGCCCTCGCCGTTGTGCGGCGTGTGTCGAAACCACGGTGAAAACAGAAGTAGCACACCTACTTTGAGCCGAAATATCGAAACTGTTGAGCAAAGGGGCCATAGAGCCTTTATCTCAAGCTCAGAGCGAAGGGGGGCTGTAGCTGTATACTTCCTGGTACCGAAAAAAGACGGGGTCTCAGACCCATACTAGATCTAAGACAACTGAACAAAGTGCTGGCGAAACGCCGGTTCAGAATGCTCACAACCAGGAAAATCCTCGCGCAAATTCGCAGAGGAGACTGGTTTATGTCAATAGATCTGAAGGATGCATATTTTCAAATACAGATAGCGTCACGTCACAGGCAATATTTGAGATTCGCCTTCGAGGGCCAGGCTTGTTCCTAGCACCCCGTACATTCACGATGAGCATGGACGCAGCGCTCGCACCCCACAGACTCCGGGGCATGCGAGTATTGAACTCCTTGGACGATTGGCTGATTCTAGCTCAATCACACTCGGAGCTCATAGAGCACAGGACCATTTTACTCGAACACCTTGAGAAAATCTGGGTCTCAGAGTCAATTGGGCGAAGAGTTCTCTGTTCCCCAGTCAGATAATATCCTTTCTGGGCACAGAACTGGACTCGCTGTCTATGATAGCGTGACTGTCACCACAGCGCAGCGAACTCTCCGCTTCAGAGGATGCTGGGTCTCATGGCCTCAGCATCATCAGTACTTCAGCTGGGTTTGCTCTGCAGTTCCGCGCCGAGCATGGACGTCTGGTCTGCTTCGTCTCAAGATCGATCAGAAATGCATCGCAGCTCTGAAACCTTGGAAAGCAAACGACTGGTACCGGTCAGGTGTAAGCCTGGGGACTTCCTTGAGTGTGAAGGTGGTGTCTACGGACGAATCCACCTCGGGATGGGGAGCGCTGCTCGAGGGCAGACCGTTCTTCGGCCAGTGGTCAGAACGGGAGAAGCTTCTGCATATAAACTGCCTGGAAATGCTGGCAGTAGACAACGCGCTAACGCGCTTTCGACCCCAGATAAGAGGAGACCACGTCTTGGTCCGTTCGGACAATATGTCAGTGGTGTCCTACATAAATCGCCAGGGCGGTCTCAGGTCCCGAAACCTTCACAGGCTGACGGAACGCCTCCTGGTATGGGCTCAGCACAACCTGCACTCACTGAGAGCAGCGCACGTGCCAGGGCTCCTAAATTTAGGACCAGACAGACTGTCCAGGAACAACGTTCCGACAGGCGAGTGGTCTCTACACCCACAGACAGTCCAACTGCTGTGGAAGACATTCAGCAGAGCGGAGGTAAACCTGTTCGCGTCTCAGGAAAATGCTCACTGTCTGGAATTTTTCTCCAAGAGCAGGAATGCACTGGCGCACGTTTGGCCCTGCTGCCCGCTCTATGCTTTTCCCCCTCGTCTCTCTCCTACCCCAGGTGATAGAATGGATCAGGGAAGAGGGATGCTCAGTGCTGCTCGTAGCACCGCTCTGGAAAAACCAACCTTGGTTCCCAGTTCTGATGCAGCTAGCAGGCACTGCCCCATGACCAGTACCGGTGAGGAGGGACCTCCTCTCTCAGGCCAAGGGTTCGATTTGGCATCCTCACCCAGAGCTGTGGTCTTTTCATGTATGGGCCATCAACGGGTACCCGCTGACCTCCCAGAGGGAGTGTTAAACACGATCACGCAGGCTAGGGCCCCGTCTACTCGACGGCTCTATTCCTCGAAATGGTCAGTGTTCTCCAGCTGGTGTTCAGCTCGTGGCATATCACCCCCAGACTGTGGGGTAACGGAGGTTCTCTTCTTCCTACAAGAGCTGCTGGATAAGGGCAGGACCCCTTCCACGCTCAAAGTTTATGTGGCGACTATAGCAGCATTTTATAAACCGACGCTTGGCCAGTCAATAGGAAGGAACGATTTAGTCATCCGCTTCCTTAGGCGAGTGGGGGAACGGATTCCGGCAGCTGTTTTTTTGCCGTCGGATTCTGTTCCCCCTATGTTCCTTACACAATGAGGTTCTAATATTTATCACAAAGCAGAAAAGTTACCAACCTCAATAGCCTAGTGGTCAATTCCCTAACAATGTTCTTTTTTTAGCTTTGGGCAACCCGAGTTCATGTCCCGGGTCGTCGAAATTTCTTTATACTATACTGTCCTATCATAATAAAAGGCAAACAAATATATTCTTTAAACTGATTCAAGTTAAGCTCCATACACACACACACACACACACAAAAATCAGCATTTTTTAAGCCATTAAATCAACACCTCTCATAATGGGAGTGGGGGAACGGATTCCGACAGCTGTTTTTTTGCCGTCGGATTCTGTTCCCCCTTTGTTTCTTACACAGTGAAGTTCTAATATTTATCAGAAAGCAGCAAAGTTATCAACCTCAATAGCCTAGTGGTCAGTGCCCTAACAATGGTTTTTTTTTTTTTAGCTTTGGGCGACCCGAGTTCATGTCCCGGGTCGTAGAAATTTCTTTATACTATACTGTCCTAAAATAATAAAAGGCAAACAAATATATTCTTTAAACTGATGCAAGTTAAGCTCCATCCACACAAACACAAAAAAATCAGCATTTTTTAAGCCATTAAATCAACACCTCTCATAGTGGGAGTGGGGGAACGGATTCACACAGCTGTTTTTTTGCTGTCGGATTCTGTTCCACCTATGTTTCTTACACAATGAGGTTCTAATATTTATCACAATGCAGAAAAATTGCTATACTCAATAGCCTAGTAGTCAAAGCCCTAACAATGCTTTTTTTTAGCTTTGGGCGACCCGAGTTCATGTCCCGGGTCGTCAAACTTTCTTTATACTTTACTGTCCTATCATAATAATAGGCAAACAAATATATTCTTTAAACTAATGCAAGTTAAGCTCCATCCACACACAAAATAGAATCAGCATTTTTTAAGCCATTAAATCAACACCTCTCATAATGGGAGTGGGGGAACGGATTCCGACAGCTGTTTTTTTTGCCGTCTGATTCTGTTCCCCCTATGTTTCTTACACAATGAGGTTCTAATATTTATCACAAAGCTGAAAAGTTACCAACCTCAATAGCCTAGTTGTCAATTCCCTAACAATGTTTTTTCTTTAGTTTTGGGCGACCCGAGTTCATGTCCCGGGTCGTCAAACTTTCTTTATGCTATACTGTCCTATCATAATAATAGGCAAACAAATATATTCTTTAAACTGATGCAAGTTAAGCTCCATCCACACACACACACACACACACACACACACACACACACACACACACACAAATCAGCATTTTTTAAGCCATTAAATCAACACCTCTCATAATGGGAGTGGGGGAACAGATTCCGACAGTTGTTTTTTTTGCAGTCGGATTCTGTTCCCCCTATGTTTCTTACACAATGAGGTTCTAATATTTATCACAAAGCAGAAAAGTTACCAACCTCAATAGCCTAGTGGTCAGTGCCCTAACAATGTTTTGTTTTTTTAGCTTTGGGCGACCCGAGTTCATGTCCCAGGTCGTCGAAATTTCTTTATACTATACTGTCCTATCATAATAAAAGGCAAACACATATATTCTTTAAACTGATGCAAGTTAAGCTCCATCCACACACACACAAAAAAAAAAATCAGCATTATTTAAGCCATTAAATCAACACCTCTCATAATGGGAGTGGGGGAACGGATTCCGACAGCTGTTTTTTCGCCGTCGGATTCTGTTCCCCCTATGTTTCTTACACAGTGAGGTCCTAATATTTATCACAAAGCAAAAAAACTTACCAACCTCAATAGCCTAGTGGTCAGTGCCCTAACAATGTTTTTTTTTTAGCTTTGGGCGACCCGAGTTCATGTCCCGGGTCGTCGAAATTTCTTTATACTATACTGTCCTATCATAATAAAAGGCAAACAAATATATTCTTTAAACTGATGCAAGTAAAGCTCCATCCACACACACACACAACAAATCAGCATTTTTAAAAGCCATTAAATCAACACCTCTCATAATGGGAGTGGGGGATCGGATTCCGACAGCAGTTTTTTTGCCGTCGGATTCTGTTCCCCCTATGTTTCTTACACAATGAGGTTCTAATATTTATCACAATGCAGAAAAGTTACCAACCTCATTAGCCTATTGGTCAGTGCCCTAGCAATGGTTTTTTTTTTAGCTTTGGACAACCCGAGTTCATGTCCCGGGTCGTCGAAATTTCTTTATACTATACTGTCCTATCATAATAAAAGGCAAACAAATATATTCTTTAAACTGATGCAAGTTAAGCTCCATCCACACACACACACACACACACACAAAAAAATCAGCATTTTTAAAAGCCATTAAATCAACACCTCTCATAATGGGAGTGGGGGATCGGATTCCGACAGCTGTTTTTTTGCCGTCGGATTCTGTTCCCCCTATGTTTCTTACTCAATGAGATTCTAATATTTATCACAATGCAGAAAAACTTCAAACCTCAATAGCCTAGTGGTCAGTGCCCTAACAATGTTTTTTTTTTAGCTTTGGGCGACCCGAGTTTATGTCCCGGGTCGTCAAACTTTCTTTATACTATACTGTCCTATCATAAAAACAGGCAAACAAATATATTCTTTAAACTGATGCAAGTTAAGCTCCATCCACACACACACACAAAAAAATCAGCATTTTTTAAGCCATTAAATCAACACCTCTCATAATGGGAGTGGGGGTTCGGATTCCGACAGCTGTTTTTTTTCCGTCGGATTCTGTTCCCCCTAAGTTTCTTACACAATGAGGTTCTAATATTTAGAATATTTCTAATATTGTTAGAGGTTCTAATATTTAGAATATTTCTAACATTATTAGTGCCCTAACAATGTTTTTTTTTTAGCTTTGGGCGACCCGAGTTCATGTCCCGGGTCGTCGAAATTTCTTTATACTATACTGTCCTATCATAATAAAAGGCAAACACACACCACATCCACACACACACACAAAAAAATCAGCATTTTTAAAAGCCATTAAATCAACACCTCTCATAATGGGAGTGGGGGAACGGATTCCGACAGCTGTTTTTTTGCCGTCGGATTCTGTTCCCCCTATGTTTCTTACACAGTGAGGTTCTAATATTTATCAGAAAGCAGGAAAGTTACCGACCTCAATAGCCTAGTGGTCAGTGCCCTAACAATGCTTTTTTTCTAGCTTTGGGCGACCCGAGTTCATGTCCCGGGTCGTCGAAATTTCTTTATACTATACTGTCCTATCATAATAAAAGGCAAACAAATATATTCTTTAAACTGATGCAAGTTAAGCTCCATCCACACACAAAATAGAATCAGCATTTTTTAAGCCATTAAATCAACACCTCTCATAATGGTTGTGGGGGAACGGATTCCGACAGCTGTGCTTTTGCCGTCGGATTCTGTTCCCCCTATGTTTCTTACACAATGAGGTTCTAATATTTATCACAAAGCACACAAATTACTAGACTCAATAGCCTAGTGGTCAGTGCCCTAACAATGTTTGTTTTTTTTAGCTTTGGGCGACCTGAGTTCATGTCCCGGGTCGTCAAACTTTCTTTATACTATATACTGTCCTATCATAATAAAAGGCAAACAAATATATTCTTTAAACTGATGCAAGTTAAGCTCCATCCACACACAAAATAGAATCAGCATTTTTTAAGCCATTAAATCAACACCTCTCATAATGGGAGTGGGGGAACGGATTCCGACAGCTGTTTTCTTGCTGTCGGATTCTGTTCCCCCTATGTTTCTTACACAATGAGGTTCTAATATTTATCACAATGCAGAAATATTACAAGCCTCAATAGCCTAGTGGTCAGTGCCCTAACAATGTTTTTTTTTTTAGCTTTGGGCGACCCGAGTTCATGTCCCGGGTCGTAGAAATTTCTTTATACTATACTGTCCTATCATAATAAAAGGCAAACAAATATATTCTTTAATCTGATGCAAGTTAAGCTCCATCCACACACAAAATAGAATCAGCATTTTTTAAGCCATTAAATCAACACCTCTCATAATGGGAGTGGGGGAACGGATTCCGACAGCTGTTTTCTTGCCGTCGGATTCTGTTGCCCCTATGTTTCTTACACAATGAGGTTCTAATATTTATCACAAAGCACACAAATTACTAGCCTCAATAGCCTAGTGGTCAGTGCCCTAACAATGTTTTTTTTTTTTTAGCTTTGGGCGACCCGAGTTCATGTCCCGGGTCGTCGAAATTTCTTTATACTATACTGTCCTATCATAATAAAAGGCAAACAAATATATTCTTTAAACTGATGCAAGTTAAGCTCCATCCACACACAAAATAGAATCAGCATTTTTTAACCATTAAATCAACACCTCTCATAATGGGAGTGGGGGAACGGATTCCGACAGCTGTTTTCTTGCCGTCGGATTCTGTTCACCCTATGTTTCTTACACAATGAGGTTCTAATATTTATCACAATGCAGACAAATTACAAGCCTTAATAGCCTAGTGGTCAGTGCCCTAACAATGCTTTCTTTTTTTAGCTTTGGGCGACCCGAGTTCATGTCCCGGGTCGTAGAAATTTCTTTATACTATACTATTCGTGTAATCATTTATTGCTGATCCAACTTTGGAAATTTTTGATCGATGTAGAAAAGATGATTTGTTGCAGATAGCTGAATACTATCGCATTCCTGTGGTGAGGCAATCTCTAAAGCACATTATAAAGAATGAAATTTGGAAACACTTGGTCGAATTAAAAGTATTTTTATTTCCAGATGCGGACAGTGAGAGGGCTGGCATGTCGGCTGTGGAAAGACGTCTGACTAGTGTGGGAAGTGTGGAGGAAGCAAAAGGTGAGGATGCCGAGGTGGAGGTTGAGGCCGAGCCCAAGGCTGCCTTACCGCCCTTCTACCCACTTTCTCCGCCTTCCGTTGACTCTGGGGGTGATGCACGACTGAGGGTCCGCCTAGCCCGAATCCAGATGGAAGCGCAGGAACGGGCTGAGACGCGCCAAGCCGAAATTAAGCTACGCCTAGAAATCCGTAAACTGGAAATTGAATCTGAGACACAGGTAAAACTGCGACAGCTCGAGTTGGAGTCAGCGAAGGTTGTCTCGGGTCGAACTGCGCAGCCTAATCCTGTAATTTCAGTAAATTCGGAAAATTCTGTGAGTGATGTTTCGACCACTACATTCGATGTTAGTAAACAGATTGCTTTAGTGCCTCACTTTAGAGAATCCGAAGTGGATGCGTATTTCGCTGCTTTTGAGCGTGTGGCTGCTGCACTTCGTTGGCCAAAAGAGGTTTGGTGTCTTTTACTACAATGTCGATTAGTTGGAAAAGCACAGGAAGTCTGTTCTGCACTTACCTTTGAGGAAAGTATGCAATACAATATAGTAAAGTACGCTGTTCTTCGTGCATAGGAATTGGTGCCTGAGGCATATCGGCAATGTTTCAGGAACCATAAGAAGTCAGCTCAGACATTTGTGGAATTTGCCCGTGAGAAGGGAATTCTTTTTGATAAATGGTTGTCTTCTAACAAGATTTGAGTTCGTTGAGAGATTTAATGCTTTTAGAAGATTTTAAGAATTGTTCGTTTTCAACTCAAAATTCAAGTACCCGTGTTAAAACCAGTTCACCACAGAATAAAGAAACACGAGAATGTTTTTATTGCCACAGGATGGGACACCTTATTTCTGATTGTTTAGTGCTGAGACGTAAGACTCAGGCTCAGCAAAGACAGTTAAAGCCTGTTACTTTTGTGAAGACTGTGTCTAAAGCTGTTTTAGAGAAGGATGCGATTGACTCAGGGTTTAAACCATTTTTGTTGAAGGGGTTAATCTCCATAAATGGTAAACCTGGAGAGCAGAAAGAGGTACAAATCTTGAGGGATACGGGATAGATTCAATCATTTGTAGTCTCTGATGCACTTCCTTTGTCAGAGCAGACGTTTTGTGGGTCAAGTGTGTTAGTTCAAGGGATTGAGATGGGTGTTGTAAAGGTACAGCTGCACCGGATACACTTACAATGTGACCTGGTCTCAGGTTTTGTTAAGGTGGGGATACGTTCTTCCTTTCCTGTGAAAGGTGTTGCATTCATTCTCGGGAACGATTTGGCGGGAGGTAAAGTGTCTCCTGTGCTCGAAGTTGTTGATAAACCTGACTGTTTTATTCGTGCTCAAAAACGCAGAATTGGAGATGACATTGTTTTGGCTGACTCTTTTATGTCACCTGTGTTCACTGAGGAACAGTTTGAGTCAGATCCAAAAGAATCTGAAAATGTTAGACATGACAGACACTCTGTTATGGCAATAGCTGAGTCTGGATTGTTAGGTGAACCTATTTCTCATGAAGGGATTAAGACTGCACAAAGAGAAGATGTGTCGTTAACTAAATGTTTTTCTGCTGCTGAAAGTCCTAAACCTGATGAAGTCAACGTCGCTGAATACGTTATTGAAAATGAGTTGTTGTTAAGGAAATGGCGCCCTCACAGAGATGGGGAGAACGAGTGGGATGTTGTATGTCAAATTGTTTTACCTACTGTTTATCGAAAACAAGTGTTGAGTTTGGCACATGATCATGAGTTAGCAGGTCATTTGGGGGTGACAAAAACTTAAAAACCGCATTCTCAAACATTTTTTCTGGCCTGGCTCGAAGAGCGACGTGTCTAAGTATTGCCGAACATGTCATGAGTGTCAAGTGATGGGTAAGCCCAACCAAAAGATTCCACCAGCTCCATTGATTCCGATCCCTGTCATTTGCGAACCGTTTGAGCACGTAATTTTGGATTGCATTGGTCCTCTGCAGAAATCAAAAGCAGGTAATCAATTTTTGTTAACTATCATGTGTTCTGCGACACGTTTTCCGGAGGCTGTTCCCTTGCAAAGAATAACTGCACCTGTCATCATTAAAGCCTTGATAAAGTTTTTCTCCACGTTCGGATTGCCAAAAATCGTGCAGACAGACCAGGGTACGAATTTTCTTTCTAATGTTTTTAGACAAGTGTTGAGAACTTTGGGTATCTCACATCGGACCTCGAGCCCATATCATCCTGAAAGCCAGGGCGCTATCGAACGATTTCACCAGACGCTGAAGTCAATGTTGAAAAAGTACTGTCTAAGCTCTGGTAAAGAATGGGACGAGGGAGTACCATTAGTGTTGTTTGCAGTTCGTGAAGCAACGCAGGAGTCTCTGGGGTTTAGTCCAGCAGACTTAGTCTTTGGTCACACCGTACGAGGTCCGTTGAAGGTGTTGAAAGATGGAATGTTGAATGACACTAAGCCATCTCAACAAAATGTGCTAGAGTACATCAGTCGGTTCCGAGAACGTCTACATAATGCGTGTTCATTTGCACGAAAATCGTTGTCCACTGCTCAGGAGGGCATGAAGAAATGGTATGATAGGAAAGCTGTTGTGCGTGAAATTCAACCTGGCGATGAAGTTTTGGTGCTGTTACCAGTACCAGGTTCGGTTCTGTCCGCTTGTTTCTCTGGTCCGTATAAGGTATCAAAGAGACTGAGTGAGACTGATTTTGTAATACACACGCCCGACCGCAAACGGAAGTTTCGTACATGCCATATTACAGTAACATGTTGAAATTATATTGTTCTCGAAAGGCGTCTGAAAATTTTGGGGAAGAGAGGAAAAAGCTTGTTGTTGTTCCTACTGATGTTCTAGCTGCTGCTGTTGTTGCGGTTTCTGATTCTGTGGTGTCTGATTCTACGATAGTGAATGGCGAGGGGTTTCTGCCTTCTCCTGGTGAGTGTGATCCTGATGATGGTGTTACACTTCGTAATGATTTATCAATGTGTGGTAGACTTTCGAATTCTGAAATTCTGAAAAACTTGTCCGAAAACCTTGATAATTTGCTTGAGTCACAGAAACAGGACATTATGAGGCTAATTCAAGAATTTCCCATGCTATTTAGTGATGTGCCGACTCAAACGCATGTATTGCAGCATGATATTCAAGTGACGTGTAATTCTTCCATTAAGCAACATGCTTACCGTGTGAATAGTTTGAAACGCTCTTTGATGAGGACTGAGGTTGATTATTTGTTGAGGAATGACCTAGCTGAACCTAGCTATAGTCCGTGGAGTTCTCCTTGTCTTCTTGTTCCAAAGTCTGACGGTACATTCAGGTTTTGCACAGATTATCGAAAAGTAAATTCTGTGACTGTACCGGATAGCTATCCTCTTCCCAGGATGGAAGACTGCATCGATAACTTGGGTTCTGCTAGGTTCGTGACGAAATTGGATTTGCTGAAAGGGTATTGGCAAGTGCCATTGACCGCTCGAGCTGCGGATATTTCAGCTTTCGTTACTCCGGATAACTTCCTGCAGTACCGGGTTATGGTGTTTGGGCTGCGAAACGCCCCTGCAACTTTTCAGCGCCTTGTAAACATTGTGTTGTCAGGAGTTAAAAATTGTAATGCATACCTCGATGATTTAGTGATCTATTCTTTTGATTGGTCTGAGCATTTGACTGTTCTTCGGACAGTTTTTGAAAGATTGGCTGACGCTTCCCTGACAATTAACCCATTTAATCCCAAATTTTTCTCAGACACAAAAATATCCAAATCATGTGTCATTAGTATCCCTTTGAAACAATCAATCATAATTTTTTTAAATTTTCATGGAAAAGTGTGTGAAAAAGTGTGTTTTATGATCGGTCACAATTGTGACCGGTGGGATACTGTGTTGTATCAACCATTGGACAGACTGAATATAGGTCTATTTGACCTGTGCAGTGTGTTTGTGTGTGTGTGTGTGTGTGTGTGTTTGGGTGTGTGTTTGTGTGTGTGTGTATGTGTGTGTGTGTGTGTGTGTGTGTGTGTGTGTGTGTGTGTGTGTGTGTGTGTGTGTGTGTGTGTGTGTGTGTGCGTGCGTGCATAAGAGTCTATAAAATCCTTAAGATACTATCTTGAGGCCACAAGATACTATCTTGAGGCCACGGGATAGTATCTTGAGGCCACGGGATAGTATCTTGAGGCCACGGGATGGTATCTTGAGGTCACGAGATGGTATCTTGAGGCCACGGGATACTATCTTGAGGCCACGGGATAGTATCTTGAGGCCACGGGATACTATCTAGAGGCCACGGGATAGTATCTCGAGGCCACGGGATAGTGTCTGGAGGCCACGGGATAGTGTCTCGAGGCCTCGGGATAGTATCTCGAGGCCACGGGATAGTATCTCGAGGCCACGAGATAATGTCTGGAGGCCACGGGATAGTGTCTGGAGGCCACGGGATAGTGTCTGGAGGCCACGGGATAGTGTCTGGAGGCCTCGGGATAGTATCTTGAGGTCACGGGATAGTATCTGGAGGCCACGGGATACCATCTCGAGGCCACGGGATAGTATCTCGAGGCCACGGGATAGTATCTCGAGGCCACGGGTTAGTGTCTGGAGGCCACGGGATAGTGTCTCGAGGCCACGGGATAGTGTCTGGAGGCCTCGGGATAGTATCTTGAGGTCACGGGATAGTATCTGGAGGCCACGAAATACCATCTCGAGGCCACGGGATAGTACCTCGAGGCCACTGGATAGTGTCTGGAGGCCACGGGATAGTGTCTGGAGGCCACGGGATAGTGTCTGGAGGCCACGGGATAGTGTCTCGAGGCCTCGGGATAGTGTCTGGAGGCCACGGGATAGTGTCTCGAGGCCACGGGATAGTGTCTGGAGGCCTCGGGATAGTATCTTGAGGTCACGGGATAGTATCTGGAGGCCACAGGATACCATTTTGAGGCCACGGGATAGTATCTCGAGGCCACTGGATAATGTCTGGAGGCCACGGGATAGTGTCTGGAGGCCACGGGATAGTGTCTCGAGGCCACGGGATAGTGTCTGGAGGCCTCGGGATAGTGTCTGGAGGCCACGGGATAGTGTCTCGAGGCCACGGGATAGTGTCTGGAGGCCTCGGGATAGTATCTTGAGGTCACGGGATAGTATCTGGAGGCCACAGGATACCATCTCGAGGCCACGGGATAGTATCTCGAGGCCACTGGATAATGTCTGGAGGCCACGGGATAGTGTCTGGAGGCCACGGGATAGTGTCTAGAGGCCACGGGATAGTGTCTCGAGGCCACGGGATAGTGTCTGGAGGCCTCGGGATAGTGTCTTGAGGTCACGGGATAGTATCTGGAGGCCACGGGATACCATCTAGAGGCCACGGGATAGTATCTCGAGGCCACGGGATAATGTCTGGAGGCCACGGGATAGTGTCTGGAGGCCACGGGATAGTGTCTCGAGGCCACTGGATAGTGTCTGGAGGCCTCGGGATAGTGTCTTGAGGTCACGGGATAGTATCTGGAGGCCACGGGATACCATCTCGAGGCCACGGGATAGTATCTCGAGGCCACGGGATAGTGTCTGGAGGCCACGGGATAGTGTCTGGAGGCCACGGGATAGTGTCTGGAGGCCTCGGGATAGTGTCTGGAGGCCTCGGGATAGTGTCTCGAGGCCACGGGATAGTGTCTCGAGGCCACGGGATAGTGTCTGGAGGCCACGGGATAGTGTCTCGAGGCCACGGGATAGTGTCTCGAGGCCTCGGGATAGTGTCTCGAGGCCACGGGATAGTGTCTCGAGGCCTCGGGATAGTGTCTGGAGGCCACGGGATAGTGTCTCGAGGCCAAGGGATAGTGTCTCGAGGCCAAGGAATAGTGTCTGGAGGCCACGGGATAGTGTCTCGAGGTCACGGGATAGTGTATCGAGGCCACGGGATAGTGTCTCGAGGTCACGGGATAGTGTCTGGAGGCCACGGGATAGTGTCTGGAGGCCACGGGATAGTGTCTCGAGGCCACGGGATAGTGTCTCGAGGCCACGGGATAGGATCTTGGCCATTTAGGACATTTTGATGGGTTTTTTTTTTCAGATTTTCTTCCTAGACCACTTGTGCGTGTGTGTGTGTGTGTGTGTGTGTGTGTGTGTGTGTGTGTGTGTGTGTGTGTGTGTAAAGTTAGGTAGAATTAGTTAGCTAGCTAGTCTGTGTGTGTGTTTGTGTGTTTGTGTGGAAAGTTGCAGTAGGTAGGAAGTTAGGTAGCAGCACAATTAGCTAGCAGAATTAGCTAGCTAGCTAGTCTTCCTTGGGTCCGTGTGTGTGTGTGTGTGTTTCTGTGTGTGTGTTTCTGTGTGTGTGTCTGTGTGTAAAATTAGGTAGAAAGTTAGGTAGCAGCAGAAAGTAAGGTAGAACAGTTAGCCTATGTGTATTACATGTAGATACAATGGGTTATCCCACCGGTCACTATTGTTGCCGTTGACATGTTTGTGAGTGCTATGACCACATTAAATAAAGTTGAGTAATTGCAAATGCATATATCAATACTAGACACCTTAAACATGATGTGTACCAAAAATCTATGTCCTATCTTTATTTTAACATACTTTAATAACCTTTTCTTTGGGAGCTTTCTTGCTGCCATCCTCTTCTCTTGGCGCAAACAGGAAGTAAACAGCTCTGGTCATGTGACAATTTACAGTAAACATGCGACACTGCACATATTTCATTGAGACCCTTTATTATTTCAATATCTGCTGGAAATGCATTGATAGATCATTCAGTAACATTTTTATAGCCTTAGAAATGAAACATTTTTTTACGGTCACTATTGTGACCGGTGGGATTAAATGGGTTAATTTGGCTAAGTGCGAATTCGGTAAAGCAACGATCACCTATTTGGGCAAAGAAGTAGGTCAAGGTCAAGTCCGCCCTGTTAGTGCTAAAATATCTGCTATTGCTGACTTTCCTATTCCATCGACAAGACGAGAGTTACGTCGGTTCTTAGGTATGGCTGGTTACTACAGAAGTTTCTGTCGAAATTTCTCCACTGTAGTACATCCTCTAACCAGTTTGCTAAGCCCAGCGAATGCTTTTGTTTGGACTGACGCGTGTCAACAAGCTTTTGAGGGCGCAAAGTTGTTGTTGACTAGTGCACCTGTTCTTGCTGCTCCGGACTTTACACGTTGTTTTAAATTGGAGGTTGATGCTAGTGCTTTAGGCATGGGAGCTGTTCTTATTCAAGAGGATGATGTCGGTTTTTAGCGTCCAATTTGTTACTTTTCTCGAAAATTCAACCGACATCAACGAAATTATTCTACCATTGAGAAGGAAGCTTTAGGTCTAATTCTGGCTTTGCAGTTCTTTGAGGTTTATGTGGGTTCATCTGTTCTGCCTGTTACTGTGTACACGGATCACAATCCGTTAGTGTTCTTGTCCAGAATGTACAATCACAATCAACGTCTTATGCGTTGGTCGTTGATTGTGCAAAATTATAACTTAATCATAAAGCATAAAAAAGGGTTCAGAAAATATCATTGCTGACACCTTATCTAGAGCTTAAAAACTGCTTTAGGTTGAGTTTTAAGGGGGTGAGTGTTACGTACGCCGCGCTACGTAATTTTTGTTTTGTGCGTATGTTGCGGCATATGCGTGTCGTGTATGTCTGTGTGCTCTATTTGTTTCAGGTGTGAAGTTCGATTGGAGAGTCCGCCTGTCAATCAGCTGACGTAGGATGCTGACGTCTGGGATCGCGCCACCAATCGCCTGTCGCCGGGTAGTTTATGAATGGCTCTGACTTCAATGGCGGCAGTCGAGACAGACTCTGGGTTTGCACACTCTGTGAGGACGGTTCTCTTGTCCGAGAGACCAGTCTGAGAGACTGATCATTATTTGGGGTTTGCTGCTTTTGTGATCTTGCAGTTAGATCAGTTCTCTTTGTATTTTTGTGTTACTCTTGGTAACTTACGTGCTTGCAGTGCCTTCTAAGTGTTTGTTGCTGTTATGAAATCTCCATCTCAGTTCATCGTTCAACATTGTGTAGACTGGCGGGAGAGGTTGTGAGTCAGGTAAGCAGGTCGCGACCTACATTTGCACACGTAGTTTACTGAGATGTATTAGATGCACTAGTGTTAGGGATGGTGCTAATTATGTATGTTTTTGTTTTAGTTAGTATAGTTTAGTTATAGCGTCTTGTACGCTGAAGATGTTTATTTCTACCTCTTTTGTTGATAGTTAGTTTAGTTCTTTAACTTTAGTTAAAGGGTCTTTTTGTTTTATTCAGTTTTTTGATTTAAGCACCACTCTCTTGCTCTTTCCTCTCCCTCAGTTTGTTTGTACTTTTGATTATTCTGGTTACGTTGTACGAATTGTAAATATTTATTACTTCATTACTTTTCATTACTTTATTTTTTCATTACTACCTCACTTTATTGCAGTTGAGGAATTAAAAATCTTAAAAATCTTGTCTCTTCTTTTTCCATTGCAATTCCTGTTACTGCGTAAACACACACATGCAAAACTGTTGTTACGTCTAATAATATTCCTAGACAAATAACATCTAATTAATTAAAGCTGCAAGCAGCGATGAAAGGGCCCTCGCACCCGTGCCATCAACACTCGGTGGCTTTAGGAAGACAGAGCATGGTTGGGAAATGTACATTTAAGGAGGTATATATAGTAAGAGTATGACAAAGTTAGTAACAAAATGTTTTGTATAATGGTGATAATAGCATGCTTCATGACTCAGCTAAGTGTTGCTAGCATGTTTAGTCTGTTTCTAGCATGCTTAGTACACAATAATTATGTGGTTAGTACTGCATTACTGTGTTAACCATGTCAGTTTCTGTTGCCAATAGGTGGCGTTATGACTATTGCTGAATATGAGCATGGATGTGTGTTCAGGACAGAACTCTTATCAAACGTGTGAAGTTTGGTGCAAATTGGAAATTGCCTTCTTGAGTAACAAAAAAGTCATGTTTCATTGAATTAGCATTCTTTAGCACTTAGCTAAGCATTGTTAGCATGTTTTAACATGTTTCTAGCATGTTTAGAACTCAATGGCATTTTTAACATGTTGCTAGAACGGCATCAACGTGTTAAACATGTCACTTCCTGTTGCCAGTAGGTGGCGCTATTACTATAAATGAACATTCTCATGTAGATGTATTCAGGCCATGACTCTTATCAAAAGTGTGAAGTTTGGGGCAGATTGGACATTCCATGCCTGAGTTACAGCAAATGCCTATTTAATTGCAATAATAGCATGCTTTAGCACTTAGCTAAGAGTTTGCTAGCATGTTTTAGCATGTTTATAATATGTTGTTAGCATGTTTAAAACTTGCTGGCACTTTTTTATATGTTATTAGGAGTCCATAACAGTGTTAAACATGTCACTTCCTGTTGCCAGCAGGTGGCGCTATGTCTGTAACTGAATATAAGCATGGTCATGTGTTCAGGACAGAACGCTTATCAAAAGTGTGAAGTTTGGGGCAGATTGGACATTCCATGCCTGAGTTACAGCAAATTCATATTTAATTGCAGTAATATCATTCTTTAGCACTTAGCTAAGTGTTTGCTAGTATGTTTTATCATGTCTCTAGTATGTTGGTAGGATGTTTAGCACCTACTGGCATTTTTTTATATGTTATTAGGAGTCAAGAACAGTGTTAAACATCCCTTCCTTTTGCCAGCAGGTGGCGCTATGACTATAACTAAATATGAGCATGGACATGTGTTCAAAAGATAACTCTTATCAAACGTGTGAAGTTTGGGGTAGATTGTACATTGCCTTCTTGAGTAACAACAAAGTCCTGTTTCATTGAATTAGCATGCTTTAGCACTTAGCTAAGTATTGCTAGCATGTTTTAATATGTTTCTAACATGTTTAGAACTCAATGGCATTTTTAACATGTTGCTAGAATGGCATCAACGTGTTAAACATGACACTTCCTGTTACCAGTAGGTGGCGCTATTACTATAACTGAATTTGAGCATAGACATGTGTTCAGGCCATGATTCTTATCAAACGTGTGAAGTTTGGGGCAGATTGGACATTCCATGCCTGGGTTACAGCAAATTCCTATTTAATTGCAATAATAGCATGCTTTAGCACTTAGCTAAGAGTTTGCTAGCATGTTTTAGCATGCTTCTAGTATGTTGTTAGCATGTTTAGCACTTGCTGGCACTTTTTTATATGTTATTAGGAGTCCATAACAGTGTTAAACATGTCACTTCCTGTTGCCAGCAGGTGGCGCTATGACTGTAACTGAATATGAGCATGGTCATGTGTTCAGGACAGAATGCTTATCAAAAGTGTGAAGTTTGGGGCAGATTGGACATTCCATGCCTGAGTTACAGCAACTTCCTGTTTCATGGCGAAACATCGAAATTTGTCAGGCCGCCGAGGACCCGCCCTTTGACGAAAACTCAAGATCTTCGCAATTTAACGTCGCAAAGGCCTTAAGATTACACTCACCAAATTTGAAGATGATCAGATTAAAACTGTAGGAGGAGTTCGTTAAAGTACGAGGCCTGAAAATGGCAAAAACTGCACAAAAATCTGAGAGGAAGTTCAAAATGGCTGACTTCCTGTTGTGTTTAGGGCTATGCTTCAAGAGACTTTTTTGTAGGTATTAGGTCATTACACGTATGTACCGAATTTCGTGCACGTACGTGGAACGTTGCGGGAGGCGCACTCCGTTGAACTTTTATAGGTGGCGCTATCGAGCCATTTTGCCCCGTCCAATTCTTAAACCTATATCAGATGTAAATTTTCGCCAGTTCTGACGCGTGTGCAAAGTTTCGTGAGTTTTCGAGCATGTTTAGGCCCTCAAAAATGCAATTCAATGCGGAGAAGAAGAAGAAGAAGAATAATAATAATAATAATAATAAACAGAGCAATTCCAAGAGGGTCCTCACACCATCGGTGCTCGGGCCCTAACAAGGGACGTAATAATACTATACTGTCCTATCATAATAAAAGGCAAACAAATATATTCTTTAAACTGATGCAAGTTAAGCTCCATCCACACACAAAATAGAATCAGCATTTTTTAACCATTAAATCAACACCTCTCATAATGGGAGTGGGGGAACGGATTCCGACAGCTGTTTTCTTGCCGTCGGATTCTGTTCCCTCTATGTTTCTTACACAATGAGGTTCTAATATTTATCACAAAGCACACAAATTACTAGCCTCAATAGCCTAGTGGTCAGTGCCCTAACAATGTTTTTTTTTTTTTAGCTTTGGGCGACCCGAGTTCATGTCCCGGGTCGTCAAACTTTCTTTATACTATACTGTCCTATCATAATAAAAGGCAAACAAATATATTCTTTAAACTGATGCAAGTTAAGCTCCATCCACACACACAAAAAAAAAAAATCAGCATTTTTTAAGCCATTAAATCAACACCTCTCATAATGGGAGTGGGGGAACGGATTCCGACAGCTGTTTTTTTGCCGTCGGGTTCTGTTCCCCCTATGTTTCTTACACAATGAGGTTCTAATATTTATCACAATGCAGAAACATTGCTATCCTCAAAAGCCTAGTAGTCAAAGCCCTAACAATGTTTTTTTTTTTAGCTTTGGGCGACCCGAGTTCATGTCCCGGGTCGTCGAAATTTCTTTATACTATACTGTCCTATCATAATAAAAGGCAAACAAATATATTCTTTAAACTGATGCAAGTTAAGCTCCATCCACACACAAAATAGAATCAGCATATTTTAACCATTAAATCAACACCTCTCATAATGGGAGTGGGGGAACGGATTCCGACAGCTGTTTTCTTGCCGTCGGATTCTGTTCCCCCTATATTTCTTACACAATGAGGTTCTAATATTTATCACAATGCAAAAAAATTACAAGGCTTAATAGCCTAGTGGTCAGTGCCTTAACAATGCTTTTTTTTTTAGCTTTGGGCGACCCGAGTTCATGTCCCGGGTCGTCGAAATTTCTTTATACTATACTGTCCTATCATGATAAAAGGCAAACAAATATATTCTTTAAACTGATGCAAGTTAAGCTCCATCCACACACAAAATAGAATCAGCATTTTTTAAGCCATTAAATCAACACCTCTCATAATGGGAGTGGGGGAACGGATTCCGACAGCTGTGCTTTTGCCGTCAGATTCTGTTCCCCCTATGTTTCTTACACAATGAGGTTCTAATATTTATCACAAAGCACTCAAATTACTAGCCTCAATAGCCTAGTGGTCAGTGCCCTAACAATGTTTGTTTTTTTTAGCTTTGGGCGACCCGAGTTCATGTCCCGGGTCGTCAAACTTTCTTTATACTATATACTGTCCTATCATAATAAAAGGCAAACAAATATATTCTTTAAAATGATGCAAGTTAAGCTCCATCCACACACACAAAAAAATCAGCATTTTTTAAGCCATTAAATCAACACCTCTCATAATGGGAGTGGGGGAACGGATTCCGACAGCTGTTTTTTTGCCGTCGGGTTCTGTTCCCCCTATGTTTCTTACACAATGAGGTTCTAATATTTATCACAATGCAGAAACATTGCTATCCTCAAAAGCCTAGTAGTCAAAGCCCTAACAATGTTTTTTTTTTTAGCTTTGGGCGACCCGAGTTCATGTCCCGGGTCGTCGAAATTTCTTTATACTATACTGTCCTATCATAATAAAAGGCAAACAAATATATTCTTTAAACTGATGCAAGTTAAGCTCCATCCACACACAAAATAGAATCAGCATTTTTTAACCATTAAATCAACACCTCTCATAATGGGAGTGGGGTAACGGATTCCGACAGCTGTTTTCTTGCCGTTGGATTCTGTTCCCCCTATGTTTCTTACACAATCAGGTTCTAATATTTATCACAATGCAGAAAAAGTACTAGCCATAATAGCCTAGTGGTCAGTGCCCTAACAATGCTTTTTTTTTTAGCTTTGGGCGACCCGAGTTCATGTCCCGGGTCGTCGAAATTTCTTTATACTATACTGTCCTATCATAATAAAAGGCAAACAATTATATTCTTTAAACTGATGCAAGTTAAGCTCCATTGACATTCAAAATAGAATCAGCATTTTTTAAGCCATTAAATCAACACCTCTGATCATGGGAGTGGGGGAACGGATTCCGACGGCTGTTTTTTTGCCGTCGGATTCTGTTCCCCCTACTGTATGTTTCTTACACAATGAGGTTCTAATATTTATCACAATGCAGAAAAATTGCTATCCTCAATACTCTAGTAGTCAAAGCCCTAACAATGTTTTTTTTTTTAGCTTTGGGCGACCCGAGTTCATGTCCCGGGTCGTCAAACTTTTTTTATACTATACTGTCCTATCATAATAAAAGGCAAACAATTATATTCTTTAAACTGATGCAAGTTAAGCTCCATCCACATTCAAAATAGAATCAGCATTTTTTAAGCCATTAAATCAACACCTCTCATAATGGGAGTGGGGGAACGGATTCCGACAGCTGTGCTTTTGCCGTCAGATTCTGTTCCCCCTATGTTTCTTACACAATGAGGTTCTAATATTTATCACAAAGCACTCAAATTACTAGCCTCAATAGCCTAGTGGTCAGTGCCCTAACAATGTTTGTTTTTTTTAGCTTTGGGCGACCCGAGTTCATGTCAGCATTTTAGCAAGTTAAGCTCCATCCACACACAAAATAGAATCAGCATTTTTTAAGCCATTAAATCAACACCTCTCATAATGGGAGTGGGGGAACGGATTCCGACAGCTGTTTTCTTGCCGTCGGATTCTGTTCCCCCTATGTTTCTTACACAATGAGGTTCTAATATTTATCACAAAGCACACAAATTACTAGCCTCAATAGCCTAGTGGTCAGTGCCCTAACAATGTTTTTTTTTTTAGCTTTGGGCGACCCGAGTTCATGTCCCGGGTCGTCGAACTTTCTTTATACTATACTGTCCTATCATAATAAAAGGCAAACAAATATATTCTTTAAACTGATGCAAGTTAAGCTCCATCCACACACACAAAAAAAAAATCAGCATTTTTTAAGCCATTAAATCAACACCTCTCATAATGGGACTGGGGGAACGGATTCCGACAGCTGTTTTTTTGCCGTCGGGTTCTGTTCCCCCAATGTTTCTTACACAATGAGGTTCTAATATTTATCGCAATGCAGAAACATTGCTATCCTCAAAAGGCTAGTAGTCAAAGCCCTAACAATGTTTTTTTTTTTAGCTTTGGGCGACCCGAGTTCATGTCCCGGGTCGTAGAAATTTCTTTATACTATAGCCTACTGTCCTATCATAATAAAAGGCAAACAAATATATTCTTTAAACTGATGCAAGTTAAGCTCCATCCACACACAAAATAGAATCAGCATTGTTTAACCATTAAATCAACACCTCTCATAATGGGAGTGGGGGAACGGATTCCGACAGCTGTTTTCTTGCCGTCGGATTCTGTTCCCGCGATGTTTCTTACACAATGAGGTTCTAATATTTATCACAATGCAGAAAAAGTACAAGCCATAATAGCCTAGTGGTCAGTGCCCTAACAATGCTTTTTTTTTAGCTTTGGGCGACCCGAGTTCATGTACCGGGTCGTCAAACTTTCTTTATACTATACTGTCTTATCATAATAAAAGGCAAACAAATATATTATTTAAACTGATGCAAGTTAAGCTCCATCCACACACACACAAAAAAATCAGCATTTTTTAAGCCATTAAATCAACACCTCTCATAATGGGAGTGGGGGAACGGATTCCGACAGCTGTTTTTTTGCCGTCGGGTTCTGTTCCCCCTATTTTTCTTACACAATGAGGTTCTAATATTTATCACAATGCAGAAACATTGCTATCCTCAAAAGCCTAGTAGTCAAAGCCCTAACAATGTTTTTTTTTTTAGCTTTGGGCGACCCGAGTTCATGTCCCGGGTCGTCAAACTTTCTTTATACTATACTGTCTTATCATAATAAAAGGCAAACAAATATATTCTTTAAACTGATGCAAGTTAAGCTCCATCCAAACACACACAAAAAAAAAAAATCAGCATTTTTTAAGCCATTAAATCAACACCTCTCATAATGGGAGTGGGGGAACGGATTCCGACGGCTGTTTTTTTGCCGTCGGATTCTGTTGCCCCTATGTTTCTTACACAATGAGGTTCTAATATTTATCACAATGCAGAAAAATTGCTATCCTCAATAGCCTAGTAGTCAAAGCCCTAACAATGTTTTTTTTTTAGCTTTGGGCGACCTGAGTTCATGTCCCGGGTCGTCAAACTTTCTTTATACTATACTGTCCTATCATAATAAAAGGCAAACAAATATATTCTTCAAACTGATGCAAGTTAAGCTCCATCCACACACAAAATAGAATCAGCATTTTTTAATCCATTAAATCAACACCTCTCATAATGGGAGTGGGGGAACGGATTCCGACAGCTGTTTTCTTGCCGTCGGATTCTGTTCCCCCTATGTTTCTTACACAATGAGGTTCTAATATTTATCACAAAGCACACAAATTACTAGCCTCAATAGCCTAGTGGTCAGTGCCCTAACAATGTTTTTTTTTTTTAGCTTTGGGCGACCCGAGTTCATGTCCCGGGTCGTCGAAATTTCTTTATACTATACTGTCCTATCATAATAAAAGGCAAACAAATATATTCTTTAAACTGATGCAAGTTAAGCTCCATCCACACACAAAATAGAATCAGCATTTTTTAAGCCATTAAATCAACACCTCTCATAATGGGAGTGGGGGAACGGATTCCGACAGCTGTTTTCTTGCCGTCGGATTCTGTTCCCCCTATGTTTCTTACACAATGAGGTTCTAATATTTATCACAATGCAGGAAAATTGCTATCCTCAATAGCCTAGTAGTCAAAGCCCTAACAATGTTATTTTTTTAGCTTTGGGCGACCTGAGTTCATGTCCCGGGTCGTCAAACTTTCTTTATACTATACTGTCCTATCATAATAAAAGGCAAACAAATATATTCTTTAAACTGATGCAAGTTAAGCTCCATCCACACACAAAAAAAAAAAAAAAATCAGCATTTTTTAAGCCATTAAATCAACACCTCTCATAATGGGACTGGGGGAACGGATTCCGACAGCTGTTTTTTTGCCGTCGGGTTCTGTTCCCCCTATGTTTCTTACACAATGAGGTTCTAATATTTATCACAATGCAGAAACATTGCTATCCTCAAATGCCTAGTAGTCAAAGCCCTAACAATGTTTTTTTTTTAGCTTTGGGCGACCCGAGTTCATGTCCTGGGTCGTCGAAATTTCTTTATACTATACTGACCTATCATAATAAAAGGCAAACAAATATATTCTTTAAACTGATGCAAGTTAAGCTCCATCCACACACAAAATAGAATCAGCATTTTTTAACCATTAAATCAACACCTCTCATAATGGGAGTGGGGGAACGGATTCCGACGACTGGTTTTTTGCTGTCGGATTCTGTTCCCCCTATGTTTCTTACACAATGAGGTTCTAATATTTATCACAAAGCACACAAATTACTAGCCTCAATAGCCTAGTGATCAGTGCCCAAACAATGTTTGTTTTTTTTAGCTTTGGGCGACCCGAGTTCATGTCCCGGGTCGTCAAACTTTCTTTATACTATATACTGTCCTATCATAATAAAAGGCAAACAAATATATTCTTTAAACTGATGCAAGTTAAGCTCCATCCACACACACACAAAAAAATCAGCATTTTTTAAGCCATTAAATCAACACCTCTCATAATGGGAGTGGGGGAACGGATTCCGACAGCTGTTTTTTTGCCGTCGGGTTCTGTTCCCCCTATGTTTCTTACACAATGAGGTTCTAATATTTATCACAATGCAGAAACATTGCTATCCTCAAAAGCCTAGTAGTCAAAGCCCTAACAATGTTTTTTTTTTTAGCTTTGGGCGACCCGAGTTCATGTCCCGGGTCGTCGAAATTTCGTTATACTATTCTGTCCTATCATAATAAAAGGCAAACAAATATGTTCTTTAAACTGATGCAAGTTAAGCTCCATCCACACACACACAAAAAAATCAGCATTTTTTAAGCCATTAAATCAACACCTCTCCTAATGGGAGTGGGGGAACGGATTCCGACAGCTGTTTTTTTGCTGTCGGATTCTGTTCCCCCTATGTTTCTTACACAATGAGGTTCTAATATTTATCACAATGCAGAAACATTGCTATCCTCAAAAGCCTAGTAGTCAAAGCCCTAACAATGTTTTTTTTTTTAGCTTTGGGCGACCTGAGTTCATGTCCCGGGTCGTCAAACTTTCTTTATACTATACTGTCCTATCATAATAAAAGGCAAACAAATATATTCTTTAAACTGATGCAAGTTAAGCTCCATCCACACACAAAATAGAATCAGCATTTTTTAAGCCATTAAATCAACACCTCTCATAATGGGAGTGGGGGAACGGATTCCGACAGCTGTTTTCTTGCCGTCGGATTCTGTTCCCCCTATGTTTCTTACACAATGAGGTTCTAATATTTATCACAATGCAGAAACATTGCTATCCTCAAAAGCCTAGTAGTCAAAGCCCTAACAATGGGGTTTTTTTTTAGCTTTGGGCGACCTGAGTTCATGTCCCGGGTCGTATAAATTTCTTTATACTATACTGTCCTATCATAATAAAAGGCAAACAAATATATTCTTTAATCTGATGCAAGTTAAGCTCCATCCACACACAAAATAGAATCAGCATTTTTTAACCATTAAATCAACACCTCTCATAATGGGAGTGGGGGAACGGATTCCGACAGCTGTGCTTTTGCCGTCGGATTCTGTTCCCCCTATGTTTCTTACACAATGAGGTTCTAATATTTATCACAATGCAAAAAAATTACAAACCTTAATAGCCTAGTGGTCAGTGCCCTAACAATGCTTTTTTTTTTTGCTTTGGGCGACCCGAGTTCATGTCCCGGGTCGTCGAAATTTCTTTATACTATACTGTCCTATCATAATAAAAGGCAAACAAATATATTCTTTAAACTGATGCAAGTTAAGCTCCATCCACACACACACAAAAAAAATCAGCATTTTTTAAGCCATTAAATCAACACCTCTCATAATGGGAGTGGGTGAACGGATTCCGACAGCTGTTTTTTTGCTGTCGGGTTATGTTCCCCCTATGTTTCTTACACAATGAGGTTCTAATATTTATCACAATGTAGAAAAATTACAATACTTAATAGCCTAGTGGTCAGTGTCTTAACAATGCTTTTTTTTTAGCTTTGGGCGACCTGAGTTCATGTCCCGGGTCGTCGAAATTTCTTTATACTATACTGTCCTATCATAATAAAAGGCAAACAAATATATTCTTTAAACTGATGCAAGTTAAGCTCCATCCACACACAAAATAGAATCAGCATTTTTTAAGCCATTAAATCAACACCTCTCATAATGGGACTGGGGGAACGGATTCCGACAGCTGTTTTTTTGCTGTCGGATTCTGTTCCCCCTATGTTTCTTACACAATGAGGTTCTAATATTTATCACAAAGCACACAAATTACTAGCCTCAATAGCCTACTGGTCAGTGCCCTATCAATGTTTTTTTTTTTTAGCTTTGGGCGACCCGAGTTCATGTCCCGGGTCGTCAAACTTTCTTTATACTATACTGTCCTATCATAATAAAAGGCAAACAAATATATTCTTTAAACTGATGCAAGTTAAGCTCCATCCACACACAAAATAGAATCAGCATTTTTTAAGCCATTAAATCAACACCTCTCATAATGGGAGTGGGGGAACGGATTCCGACGGCTGTTTTTTTGCTGTCGGATTCTGTTCCCCCTATGTTTCTTACACAATGAGGTTCTAATATTTATCACAATGCAGAAATATTACAAGCCTTAACAGCCTAGTGGTCAGTGCCCTAACAAGGCTTTTTTTTTTTAGCTTTGGGCGACCCGAGTTCATGTCCCGGGTCGTCAAACTTTCTTTATACTATATACTGTCCTATCATAATAAAAGGCAAACAAATATATTCTTTAAACTGATGCAAGTTAAGCTCCATCCACACACAAAATAGAATCAGCATTTTTTAAGCCATTAAATCAACACCTCTCATAATGGGAGTGGGGGAACGGATTCCGACGGCTGTTTTTTTGCTGTCGGATTCTGTTCCCCCTATGTTTCTTACACAATGAGGTTCTAATATTTATCACAAAGCACACAAATTACTAGCCTCAATAGCGTAGTGGTCAGTGCCCTAACAATGTTTGTTTTTTTTAGCTTTGGGCGACCCGAGTTCATGTCCCGGGTCGTCAAACTTTCTTTATACTATATACTGTCCTATCATAATAAAAGGCAAACAAATAAATTCTTTAAACTGATGCAAGTTAAGCTCCATCCACACACACACAAAAAAATCAGCATTTTCTAAGCCATTAAATCAACACCTCTCCTAATGGGAGTGGGGGAACGGATTCCGACAGCTGTTTTTTTGCCGTCGGATTCTGTTCCCCCTATGTTTCTTACACAATGAGGTTCTAATATTTATCACAATGAAGAAAATTTGCTATCCTCAATAGCCTAGTAGTCAAAGCCCTAACAATGTTTTTTTTTTTAGCTTTGGGTGACCCGAGTTCATGTCCCGGGTCGTCAAACCTTCTTTATACTATACTGTCCTATCATAATAAAAGGCAAACAAATATATTCTTTAAACTGATGCAAGTTAAGCTCCATCCACACACAAAATAGAATCAGCATTTTTTAAGCCATTAAATCAACACCTCTCATAATGGGAGTGGGGGAACGGATTCCGACAGCTGTTTTCTTGCCGTCGGATTCTGTTCCCCCTATGTTTCTTACACAGTGAGGTTCTAATATTTATCACAATGCAAACAAATTACAAGCCTTAATTGCCTAGTGGTCTAACAATGGTCTAACAGTGCCCTAACAATGCTTTTTTTTTTTAGCTTTGGGCGACCCGAGTTCATGTCCCGGGTTGTCGAAATTTCTTTATACTATACTGTCCTATCATAATAAAAGGCAAACAAATATATTCTTTAAACTGATGCAAGTTAAGCTCCATCCACACACAAAATAGAATCAGCATTTTTTAACCATTAAATCAACACCTCTCATAATGGGAGTGGGGGAACGGATTCCGACAGCTGTTTTCTTGCCGTCGGATTCTGTTCCCCCTATGTTTCTTACACAATGAGGTTCTAATATTTATCACAATGCAGAGAAATTACAAGTCTTAATAGCCTAGTGGTCAGTGCCCTAACAATGCTTTTTTTTTTTTGCTTTGGGCGACCCGAGTTCATGTCCCGGGTCGTCGAAATTTCTTTATACTATACTGTCCTATCATAATAAAAGGCAAACAAATATATTCTTTAAACTGATGCAAGTTAAGCTCCATCCACACACAAAATAGAATCAGCATTTTTTAACCATTAAATCAACACCTCTCATAATGGGAGAGGGGGAACGGATTCCGACGGCTGTTTTTTTGCCGTCGGATTCTGTTCCCCCTATGTTTCTTACACAATGAGGTTCTAATATTTATCACAATGCAGAAAAATTGCTATCCTCAATAGCCTAGTAGTCAAAGCCCTAACAATGTTGTTTTTTTAGCTTTGGGCGACCTGAGTTCATGTCCCGGGTCGTCAAACCTTCTTTATACTATACTGTCCTATCATAATAAAAGGCAAACAAATATATTCTTTAAACTGATGCAAGTTAAGCTCCATCCACACACACACAAAAAAATCAGCATTTTTTAAGCCATTAAATCAACACCTCTCCTAATGGGAGTGGGGGAACGGATTCCGACAGCTGTTTTCTTGCCGTCGGATTCTGTTCCCCCTATGTTTCTTACACAATGAGGTTCTAATATTTATCACAAAGCATACAAATTACTAGCCTCAATAGCCTAGTGGTCAGTGCCCTAACAATGTTTGTTTTTTTTAGCTTTGGGCGACCTGAGTTCATGTCCCGGGTCGTCAAACTTTCTTTATACTATATACTGTCCTATCATAATAAAAGGCAAACAAATATATTCTTTAAACTGATGCAAGTTAAGCTCCATCCACACACACAAAAAAAATCTGCATTTTTTAAGCCATTAAATCAACACCTCTCATAATGGGAGTGGGGGAACGGATTCCGACAGCTGTTTTCTTGCCGTCGGATTCTGTTCCCCCTATGTTTCTTACACAATGAGGTTCTAATATTTATCACAATGCAGAAATAATACAAGCCTTAATAGCCTAGTGGTCAGTGCCCTAACAATGCTTTTTTTTTTTAGCTTTGGGCGACCCGAGTTCATGTCCCGGGTCGTAGAAATTTCTTTATACTATACTGTCCTATCATAATAAAAGGCAAACAAATATATTCTTTAATCTGATGCAAGTTAAGCTCCATCCACACACAAAATAGAATCAGCATTTTTTAACCATTAAATCAACACCTCTCATAATGGGAGTGGGGGAACGGATTCCGACAGCTGTTTTCTTGCCGTCGGATTCTGTTCCCCCTATGTTTCTTACACAATGAGGTTCTAATATTTATCACAATGCAGAGAAATTACAAGTCTTAATAGCCTAGTGGTCAGTGCCCTAACAATGCTTTTTTTTTTTTGCTTTGGGCGACCCGAGTTCATGTCCCGGGTCGTCGAAATTTCTTTATACTATACTGTCCTATCATAATAAAAGGCAAACAAATATATTCTTTAAACTGATGCAAGTTAAGCTCCATCCACACACAAAATAGAATCAGCATTTTTTAACCATTAAATCAGCACCTCTCATAATGGGAGTGGGGGAACGGATTCCGACAGCTGTTTTCTTGCCGTCGGATTCTGTTCTGCCTATGTTTCTTACACAATGAGGTTCTAATATTTATCACAATGCAAAAAAAATACAAGCCTTAATAGCCTAGTGGTCAGTGCCCTAACAATGCTTTTTTTTTTAGCTTTGGGCGACCCGAGTTCATGTCCCGGGTCGTAGAAATTTCTTTATACTATACTGTCCTATCATAATAAAAGGCAAACAAATATATTCTTTAAACTGATGCAAGTTAAGCTCCATCCACACACAAAATAGAATCAGCATTTTTTAAGCCATTAAATCAACACCTCTCATAATGGGAGAGGGGGAACGGATTCCGACGGCTGTTTTTTTGCCGTCGGATTCTGTTCCCCCTATGTTTCTTACACAATGAGGTTCTAATATTTATCACAATGCAGAAAAATTGCTATCCTCAATAGCCTAGTAGTCAAAGCCCTAACAATGTTGTTTTTTTAGCTTTGGGCGACCTGAGTTCATGTCCCAGGTCGTCAAACCTTCTTTATACTATACTGTCCTATCATAATAAAAGGCAAACAAATATATTCTTTAAACTGATGCAAGTTAAGCTCCATCCACACACACACAAAAAAATCAGCATTTTTTAAGCCATTAAATCAACACCTCTCCTAATGGGAGTGGGGGAACGGATTCCGACAGCTGTTTTCTTGCCGTCGGATTCTGTTCCCCCTATGTTTCTTACACAATGAGGTTCTAATATTTATCACAAAGCATACAAATTACTAGCCTCAATAGCCTAGTGGTCAGTGCCCTAACAATGTTTGTTTTTTTTAGCTTTGGGCGACCTGAGTTCATGTCCCGGGTCGTCAAACTTTCTTTATACTATATACTGTCCTATCATAATAAAAGGCAAACAAATATATTCTTTAAACTGATGCAAGTTAAGCTCCATCCACACACACAAAAAAATCTGCATTTTTTAAGCCATTAAATCAACACCTCTCATAATGGGAGTGGGGGAACGGATTCCGACAGCTGTTTTCTTGCCGTCGGATTCTGTTCCCCCTATGTTTCTTACACAATGAGGTTCTAATATTTATCACAATGCAGAAATAATACAAGCCTTAATAGCCTAGTGGTCAGTGCCCTAACAATGCTTTTTTTTTTTAGCTTTGGGCGACCCGAGTTCATGTCCCGGGTCGTAGAAATTTCTTTATACTATACTGTCCTATCATAATAAAAGGCAAACAAATATATTCTTTAATCTGATGCAAGTTAAGCTCCATCCACACACAAAATAGAATCAGCATTTTTTAACCATTAAATCAACACCTCTCATAATGGGAGTGGGGGAACGGATTCCGACAGCTGTTTTCTTGCCGTCGGATTCTGTTCCCCCTATGTTTCTTACACAATGAGGTTCTAATATTTATCACAATGCAGAGAAATTACAAGTCTTAATAGCCTAGTGGTCAGTGCCCTAACAATGCTTTTTTTTTTTTGCTTTGGGCGACCCGAGTTCATGTCCCGGGTCGTCGAAATTTCTTTATACTATACTGTCCTATCATAATAAAAGGCAAACAAATATATTCTTTAAACTGATGCAAGTTAAGCTCCATCCACACACAAAATAGAATCAGCATTTTTTAACCATTAAATCAACACCTCTCATAATGGGAGTGGGGGAACGGATTCCGACAGCTGTTTTCTTGCCGTCGGATTCTGTTCCCCCTATGTTTCTTACATAATGAGGTTCTAATATTTATCACAATGCAAAAAAATTGCAAGCCTTAATAGCTTAGTGGTCAGTGCCCTAACAATGCTTTTTTTTTTTAGCTTTGGGCGACCCGAGTTCATGTCCCGGGTCGTCGAAATTTCTTTATACTATACTGTCCTATCATAATAAAAGGCAAACAAATATATTCTTTAAACTGATGCAAGTTAAGCTCCATCCACACACACACAAAAAAATCAGCATTTTTTAAGCCATTAAATCAACACCTCTCCTAATGGGAGTGGGGGAACGGATTCCGACAGCTGTTTTCTTGCCGTCGGATTCTGTTCCCCCTATGTTTCTTACACAATGAGGTTCTAATATTTATCACAAAGCATACAAATTATTAGCCTCAATAGCCAAGTGGTCAGTGCCCTAACAATGTTTGTTTTTTTTAGCTTTGGGCGACCTGAGTTCATGTCCCGGGTCGTCAAACTTTCTTTATACTATATACTGTCCTATCATAATAAAAGGCAAACAAATATATTCTTTAAACTGATGCAAGTTAAGCTCCATCCACACACACAAAAAAATCAGCATTTTTTAAGCCATTAAATCAACACCTCTCATAATGGGAGTGGGGGAACGGATTCTGACAGCTGTTTTCTTGCCGTCGGATTCTGTTCCCCCTATGTTTCTTACACAATGAGGTTCTAATATTTATCACAATGCAAAAATATTACAAGCCTTAATAGCCTAGTGGTCAGTGCCCTAACAATGCTTTTTTTTTTTAGCTTTGGGCGACCCGAGTTCATGTCCCGGGTCGTAGAAATTTCTTTATACTATACTGTCCTATCATAATAAAAGGCAAACAAATATATTCTTTAATCTGATGCAAGTTAAGCTCCATCCACACACGAAATAGAATCAGCATTTTTTAAGCCATTAAATCAACACCTCTCATAATGGGAGTGGGGGAACGGATTCCGACAGCTGTTTTCTTGCCGTCGGATTCTGTTCCCCCTATGTTTCTTACACAATGAGGTTCTAATATTTATCACAAAGCACACAAATTACTGGCCTCAATAGCCTAGTGGTCAGTGCCCTAACAATGTTTGTTTTTTTTAGCTTTGGGCGACCCAAGTTCATGTCCCGGGTTGTCAAACTTTCTTTATACTATATACTGTACTATCATAATAAAAGGCAAACAAATATATTCTTTAAACTGATGCAAGTTAAGCTCCATCCACACACAAAATAGAATCAGCATATTTTAACCATTTAATCAACACCTCTCATAATGGGAGTGGGGGAACGGATTCCGACAGCTGTTTTCTTGCCGTCGGATTCTGTTCCCCCTAAGTTTCTTACACAATGAGGTTCTAATATTTATCACAATGCAAAAAAATTACAAGCTTTGATAGCCTAGTGGTCAGTGCCCTAACAATGCTTTTTTTTTAGCTTTGGGCGACCCGAGTTCATGTCCCGGGTCGTCGAAATTTCTTTATACTATATTGTCCTATCATAATAAAAGGCAAACAAATATATTCTTTAAACTGATGCAAGTTAAGCTCCATCCACACACAAAATAGAATCAGCATTTTTTTAAGCCATTAAATCAACACCTCTCATAATGGGAGTGGGGGAACGGATTCCGACAGCTGTGCTTTTGCCGTCGGATTCTGTTCCCCCTATGTTTCTTACACAATGAGGTTCTAATATTTATCACAAAACACACAAATTACTAGCCTCAATAGCCTAGTGGTCAGTGCCCTAACAATGTTTGTTTTTTTAGCTTTGGGCGACCCGAGTTCATGTCCCGGGTCGTCAAACTTTCTTTATACTATATACTGTCCTATCATAATAAAAGGCAAACAAATATATTCTTTAAACTGATGCAAGTTAAGCTCCATCCACACACACAAAAAAAAATCAGCATTTTTTAAGCCATTAAATCAACACCTCTCATAATGGGAGTGGGGGAACGGATTCCGACAGCTGTTTTTTTGACGTCGGGTTCTGTTCCCCCTATGTTTCTTACACAATGAGGTTCTAATATTTATCACAATGACGAAAAAGTACAAGCCTTAATAGCCTAGTGGTCAGTGCCCTAACAATGCTTTTTGTTTTTAGCTTTGGGCGACCCGAGTTCATGTCCCGGGTCGTCGAAATTTGTTTATACTATACTGTCCTATCAATATAAAAGGCAAACAAATATATTCTTTAAGCTGATGCATGTTAAGCTCCATCCACACACAAAATAGAATCATCATTTTTTAACCATTAAATCAACACCTCTCATAATGGGAGTGGGGGAACGGATTCCGACAGCTGTTTTCTTGCCGTCGGATTCTGTTCCCCCTATGTTTCTTACACAATGAGGTTCTAATATTTATCACATTGCAGAAAAATTGCAAGCCTTAATAGCCTAGTGGTCAGTGCCCTAACAATGCTTTTTTTTTTTAGCTTTGGGCGACCCGAGTTCATGTCCCGGGTCGTCAAACTTTCTTTATACTATACTGTCCTATCATAATAAAAGGCAAACAAATATATTCTTTAAACTGATGCAAGTTAAGCTCCATCCACACACAAAATAGAATCAGCATTTTTTAAGCCATTAAATCAACACCTCTCATAATGGGAGTGGGGGAACGGATTCCGACTGCTGTTTTCTTGCCGTCGTATTCTGTTCCCCCTATGTTTCTTACACAATGAGGTTCTAATATTTATCACAGTGCAAAAAAATTGCTATCCTCAATAGCCTAGTAGTCAAAGCCCTAACAATGTTTGTTTTTTAGCTTTGGGCGACCTGAGTTCATGTCCCGGGTCGTCAAACTTTCTTTATACTATACTGTCCTATCATAATAAAAGGCAAACAAATATATTCTTTAAACTGATGCAAGTTAAGCTCCATCCACACACAAAATAGAATCAGCATTTTTTAAGCCAATAAATCAACACCTCTCATAATGGGAGTGGGGGAACGGATTCCGACAGCTGTGCTTTTGCCGTCGGATTCTGTTCCCCCTATGTTTCTTACACAATGAGGTTCTAATATTTATCACAAAGCACACAAATTACTAGCCTCAATAGCCTAGTGATCAGTGCCCTAACAATGTTTGTTTTTTTTTAGCTTTGGGCGACCCGAGTTCATGTCCCGGGTCGTCAAACTTTCTTTATACTATACTGTCCTATCATAATAAAAGGCAAACAAATATATTCTTTAAACTGAGATTTACATTTACGCATTTGGCAGACACTTTTATCCAAAGCGACTTAAATTGCATTATCCTAAACATTTTATACATAGGTATATGCAATCCCCTGGGATCGAACCAACAACCTTACGTTGTTAACGCAACGCTCTTACCACTGAGCTACAGGAAAACACTGTAGCTCAGTGGTTGCAATTTACTGATTCAAGTTAAGCTGATGCAAGTAAACTGATGCAAGTTAAGCTCCATCCACACACACACACAAAAAAATCAGCATTTTTTAAGCCATTAAATCAACACCTCTCATAATGGGAGTGGGGGAACGGATTCCGTCAGCTGTTTTTTTGCCATCGGGTTCTGTTCCCCCTATGTTTCTTACACAATGAGGTTCTAATATTTATCACAATGCAGAAACATTGCTATCCTCAAAAGCCTAGTAGTCAAAGCCCTAACAATGTTTTTTTTTAGCTTTGGGCGACCCGAGTTCATGTCCCGGGTCGTCTAAATTTCTTTATACTATACTGTCCTATCATAATAAAAGGCAAACAAATATATTCTTTAAACTGATGCAAGTTAAGCTCCATCCACACACAAAATAGAATCAGCATTTTTTAAGCCATTAAATCAACACCTCTCATAATGGGAGTGGGGGAACGGATTCCGACGGCTGTTTTTTTGCCGTCGGATTCTGTTCCCCCTATGTTTCTTACACAATGAGGTTCTAATATTTATCACAATGCACAAAAATTGCTATCCTCAATAGCCTAGTAGTCAAAGCCCTAACAATGTTTTTTTTTTAGCTTTGGGCGACCCGAGTTCATGTCCCGGGTCGTCAAACTTTCTTTATACTATACTGTCCTATCCTAATAAAAGGCAAACAAATATATTCTTTAAACTGATGCAAGTTAAGCTCCATCCACACACAAAATAGAATCATCATTTTTTAACCATTAAATCAACACCTCTCATAATGGGAGTGGGGGAACGGATTCCGACAGCTGTTTTCTTGCCGTCGGATTCTGTTCCCCCTATGTTTCTTACACAATGAGGTTCTAATATTTATCACAAAGCACACAAATTACTGGCCTCAATAGCCTAGTGGTCAGTGCCCTAACAATGTTTGTTTTTTTTAGCTTTGGGCGACCCGAGTTCATGTCCCAGGTCGTCAAACTTTCTTTATACTATATACTGTACTATCATAATAAAAGGCAAACAAATATATTCTTTAAACTGATGCAAGTTAAGCTCCATCCACACACAAAATAGAATCAGCATTTTTTAAGCCATTAAATCAACACCTCTCATAATGGGAGTGGGGGAACGGATTCTGACAGCTGTGCTTTTGCCGTCGGATTCTGTTCCCCCTATGTTTCTTACACAATGAGGTTCTAATATTTATCACAAAGCACACAAATTACTAGCCTCAATAGCCTAGTGGTCAGTGCCCTAACAATGTTTGTTTAGTTTTAGCTTTGGGCGACCCGAGTTCAAGTCCCGGGTCGTCAAACTTTCTTTATACTATATACTGTCCTATCATAATAAAAGGCAAACAAATATATTCTTTAAACTGATGCAAGTTAAGCTCCATCCACACACACACAAAAAAATCAGCATTTTTTAAGCCATTAAATCAACACCTCTCATAATGGGAGTGGGGGAACGGATTCCGACAGCTGTTTTTTTGCCGTCGGGTTCTGTTCCCCCTATGTTTCTTACACAATGAGGTTCTAATATTTATCACAATGCAGAAACATTGCTATCCTCAAAAGCCTAGTAGTCAAAGCCCTAAAAATGTTTTTTTTTAGCTTTGGGCGACCCGAGTTCATGTCCCGGGTCGTCGAAATTTCTTTATACAATACTGTCCTATCATAATAAAAGGCAAACAAATATATTCTTTAAACTGATGCAAGTTAAGCTCCATCCACACACAAAATAGAATCAGCATTTTTTAAGCCATTAAATCAACACCTCTCATAATGGGAGTGGGGGAACGGATTCCGACAGCTGTGCTTTTGCCGTCGGATTCTGTTCCCCCTATGTTTCTTACACAACGAGGTTCTAATAATTATCACAATGCAAAAAAATTGTTATCCTCAATAGCCTAGTAGTCAAAGCCCTAACAATGTTTTTTTTTTTAGCTTTGGGCGACCCGAGTTCATGTCCCGGGTCGTCAAACTTTCTTTATACTATACTGTCCTATCATAATAAAAGGCAAACAAATATTTTCTTTAAACTGATGCAAGTTAAGCTCCATCCACACACAAAATAGAATCAGCATTTTTTAACCATTAAATCAACACCTCTCATAATGGGAGTGGGGGAACGGATTCCGACAGCTGTGCTTTTGCCGTCGGAATCTGTTCCCCCTATGTTTCTTACACAATGAGGTTCTAATATTTATCACAATGCACAAAAATTGCTATCCTCAATAGCCTAGTAGTCAAAGCCCTAACAATGTTTTTTTTTTAGCTTTGGGCGACCCGAGTTCATGTCCCGGGTCGTCAAACTTTCTTTATACTATACTGTCCTATCCTAATAAAAGGCAAACAAATATATTCTTTAAACTGATGCAAGTTAAGCTCCATCCACACACAAAATAGAATCATCATTTTTTAACCATTAAATCAACACCTCTCATAATGGGAGTGGGGGAACGGATTCCGACAGCTGTTTTCTTGCCGTCGGATTCTGTTCCCCCTATGTTTCTTACACAATGAGGTTCTAATATTTATCACAAAGCACACAAATTACTGGCCTCAATAGCCTAGTGGTCAGTGCCCTAACAATGTTTGTTTTTTTTAGCTTTGGGCGACCCGAGTTCATGTCCCAGGTCGTCAAACTTTCTTTATACTATATACTGTACTATCATAATAAAAGGCAAACAAATATATTCTTTAAACTGATGCAAGTTAAGCTCCATCCACACACAAAATAGAATCAGCATTTTTTAAGCCATTAAATCAACACCTCTCATAATGGGAGTGGGGGAACGGATTCCGACAGCTGTGCTTTTGCCGTCGGATTCTGTTCCCCCTATGTTTCTTACACAATGAGGTTCTAATATTTATCACAAAGCACACAAATTACTAGCCTCAATAGCCTAGTGGTCAGTGCCCTAACAATGTTTGTTTAGTTTTAGCTTTGGGCGACCCGAGTTCAAGTCCCGGGTCGTCAAACTTTCTTTATACTATATACTGTCCTATCATAATAAAAGGCAAACAAATATATTCTTTAAACTGATGCAAGTTAAGCTCCATCCACACACACACAAAAAAATCAGCATTTTTTAAGCCATTAAATCAACACCTCTCATAATGGGAGTGGGGGAACGGATTCCGACAGCTGTTTTTTTGCCGTCGGGTTCTGTTCCCCCTATGTTTCTTACACAATGAGGTTCTAATATTTATCACAATGCAGAAACATTGCTATCCTCAAAAGCCTAGTAGTCAAAGCCCTAAAAATGTTTTTTTTTAGCTTTGGGCGACCCGAGTTCATGTCCCGGGTCGTCGAAATTTCTTTATACAATACTGTCCTATCATAATAAAAGGCAAACAAATATATTCTTTAAACTGATGCAAGTTAAGCTCCATCCACACACAAAATAGAATCAGCATTTTTTAAGCCATTAAATCAACACCTCTCATAATGGGAGTGGGGGAACGGATTCCGACAGCTGTGCTTTTGCCGTCGGATTCTGTTCCCCCTATGTTTCTTACACAATGAGGTTCTAATATTTATCACAATGCAGAAAAATTGCTATCCTCAATAGCCTAGTAGTCAAAGCCCTAACAATGTTTTTTTTTTTTAGCTTTGGGCGACCTGAGTTCATGTCCCGGGTCGTCAAACTTTCTTTATACTATACTGTCCTATCATAATAAAAGGCAAACAAATATATTCTTTAAACTGATGCAAGTTAAGCTCCATCCACACACAAAATAGAATCAGCATTTTTTAAGCCATTAAATCAACACCTCTCATAATGGGAGTGGGGGAACGGATTCCGACAGCTGTTTTCTTGCCGTCGGATTCTGTTCCCCCTATGTTTCTTACACAATGAGGTTCTAATATTTATCACAAAGCACACAAATTACTGGCCTCAATAGCCTAGTGGTCAGTGCCCTAACAATGTTTGTTTTTTTTAGCTTTGGGCGACCCAAGTTCATGTCCCGGGTTGTCAAACTTTCTTTATACTATATACTGTACTATCATAATAAAAGGCAAACAAATATATTCTTTAAACTGATGCAAGTTAAGCTCCATCCACACACAAAATAGAATCAGCATATTTTAACCATTTAATCAACACCTCTCATAATGGGAGTGGGGGAACGGATTCCGACAGCTGTTTTCTTGCCGTCGGATTCTGTTCCCCCTATGTTTCTTACACAATGAGGTTCTAATATTTATCACAATGCAAAAAAATTACAAGCTTTGATAGCCTAGTGGTCAGTGCCCTAACAATGCTTTTTTTTTAGCTTTGGGCGACCCGAGTTCATGTCCCGGGTCGTCGAAATTTCTTTATACTATATTGTCCTATCATAATAAAAGGCAAACAAATATATTCTTTAAACTGATGCAAGTTAAGCTCCATCCACACACAAAATAGAATCAGCATTTTTTAAGCCATTAAATCAACACCCCTCATAATGGGAGTGGGGGAACGGATTCCGACAGCTGTGCTTTTGCCGTCGGATTCTGTTCCCCCTATGTTTCTTACACAATGAGGTTCTAATATTTATCACAAAGCACACAAATTACTAGCCTCAATAGCCTAGTGGTCAGTGCCTTAACAATGTTTTTTTTTTTAGCTTTGGGAAACCCGAGTTCATGTCCCGGGTCGTTAAACTTTCTTTATACTATACTGTCCTATCATAATAAAAGGCAAACAAATATATTCTTTAAACTGATGCAAGTTAAGCTCCATCCACACACAAAATAGAATCAGCATTTTTTAACCATTAAATCAACACCTCTCATAATGGGAGTGGGGGAACGGATTCCGACAGCTGTTTTCTTGCCGTCGGATTCTGTTCCCCCTATGTTTCTTACACAATGAGGTTCTAATATTTATCACAATGCAAAAAAATTACAAGCCTTAATAGCCTAGTGGTCACTGCCCTAACAATGCTTTTTTTTTAGCTTTGGGCGACCCGAGTTCATGTCCCGGGTCGTCGAAATTTCTTTATACTATATTGTCCTATCATAATAAAAGGCAAACAAATATATTCTTTAAACTGATGCAAGTTAAGCTCCATCCACACACAAAATAGAATCAGCATTTTTTAACCATTAAATCAACACCTCTCATAATGGGAGTGGGGGAACGGATTCCGACAGCTGTTTTCTTGCCGTCGGATTCTGTTCCCCCTATGTTTCTTACACAATGAGGTTCTAATATTTATCACAATGCAAAAAAATTACAAGCCTTAATAGCCTAGTGGTCAGTGCCCTAACAATGCTTTTTTTTTTTAGCTTTGGGCGACCCGAGTTCATGTCCCGGGTCGTCGAAATTTCTTTATACAATACTGTCCTATCATAATAAAAGGAAAACAAATATATTCTTTAAACTGTTGCAAGTTAAGCTCCATCCACACACAAAATAGAATCAGCATTTTTTTAACCATTAAATCAACACCTCTCATAATGGGAGTGGGGGAACGGATTCCGACAGCTGTTTTCTTGCCGTCGGATTCTGTTCCCCCTATGTTTCTTACACAATGAGGTTCTAATATTTATCACAAAGCACACAAATTACTAGCCTCGATAGCCTAGTGGTCAGTGCCCTAACAATGTTTGTTTTTTTTTAGCTTTGGGCGACCCGAGTTCATGTCCCGGGTCGTCAAACTTTCTTTATACTATATACTGTCCTATCATGATAAAAGGCAAACAAATATATTCTTTAAACTGATGTAAGTTAAGCTCCATCCACACACACACAAAAAAATCTGCATTTTTTAAGCCATTAAATCAACACCTCTCATAATGGGAGTGGGGGAACGGATTCCGACAGCTGTTTTTTTGCCGTCGGGTTCTGTTCCCCCTATGTTTCTTACACAATGAGGTTCTAATATTTATCACAATGCAGAAACTTTGCTATCCTCAAAAGCCTAGTAGTCAAAGCCCTAACAATGTTTTTTTTTAGCTTTGGGCGACCCGAGTTCATGTCCCGGGTCGTCGAAATTTCTTTATACTATACTGTCCTATCATAATAAAAGGCAAACAAATATATTCTTTAAACTGATGCAAGTTAAGCTCCATCCACACACAAAATAGAATCAGCATTTTTTAAGCCATTAAATCAACACCTCTCATAATGGGAGTGGGGGAACGGATTCCGACGGCTGTTTTTTTGCCGTCGGATTCTGTTCCCCCTATGTTTCTTACACAACGAGGTTCTAATAATTATCACAATGCAAAAAAATTGTTATCCTCAATAGCCTAGTAGTCAAAGCCCTAACAATGTTTTTTTTTTTAGCTTTGGGCGACCCGAGTTCATGTCCCGGGTCGTCAAACTTTCTTTATACTATACTGTCCTATCATAATAAAAGGCAAACAAATATTTTCTTTAAACTGATGCAAGTTAAGCTCCATCCACACACAAAATAGAATCAGCATTTTTTAACCATTAAATCAACACCTCTCATAATGGGAGTGGGGGAACGGATTCCGACAGCTGTTTTCTTGCCGTCGGATTCTGTTCCCCCTATGTTTCTTACACAATGAGGTTCTAATATTTATCACAAAGCACACGAATTACTAGCCTCAATAGCCTAGTGGTCAGTGCCCTAACAATGTTTTTTTTTTTTTAGCTTTGGGCGACCCGAGTTCATGTCCCGGGTCGTCAAACTTTCTTTATACTATATACTGTCCTATCATAATAAAAGGCAAACAATTATATTCTTTAAACTGATGCAAGTTAAGCTCCATCCACACACAAAATAGAATCAGCATATTTTAACCATTAAATCAACACCTCTCATAATGGGAGTGGGGGAACGGATTCCGACAGCTGTTTTCTTGCCGTCGGATTCTGTTCCCCCAATGTTTCTTACACAATGAGGTTCTAATATTTATCACAATGCAAAAAAATTACAAGCCTTAATAGCCTAGTGGTCAGTGCCCTAACAATGCTTTTTTTTTTTAGCTTTGGGCGACCCGAGTTCATGTCCCGGGTCGTCGAAATTTCTTTATATTATACTGTCCTATCATAATAAAAGGCAAACAAATATATTCTTTAAACTGATGCAAGTTAAGCTCCATCCACACACAAAATAGAATCAGCATTTTTAACCATTAAATCAACACCTCTCATAATGGGAGTGGGGGAACGGATTCCGACAGCTGTGCTTTTGCCGTCGGAATCTGTTCCCCCTATGTTTCTTACACAATGAGGTTCTAATATTTATCACAAAGCACACAAATTACTAGCCTCAATAGCCTAGTGGTCAGTGCCCTAACAATGTTTTTTTTTTTTTTAGCTTTGGGCGACCCGAGTTCATGTCCCGGGTCGTCAAACTTTCTTTATACTATATACTGTCCTATCATAATAAAAGGCAAACAAATATATTCTTTAAACTGATGCAAGTTAAGCTCCATCCACACACAAATTAGAATCAGCATATTTTAACCATTAAATCAACACCTCTCATAATGGGAGTGGGGGAACGGATTCCGACAGCTGTTTTCTTGCCGTCGGATTCTGTTCCCCCTATGTTTCTTACACAATGAGGTTCTAATATTTATCACAATGCAGAAAAATTACAAGCCTTAATAGCCTAGTGGTCAGTGCCCTAACAATGCTTTTTTTTTTTAGCTTTGGGCGACCCGAGTTCATGTCCCGGGTCGTCGAAATTTCTTTATATTATACTGTCCTATCATAATAAAAGGCAAACAAATATATTCTTTAAACTGATGCAAGTTAAGCTCCATCCACACACAAAATAGAATCAGCATTTTTTAACCATTAAATCAACACCTCTCATAATGGGAGTGGGGGAACGGATTCCGACAGCTGTGCTTTTGCCGTCGGATTCTGTTCCCCCTATGTTTCTTACACAATGAGGTTCTAATATTTATCACAAAGCACACAAATTACTAGCCTCAATAGCCTAGTGTTCAGTGCCCTAACAATGTTTGGTTTTTTTTAGCTTTGGGCGACCCGAGTTCATGTCCCGGGTCGTCAAACTTTCTTTATACTATATACTGTCCTATCATAATAAAAGGCAAACAAATATATTCTTTAAACTGATGCAAGTTAAGCTCCATCCACACACACACAAAAAAATCTGCATTTTTTAAGCCATTACATTTACATTTACATTTACATTTAGTCATTTAGCAGACGCTTTTATCCAAAGCGACTTACAAAGTAGGACTAGATTAAGCGAGTCATCATGAAGAGGCAAAAAACAAAAAGCAGCGCAAGAAGTGCTCAAGATACAAAGTTCAGGCATTATTCAGAGTAGCATAAGCCCGATAAGTGAGGTTTAGAGGGAAAGGGGAGTTTTTTTTTTTTTGTTTTTTTTATTATTATGAGGTTAAGTGCTCCCGGAAGAGATGGGTTTTCAGATGTTTTTTGAAGGTTGTCAGGGATTCTGCATTCCGGATGAGGGTGGGGAGAGCGTTCCACCAGCATGGAACTGTGAATGAGAATGTTCTGGAAAGTGATTTTGTGGCTTTCTGGGATGGAACCACGAGACGTCGCTCGTTGGCCGATCGTAGGCTTCTGGCAGGGATGTAGACTCGTAGGAGTGAGTGAAAGTAGGAGGGAGCTGAGCCTGTGATAGATCTGTAAGCAAGCGTCAATGCCTTGAACTTGATGCGAGCAGCGAGAGGTAGCCAGTGCTGTGAGCTGAACAGAGGAGTGACGTGGGCCCTCTTTGGCTCGTTGAAGACAAGACGGGCTGCAGCATTTTGGATCATCTGTAGGGGTTTAGTTGCACATGCTGGAAGTCCGGCCAGAAGAGCATTACAGTAGTCAAGCCTAGAAATGACCAGGGCCTGGACGAGAAGTTGTGTTGCATGCTCAGTTAGGAAAGGCCTGATCTTCCTGATGTTGTGCAGTGCAAACCTGCATGATCGAGCTGTCTTTGAAATGTGATCTGTGAAGGTCAGCTGGTCATCAAACGTTACTCCAAGATTTCTCACCGACTTTGATGGGGTGATTGATGATGACTCTAGCTGGATAGTGAAGTTGTGCTGTAGAGACGGATTGGCAGAGAGGACGAGAAGCTCAGTCTTTGCCAAGTTGAGCTGCAGGTGATGTTCCTTCATCCACGTCGAGATGTCTGCCAGGCAGCTTGAGATCCGTGCAGCTACTGTGGGATCATCTGGTTGAAACGAGAGGAAGAGCTGTGTGTCATCAGCATAGCAGTGGTAGGAGAAGCCGTGTGCTTGTATGATGTGTCCCAGTGATGTGGTGTAGATGGAGAAGAGGAGGGGACCAAGAACTGAACCCTGGGGAACCCCTGTGGTCAGTTGATGTGCTCTGGATACCTCGCCTCTCCATGTGACCTTGAAGGACCTACCTGTGAGATAGGACTCAAACCAGTGGAGTGAAGTTCCTGTGATGCCCAGTGCTGAGAGGCTGGACAGAAGGATTTGATGATTCACAGTGTCGAAGGCAGCAGACAGATCCAGGAGGATGAGGACTGAGGATTTGGAAGCAGCTTTTGCGATCCGTAGGGCTTCTGTGACAGACAGTAATGCAGTCTCAGTAGAATGCCCTTTCTTGAAGCCGGATTGGATGACATCCAGCTGGTTGTTGAGAGACAGAAAGGATGTTACTTGGTTGAAAACAGCTCGTTCAAGTGTCTTCGAAATGAATGGTAGGAGAGAGATAGGTCTGTAATGTTCTACAAATGATGTGTTTAGCGTTGGTTTTTTAAGCAGTGGAGTAACCCGAGCCTGCTTGAATGCTGTAGGGAAAATGCCAGTATAGAGGGATGAGTTGATGATGTGTGTGAGTGCTGGTAGAAGTGTGGGAGAGATGGCTTGTAGAAGGTGTGAGGGGATGGGGTCTAGAGGGCAGGTGGTAGGGTGACTGGAGAGGAGAAGTGTAGATACTTCTTCCTCGGTTAGTGGAGAAAAGGAGGGCAGAGGGATGTTGGCTGTGGAAGGGTTCGGTCTGGGTTCCTGTGTGTGTGGAGCTGAGAACTGACTGCTGATAGATGTTGTTTTGTTGGTGAAGAAGATCGCAAAATCGTCAGCAGTTAAGGAGGCGGCGGGTGGTGGTGGAGGTGGACAGAGGAGAGAGTTGAATGTCTTGAAGAGTAATCGTGTGTTGGAGGAGTTGTTGATCTTGTTGTGGAAGTATGAAGATTTTGCAGCATGAACATCAACAGAAAAGGAAGAGAGGAGAGATTGATACGTACTCAGGTCAGATGCGTCTTTTGATTTGTGCCATTTCCTCTCCGCTGCCCTGAGTTCGGTCCGGTGTTCCCTAAGAACCTCAGATAACCAGGGGTTAGAGGGAGTGGCGCGTGCTGGCCTGGAGGAGAGAGGGCAGATAATGTCTAGAGAAGAGGTTAGAGTGGAGCATAGGGTATCCGTTGCGGTATTCACATCCAGAGATGAGAATTGTGAGGGTGGGGGAAGAGAAGATGAGTGTTACGTCTTATACTGTCATCTGTTTGGAGCTGTTGTTGTTGTTGTTTTTTTCCTCCCGTACGCTCTTTCTTCTGTTTCACTTTCACTGTCAGCAGGACGATGCGGCTACCTGATTGGCTTATCCATCTGTCAATCATCCGGGCGACGTCATCATCATCATTGCTGTTGGATGATGATTCAACGCGGCTACACCAATGAGGGCGCGCCATGTGCCTTTAAAGAGCGCACCTGTGTTGGAGGCGGGAGATGACTTTGCGCACGCTAGAGCTCTCGCTTGTTAGTTTGCCTGACCTGTACCATTACTTGGATTGTGTTCTTTGAGAACTCAGTAATGAGACCTCTGTAAGTGAGGCTCATTTGCGCTGTTTTTTTTTGTCCTTGTGAGTATCACCATTTATTCTGTCTGGTGGTTTGATCTACTGTTAAATTGGGGAAGAGAAAAGAATAGCTTAGATATCACGTGATATACATATGCCACACTGAGAGATCAATTTGTGTTTAGAACACCAGTTTAGTGACTTGTGCCATTCCTTGTAAGTTTTGTTTTGTTAGTAAGAATAGTTTATTTAGGGCGTCTTGTTGACGCTGAAGATGTTTTGTTTGGTTCTTGCTGGACGCTGATCTAGTCAGATTACTTTGTTTTGTTTTTTAGTAAGACTGGTTTTTGGTTTTATTTAGTTCTTTGATTTGGCACAAATCTAGTTCTTTTCTCTTTACCTTTCTTTATTATAATCTAACTAATTACTTTGAGGTGTCCTTCTCATGTTGAGACTCATTGTAATAAATCACTTCCCTAAAAAGACTCAATCGGGTGATGTGTTTGATGTTTTCCAGTACACGCTCACTATTTTAATGTTACATTCCTTAATCCCTCTAGATATTAAATAGGGTTGTAACATTAATGGGGGCTCGTCCGGGATCGTTATTTATAACTCTTCCCGATAATATAAATATTGTTCATGTACTGGAAAATTTTGTAATGGTACAGGTCATGGATTGTTTGAATTTGTAAGTTTGTATCGTTCATGTCGTGGAATATAGTGTACTGGATAGGCATAATAATCATGACTTCGTTTAACTTACAAACTTTTGTTGAGAGTCCAACTTTAGAGCAGTTTGAGAAATGCAGAAAGTATGATTTATTATCCATTGCGGGTCATTTTCAGATTCCGGTAGTGAGACAGGCTCTTAAGAGGGATATTAAAACTGCTGTGTGGAATCGTTTAGTGGAATTAAAGTTATTAGTAGGGCCTGTGTCAGACGAGTTAGATGGTGCGGAGGGTGGTCCTCCTGATCGTAATTTAACGGATCAAGACAGTGCGCGAAGTGAGGTTACTGATTCTGTGTTTGGAACTGAGAGGCGGACTGGTTTATCGCCGTTTGAACCATTTTCACCTGTCTCCCCCTCGTCTAAAGAAGATACGAAGTTAAAAGTGCGTTTGGCTCGTTTACAGATGGAAGCTCAAGATAAAGCGCACAACCGACAGGCAGATTTGGATATGCGTCTTAAAATATGCACCCTTGAGATTGAGGCAGAGAAGCAAGTAAAGATGCGGCAATTAGAGTTAGACGCTATGAGAATTGTTGGTGGCGTAGCTGTGCAGCCCGTTCCTTCTGAAGCTGCGAGAGCTACTCCTATAGTCATGAGTGCTCCTCCGATTCCAGTCTCAAGTTCGGCAACGAACACATTTGATGTAGGTAAATACATATCGTTAGTACCTCATTTCAAGGAAACTGAGGTTGATTCTTATTTTTGTGCCTTTGAGCGTATTGCGACCTCGCTCGCTTGGCCGAAGGAAGTGTGGACGGTCCTGCTCCAATGTAGATTGGTAGGGAAGGCACAAGAGGTATTTTCGACTTTACCTATTGAAGAAAGTTTAAAATATGAGACCGTGAAGCTGGCAATTCTCCATGCGTATGAATTGGTTCCTGAAGCCTATAGGCAGAGGTTTCGAAGTCATAAAAAAAATTTTAATTCTACTTTTGTCGAGTTCGCCCGAGAGAAAAGTAATTTGCTTGATAAATGGTGTCATGCAAATAAAGCCAATGATTTTGCGTCACTGAGAGAATTGGTCTTGCTGGAAGATTTTAAGGGTTGTCTACCTGATCGTGTTGTGCTTTATTTAAACGAACAGAAGGTATCCACACTGACACAAGCCGCTGTTTTGGCAGACGAATTTGTCCTTACGCACAAGACTGTGTTTTTTCCACGTATAGACAAGACTACTGTTGTAGTTAAAAACTCTCCTAATTTTGATCAGTCTCCCAGAACGAAATTCGTTTCGTTGTCATCGAAAGAAGCTCGTGAGTGTTTTTATTGCCATAAGCAAGGCCATTTAATTGCCGAGTGTAACATCTTGAAACGGAAACAACAGTCGACTGGTCAGACGAAAAGTGTTGGCTTGGTAAACGCTGTGGGTCTATCTCACGTGGAACTAGCAGAGGAAGAGAATGTTCCTGACGTAAGTTATAAACCTTTTGTGACTACGGGGTTTATTTCGTTATCGGATGATGGAAATGACCAAAAAGAAATCCATATATTGAGGGATACTGGAGCAAGTCACTCTTTTGTTCTGGCAGATGTATTACCCTTGTCAGCCGAATCATACAGTGGTTCGAGTGTTTTTGTGAGAGGTATTGAAATGAGCGTGGTTAAGGTACCACTGCATCGGGTGTACCTGAAGAGTGCGCTTGTTACAGGGTTCGTTCAGGTGGGAGTACGCCCATCGCTTCCGGTGAAAGGGATAACTTTCATTTTAGGGAATGACTTGGCAGGGGGTAAAGTTATACCTATGCTAGAAGTAGCAGATACCCCTAACATGTGTCTCCCTTCTGACGAGTTAACTCGGGATTATCCGGAGGTGTTTTCGGCTTGCGTAACTACTCGCGCGCAGTCAAAGAAAAAGATCACTGATATCGATCTGGAAGATACTTTTATGGTACAAAATCTACCTGTTCAAGAAAAGACAGCTACACCAGAGAAAAAGTCTAGTTTAAAAGGTTTTGACGGTGTACTCGATCATAATGTTTTAGAGTTGCCTGTAACTCGCGGGAGGCTTATTTTGGCACAAAAGAAGGATCAGTCCTTAAATAAGTGTTTCTCTAATGTTGTTCGATCTGAGACTGTTGAGAACGGACTCAATAACACCGCATATTTTATAGACGCTGGACTATTAATGCGTAAATGGAGCTCTGTTGCTGACTCCGATTCAGATTGGAATGCTGTCTATCAAATTGTCATCCCCAGTGAGTATCGTCGACATATTTTATCTTTGGCGCATGAACATGTATTATCTGGTCATTTAGGAGTGACAAAGACGTACCATCGCATTCTAAAACATTTTTTTTGGCCAGGGTTAAAGAGAGATGTGGCTAGATTTTGTAGAACGTGCAGTATCTGTCAGGTATCGGGAAAACCGAATCAAGTAATTAAACCCGCTCCTCTGGTACCTATTCCTGTAGTGGGTGAAGCGTTCGAACAGGTGCTTGTGGACTGTGTCGGACCGTTACCCAAGACAAAGTCCGGTAACCAATTTTTGTGCACGATTATGTGTAGGGCCACTCGATTTCCTGAGGCCATCCCGTTGAGAAGAATTACGGCTCCTGTGATTGTTAAAACATTGCTAAAATTTTTTTCCACGTTTGGACTTCCCAGAGTCGTACAAACTGATCAGGGAACTAATTTTTTATCAAAACTTTTTGCACATGTTTTAAAATCATTATCTATTGAACACCGAGTATCCAGCGCATTTCATCCTGAAAGTCAAGGATCTCTTGAACGATTTCACCAGACATTGAAATCAATGCTCAGGAAATGTTGTTTAGAGACGGGTAATGATTGGGACGAGGGTGTTCCTCTCGTGTTATTTGCGGCACGAGAAGCCGTACAGGAGTCACTAGGTTTTAGTCCCGCCGAATTGGTGTTCGGACACACTGTAAGAGGACCACTAAAAATTCTGAAAGAGAAAATGCTGGAGGTTAATTCTGGGTCAGAGGTTCATGTCTTGGACTATGTCAGTCGATTTCGGGAACGGCTACATCATGCTTGTAGTTTTGCACAAAATTCCCTGGTGAGCGTTCAGTCTGGAATGAAGAAACGATATGATGTAAAAGCTGTGCCTCGTTCTTTTAACCCGGGTGATGAGGTTTTAGTACTGCTGCCTATTCTGGGTTCGGCATTATCAGCACGATTTTCAGGACCCTATGTAGTTTTAAAGAAAATTAGCGAGACCGACTATATCATTCGAACCCCTGACAGAAGGCGCCAGTCGCGCGTCTGTCATATTAACATGCTCAAGTCTTATCACACCAGAGATGGTTCACGGAGCAGATCTACTGAGGGAACCATAGGGCCCATGGAAGCTTCTGTGGCTCTGACTTGTGGACTACCATTAAATCTGGAGGATGAGGTTAGTGCTGCTGATGACATAGTCCTACGAAATACTTCTCAGCAGTGTGCTAAGCTGGAAAACTCTGAGGTTCTGAAGAATTTGCCGATGCATCTTACTCACTTATCTGATGTTCATGTGCAGGATATTGTGGGTGTTATCACTGATTTTCCATCTCTATTTGGAGATGTGCCGTCGCAGACTACGGTGTTGCAGCATGATATTAATGTTGATGGCGCATTACCTATTAAACAGCATGCATACCGGATGAATACTGTAAAACGAACAATAATGAGGCAGGAAACTGAATATCTGTGGGAGAATGGGTTGGCTATGCATAGCAGTAGTCCTTGGAGTTCTCCTTGCCTTTTAGTGCATAAGCCTGATGGGTCGTTTCGTTTTTGCACGGACTATCGCCGTGTAAATTCAGTTACAGTTCCTGACTGTTACCCACTTCCAAGAATGGAAGATTGCATTGACAATTTAGGATCAGCCCGGTTTGTCAGCAAGTTGGATCTACTGAAAGGGTATTGGCAGGTGCCGTTAACATCTCGCGCATCTGAAATCTCTGCTTTCGTAACTCCAGATTGCTTCATGCAGTATCACGTGATGGCTTTCGGATTACGAAATGCACCCGCCACCTTTCAAAGATTAATCCAAACTGTACTGGCTGGAGTTCCCCATTGCAATGCTTATTTGGACGATCTGGTACTATATTCAACGGAGTGGTCAGAACACCTGAAACTTCTTCGTATCGTGTTTGAGCGTTTAGAGAAGGCAACATTGACACTCAACCTCGCTAAGTGTGTTTTTGGTAAGGCGAGTGTGACTTACTTGGGTAAAGAAGTGGGCGGAGGACAGGTAAAACCTGTAGAGGCTAAGGTGGCTGCCATTACCGAGTTTCCCGTGCCTACCTCACGGAGAGAATTACGACGTTTTTTAGGTATGGCAGGCTACTACCGTAGTTTTTGTGTGAACTTTTCTACGGTAGTTAATCCACTAACAAATTTGCTTAGTCCTGCTCATTCTTTCATCTGGTCTGAGGATTGTCAAAGTGCATTTGAAACTGTGAAAGCTTTGTTGTATAATACTCCTGTTTTAGCTGCTCCAGATTTCGAACGTCCCTTTAAACTTGAGGTTGATGCAAGCGCTGTGGGAGCTGGGGCAGTGCTTTTGCAGGAGGATAATGTCGGAGTAGATCATCCTGTTTGTTATTTCTCCAAAAAGTTTAACAAGCATCAACGAAATTATTCCGTTATTGAAAAGGAAACTCTGGCTTTGCTGCTCGCCCTTCAATTTTTTGAAGTGTATTTGGGTTCTTCAAGTGTCCCTATAGTCGTCTATACAGACCACAACCCGTTGGTGTTCCTTGCGAGAATGTACAACCAGAATCAACGCCTTATGCGTTGGTCGTTGGTGGTTCAGGGATACAATCTCGAAATCAAGCATAAGAAAGGGTCTGAGAATGTGCTCGCCGATGCCTTATCTAGAGTGTAATTTTAAAGATTTGAGTGGAATAAACATTATGTGTTTATTCTTATGGGGGAAAGTGTTACGTCTTATACTGTCATCTGTTTGGAGCTGTTGTTGTTGTTGTTTTTTTCCTCCCGTACGCTCTTTCTTCTGTTTCACTTTCACTGTCAGCAGGACGATGCGGCTACCTGATTGGCTTATCCATCTGTCAATCATCCGGGCGACGTCATCATCATCATTGCTGTTGGATGATGATTCAACGCGGCTACACCAATGAGGGCGCGCCATGTGCCTTTAAAGAGCGCACCTGTGTTGGAGGCGGGAGATGACTTTGCGCACGCTAGAGCTCTCGCTTGTTAGTTTGCCTGACCTGTACCATTACTTGGATTGTGTTCTTTGAGAACTCAGTAATGAGACCTCTGTAAGTGAGGCTCATTTGCGCTGTTTTTTTTGTCCTTGTGAGTATCACCATTTATTCTGTCTGGTGGTTTGATCTACTGTTAAATTGGGGAAGAGAAAAGAATAGCTTAGATATCACGTGATATACATATGCCACACTGAGAGATCAATTTGTGTTTAGAACACCAGTTTAGTGACTTGTGCCATTCCTTGTAAGTTTTGTTTTGTTAGTAAGAATAGTTTATTTAGGGCGTCTTGTTGACGCTGAAGATGTTTTGTTTGGTTCTTGCTGGACGCTGATCTAGTCAGATTACTTTGTTTTGTTTTTTAGTAAGACTGGTTTTTGGTTTTATTTAGTTCTTTGATTTGGCACAAATCTAGTTCTTTTCTCTTTACCTTTCTTTATTATAATCTAACTAATTACTTTGAGGTGTCCTTCTCATGTTGAGACTCATTGTAATAAATCACTTCCCTAAAAAGACTCAATCGGGGGATGTGTTTGATGTTTTCCAGTACACGCTCACTATTTTAATGTTACATTCCTTAATCCCTCTAGATATTAAATAGGGTTGTAACAATGAGACGGCAGAGGAAAGATGGGAGGGGGAAAGTGAGCGCTGGTTTCGCCTGAAAATGACTGGTGGTGGGGTTGGTGGTGCAGGGGTAGAGAGTTGTAGACTGAAGGTAATGAGGAAATGATCTGAGACATGGAGAGGTCTCACCAAGATGTTTTCTGTGGTGCAGTTGCGTGTGTAAACCAGGTCCAGTTGGTTGCCTGATTTGTGAGTACCTGTGGTGATGAGTTGTGTGAGATCGAAAGAGGCTAGGAGAGAGATGAAGTCTGCTGCATACGGCTTGTCGAGATGGATGTTGAAGTCACCAAAGACTAGAAGTTGGGTGCCGTCCTCAGGGAAGGAGGACAGCAGCACATCCAGCTCATCCACAAAATTACCCAGCTGACCTGGGGGATGATAAATGACTAAATCAACATCTCTCATAATGGGAGTGGGGGAACGGATTCCGACAGCTGTTTTTTTTGCCGTCGGGTTCTGTTCCCCCTATGTTTCTTACACAATGAGGTTCTAATATTTATCACAATGCAGAAACATTGCTATCCTCAAAAGTCTAGTAGTCAAAGCCCTAACAATGCTTTTTTTTTAGCTTTGGGCGACCCGAGTTCATGTCCCGGGTCGTCGAAATTTCTTTATACTATACTGTCCTATCATAATAAAAGGCAAACAAATATATTCTTTAAACTGATGCAAGTTAAGCTCCATCCACACACAAAATAGAATCATCATTTTTTAACCATTAAATCAACACCTCTCATAATGGGAGTGGGGGAACGGATTCCGACAGCTGTTTTCTTGCCGTCGGATTCTGTTCCCCCTATGTTTCTTAGACAATGAGGTTCTAATATTTATCACAATGCAGAAAATTACAAGCCTTAATAGCCTAGTGGTCAGTGCCCTAACAATGCTTTTTTTTTAGCTTTGGGCGATCCGAGTTCATGTCCCGGGTCGTCGAAATTTCTTTATACTATACTGTCCTATCATAATAAAAGGCAAACAAATATATTCTTTAAACTGATGCAAGTTAAGCTCCATCCACACACAAAATAGAATCAGCATTTTTTAAGCCATTAAATCCACACCTCTCATAATGGGAGTGGGGGAACGGATTCCGACAGCTGTGCTTTTGCCGTCGGATTCTGTTCCCCCTATGTTTCTTACACAATGAGGTTCTAATATTTATCACAATGCAAAAAAATTACAAGCTTTAATAGCCTAGTGGTCAGTGCCCTAACAATGCTTTTTTTTTTAGCTTTGGGCGACCCGAGTTCATGTCCTGGGTCGTCGAAATTTCTTTATACTATACTGTCCTATCATAATAAAAGGCAAACAAATATATTCTTTAAACTGATGCAAGTTAAGCTCCATCCACACACAAAATAGATTCAGCATTTTTTAACCATTAAATCAACACCTCTCATAATGGGAGTGGGGGAACGGATTCCGACAGCTGTTTTTTTTGCCGTCGGATTCTGTTGCCCCTATGTTTCTTACACAATGAGGTTCTAATATTTATCACAATGCAGAAAAACTACAAGCCTTAATAGCCTAGTGGTCAGTGCCCTAACAATGCTTTTTTTTTTTAGCTTTGGCCGACCCGAGTTCATGTCCCGGGTCGTCGAAATTTCTTTATACTATACTGTCCTATCATAATAAAAGGCAAACAAATATATTCTTTAAACTGACGCAAGTTAAGCTCCATCCACACACAAAATAGAATCAGCATTTTTTAAGCCATTAAATCAACACCTCTCATAATGGGAGTGGGGGAACGGATTCCGACAGCTGTGCTTTTGCCGTCGGATTCTGTTCCCCCTATGTTTCTTACACAATGAGGTTCTAATATTTATCACAAAGCACACAAATTACTAGCCTCAATAGCCTAGTGGTCAGTGCCTTAACAATGTTTGTTTTTTTTAGCTTTGGGCGACCCGAGTTCATGTCCCGGGTCGTCAAACTTTCTTTATACTATATACTGTCCTATCATAATAAAAGGCAAACAAATATATTCTTTAAACTGATGCAAGTTAAGCTCCATCCACACACACACAAACAAATCAGCATTTTTTAAGCCATTAAATCAACACCTCTCATAATGGGAGTGGGGGAACGGATTCCGACAGCTGTTTTTTTGCCGTCGGGTTCTGTTCCCCCTATGTTTCTTACACAATGAGGTTCTCATATTTATCACAATGCAGAAACATTGCTATCCTCAAAAGCCTAGTAGTCAAAGCCCTAACAATGTTTTTTTTTTTAGCTTTGGGCGACCCGAGTTCATGTCCCGGGTCGTAGAAATTTCTTTATACTATACTGTTCTATCATAATAAAAGGCAAACAAATATATTCTTTAAACTGATGCAAGTTAAGCTCCATCCACACACAAAATAGAATCAGCATTTTTTAAACCATTAAATCAACACCTCTCATAATGGGAGTGGGGGATCGGATTCCGACAGCTGTTTTCTTGCCGTCGGATTCTGTTCCCCCTATGTTTCTTACACAATGAGGTTCTAATATTTATCACAATGCAAAAAAATTACAAGCCTTAATAGCCTAGTGGTCAGTGCCCTAACAATGCTTTTTTTTTTTTTTAGCTTTGGGCGACCCGAGTTCATGTCCCGGGTCGTCGAAATTTCTTTATACTATACTGTCCTATCATAATAAAAGGCAAACAAAAATATTCTTTAAACTGATGCAAGTTAAGCTCCATCCACACACAAAATAGAATCAGCATTTTTTAACCATTAAATCAACACCTCTCATAATGGGAGTGGGGGAACGGATTCCGACAGCTGTTTTCTTGCCGTCGGATTCTGTTCCCCCTATGTTTCTTACACAATGAGGTTCTAATATTTATCACAATGCAGAAAAATTACAAGCCTTAATAGCCTAGTGGTCAGTGCCCTAACAATGTTTTTCTTTTTTAGCTTTGGGCAACCCGAGTTCATGTCCCGGGTCGTCGAAATTTCTTTATACTATACTGTCCTATCATAATAAAAGGCAAACAAATATATTCTTTAAACTGATGCAAGTTAAGCTCCATCCACACACAAAATAGAATCAGCATTTTTTAAGCCATTAAATCAACACCTCTCATAATGGGAGTGGGGGAACGGATTCTGACAGCTGTGCTTTTGCCGTCGGATTCTGTTCCCCCTATGTTTCTTACACAATGAGGTTCTAATATTTATCACAAAGCACACAAATTACTAGCCTCAATAGCCTAGTGGTCAGTGCCCTAACAATATTTTTTTTTTTAGCTTTGGGCGACCCGAGTCATCAAAATTTCTTTATACTATACTGTCCTATCATAATAATAGGCAAACAAATATATTCTTTAAACTGATGCAAGTTAAGCTCCATCCACACACAAAATAAAATCAGCATTTTTTAAGCCATTAAATCAACACCTCTCATAATGGGAGTGGGGGAACGGATTCCGACAGCTGTTTTTTTTGCCGTCGGATTCTGTTCCCCCTATGTTTCTTACACAATGAGGTTCTAATTTTTATCATAATGCAGAAACATTTATAACCTCAATAGCCTAGTAGTCAAAGCCCTAACAATGTTTTTTTTTTAGCTTTGGGCGACCCGAGTTCATGTCCCGGGTCGTCAAACTTTCTTTATACTATACTGTCCTATCATAATAAAAGGCAAACAAATATATTCTTTAAACTGATGCAAGTTTAAAGAATATATTTGTTTGCCTTTTATTATGATAGGACAGTATAGTATAAAGAAATTTCTACGACCCGGGACATGAACTCGGGTCATATCAAGTCATATCCTTTTCTAAAGTTTCAAAAACTATCAAGGCATGACTTTGTCTATGTTGTGGATTTGACACCACATTAAATGGTCCAAGATGAAGTTGCCACAGCTGGATCACCTTTGTCATCAGCATCTTCCTCATCATCAGATGAAGAGAGCACAAGAAGAATTGAAACAGATGACACAAATGAGACCCGCCTCTTGCTCCATGCAGCCATGACACTGAAAGATGCCATAGTTGAAAAGTGTAAGGCAACACCCAAACTCACATGGCCACCAACAGCACAGCAACTTACGATGTCAGCTGCATCAAATCTGGTCCCAGATAAGCTTTTCAATTTCATTGCATGGACTACAGCCATGACAACAGATCCCTCTACTGACAATGAAAGCGTGAATGTTAGTGAAGAGGAGGCTGAAAAGATTGTGTCAATTGGCCAGGATGTTATTAAGCTAGCAATGAAAGTGAGATGGCTTATGCCCAAACATTGTGCATTAGCCATGGCTGTCAGATCAGCTCAGCTGATAGGCTTATTGAATGGTCTTGGGCACTGTTCTTCTAACTCGCAGGTACTTGAACATGACACAGCTTTAGCACAGCTACAAATACTACGAGGTGACACTTACATCCCCAAAACATGCAAATACAGTTGCAAGCAACTCTAGTTTGGGACAATAATGATTTTGGAGAGGAAACGTTGTCTGGTAAAGGGACTACACACAATACAAATGGCATAATAATTCAAAAAATTATTCCATGTAATGAACCTACCCCTGACCATCAGTGTTTACAGAAAACAAGAAAGAGGTCTCTTGATCCGCCCTCTACTAACCTTGAGACATACATCAGAGGGAAGAGAACAGGCCCAGAACATTTTGGAAAAGAAGTGGAACTAAATCAAGACACCCACATCCTTACCAGGAAATCAGCACAAAAATTAGATGGTGCCTACTTCCTGATGAAGACTGCAGTCCATGGCAAAGTCCTTCCTTCCTGGACTGGTTTTAACACAGTGATCCGTAGAGATCAAATTCCACCACCAACCAACATTGGGTACCTTCCAGTGATTGATGCAAGTCCTACAGAATTTGGAACTGTAAAAACCATCCTTAAAAGATCAACAGAAATTGCAGACAGACTCCAACTTCAGGAGATAGTTCTAGTCTTTGACCAAGCCATCTATGCCAAAGCTCAGGAGATACGGTGGAAGAGTGAAACATACAAGGAAAGACTTACAATTAGAATGGTCGAGTTTCACACATGTATGGCTTTCCTGTCCTGTATTGGCAAGCGATTTGGAGATGCTGGCTTACAAGACATTCTGATTGAGGCTGATGTTATTGCTGCTGGGTCTGTTGGGGGAGTTATAACAGGTCACCAATATAACAGAAGCATCCGAAGCCACAAGTTGATGTGTGAGGCACTACACAGGTTCTCAAGACTGCCGTGAAGCTGCTTTAAAAGTTGCTGCTGACCTCCAAAGTGCCTTTCCTGAAGAAATATGTCAAGTAATTGAATCACAGGTGTTCAACACAATCCTTGAAGGCTATGACAAATTCAACAAACAACAAGAAAGCAAGACATACCAGTTTTGGAGTTCCTACATTGAAATGGTAGAGGATCTGCTATCATTCATCAGGGCCACACGAGAGGCAAACTGGGGTCTGCATCTTTCCAGCAACCGGTTCATGCTGCCGTGGTTCTTTTCCTACGACAGAATCAATTACAGTAGATACCTATCAGCATACTGGCAGGAGATGAACATTCTAAAGGAAACTCATCCAAGAATCTACACACAGGTACAATCAGGTGACTTTGTGGCACAGAGGCAGCAGGCATATGCCTTTACAGGCACTGCATGTGACCAGGTAATAGAACAGACAGCAAACAGGGACTCAAAGACCAAAGGTGGGCTTACAGGTTTTTCGTTGAACAAAGGTGCAATCCACAGGTGGACACTGACACAGCACGAGAGAGCAGCCATCACAATGGAGGTCAAGGACATGGCTGGGCAGAACACGTCAACGAGACAGAGAACAGAACTGGATGAGAAAAGAAAGGAACAGGATGAAAAAGAGGTTCAGAGCATTCTGTCAACCATACATCACATAATGAACCCATTTGATCAAACACTGGAAAAAGAGCATCTTTACCATGTTACATCAGGTCAGGTAGCATCAGAAGCTATCTCTGCAGATCTGCTGAATGCAAAGGAAATAGGTGAGAAGGCATTTGTTGAATTCTTTCAGCAACGTCTCAACACAGATGAGGTTGAATTTCATGCACCATTGAAAAAAATGAAACTCAAGACATTTAAGGACACAGCTACTTCAACTGTCACCAAAGTGAGAGGCCGGGAGATAGCCCTCAAAGCAGATAGAGATCTCTTCGCAAGGCTTATTGTGGTTGGAACAGTAAGGAAGATAGACATTGGGGAAATGCTGGTCTATAGTCTGGGGCCCTTGCCTGCAGCAATTGCAAACGTTGATGGCTCGATTGTAAAAACAGACAAAGCCAAATTAATGCACTTTCTAGAAGGGTCAGTAAATCCACCAGCCACAGTTGAAATCCCTGATGGCTCAATCTGGGTATGTGATGCAATGGCTCTAGTACAAGCCATGAAACCCCAAAATACATTTGGAAGATTTGCCAACAATGTACTTATGTACCTGATCAATGCAGCCAAAGCAAGCAAATCAAAAGTTGTGCATTTTGTCCCTGATACCTACAAACAGATGAGCATAAAGAACGCGGAACGAGACAGATGAGCTACAAAAGGATGTCAGTTGACTAAAATATATGAAGCTGAACAGAAAACACCAAAACAATGGTCCAAGTTCTTGTCTTGTGGTGACAACAAGGAGCAACTGCAACAGTATTTCTTTGTGTCGTGGTCTAAGTCTAGGATAGATCAAATTGAGGACATTACATTGGTAGTTGGACATGGCTCTGAGTGTCACGTAATCAGAATAAACAACAGTGGCACAGACCTTGAGGTGTTACCACTGCCAGCACTGTCTACGATACAGGAGGAGTCAGACACTCGGCTGTTGCTTCACTGTGCGCATGCCTCACAGTACAGTACAAATATTGTCTCGTGTCTTAGAAATTGTCTCAAGTGGTCGTTTTCCAGCTGCAAAGGGCGCAGGTGAAGAGCTGTCGCCCTATCTGTTGCATCGGCATGATCTCACGATACAACAGGGATGCCTCATGTGGGGTGTGAGAGTGGTCGTGCCACCTAAACTGCGCCCCCGGAATCTGGAAGAGCTCCTCTCAGCACATCCAGGTGTAGTGAGGATGAAGAGCTTGGCACACAGTTATGTGTGGTGGCCCGGCATAGACTCTCAAATTGAGCTCCAGGTCAAATCTTGCCACTCCTGTCAGAACGTAAAAAAAGAGCCTGGGCTAGCACCTCTACACCCTTGGATGTGGCCCTCCAGTCTTTGGGAAAGGATACATGTGGACTTTGCAGGTCCATTTGAAGGACATATGTACTTGGTCGCTGTGTATGCACATTCTAAGTGGCCTGAAGTGCATATCATGGACAGCACTACTCCCAGCATGACCATTCAAGTGCTCAGGGGCCTTTTTAGTCGCTATGGCATTCCACACATCCTTGTGAGTGACAACGGACCTCAATTCTGTGCTGAAGAATTCAGTGCATTCCTGAAGTCCAATGGAGTTAAACACATCCGCTCAGTGCCATACCATCCTGCCACCAATGGCTTGTGCGAACGGTTTGTGCAGACGTTCAAACATGCCTTAAAAGCGTCCAAAGGCACAGCACGTGTGTGTCAGAGACTTGACACTTTTCTACTGACATACCGAAACACCCCTCATGCAACAACGAAAGAAACGCTGGCTATGTTGTTCCTCGGACGCAGGCTGCGCTCTCGACTGGATTGCCTGAAACCCAGTGTTGCTGGAGCAGTACACAGGTCACAGGATGCCCAACAACAATGGCACCAACGTCACTCTATGGCCAGACAGTTTGATGTTGGGGAGCCAGTCCTTGTGCGTGATTATAGGAAAGGGGAGGAAAAGTGGGCACAAAGTGTGGTTATGGAAAAGACAAGACCGGTGTCATACAAGGTAAATGTGGGATCACCAGGGGTATGGAAACGCCATGTGGACCAGATGCTGACACGCCCGGATCCAGAGCCTCAGCAGACTGCAGTGAACCTTCCTGTAAGCCCACAGGTGTTACTACCTCAGAGTGATAGTTGCACCACACTGCACCTTAATACACCTCCACTAGAAAAGAATGATGATCAAGTTCCTGAGATCACCGAACCATCAAAAACACACCAGTCCACTGAACAACCATCTACTGGACATACTCAGGCAACAGAGACTGAAACGCTATCCTGTGAGGATCACAAAACCACCAGTACGTTACCGTGATGAGTGAACAGTGATTAGTTGTGGGACATATTGTTTTCAACATACAAGTTATACGGAAAGTAAGATAACTCCTCATTTTTATTTTGATGTAAAATAAATAAATATTTTTTTTACAAATGTATCTCTTTATGTTGTGCACGGAAAAGTGTATCATTTAGGTTGTGTTAAAGAAAATATATTTTGTGTTAATGGACACCCTATCTTAGTGGGGAGGAAATGTTGTAGCTAAATGTTGTGCTATATGAAGAGTGACCACTAGGGCGCATCAGTGTTCTGTAAGTGGTGGAGTTCTCGGATGTAATAAAACCAGTTCATGAAGAAGTGAGTGAACCAGCTAAAATGCGTGTGAGTGTTGCTCTATGTGTGAATATAGAATTGTTTATATAAAGACATTAGGAAGCAACATAATAGTTCTGAAGAGGACACATTCACAAGATGGGTACCATGCAGAGGTTGTCTCACTCTTTACCTTGAAAGATTCCTTTCCACGACTTGCTTTTGTTGTGTTTGTCTGGTGTTGACAGGGCGTAATAATTCAGAGAAAACTAAATGTTGGCCTGTTCCTTTTATACCAATCTAAAACCCCATGATCTGAGCCGCCATGCCACCTCAGCAGATATGTGACCTAAACTACGACGGACAGACATCAGCATCATGATGCAGTGCTGAGTTCCCTCGAAAGGGAATGATTGCTGTGTTTGAAATCGCCCCATACACTTAAATAGGGCACCAATTGAGGGGACAGTCATTTGTAGTGGTGTTCAAAACCATAGTGGCTGTTATTGAGTGCACTCATTCAATCCCATAATGCACCACAATAATGAGTGTACTTCTGATGTACACTCAATGGAATAATACCCATAATACCCATAATTTACTGTAAGGGTCGTGCCGAATGAATCCCAAAGTTTTGGTAGAAGATGGCACCACAGCTAATCATCCATCCATCCATTTTCCAAACCGCTGGTTCAGTGGTGTTACAGCATGATATCTTACAGGTATTTTTTTTTTTTTTATTGATTATTAAATTCTTTAATTAATAAATACATAGTATATTGCAAATAGACAATATTATATGTATTTTCTAACCCTAACCTTTACGATTTATAACAACCCATATTAATTGCACAGAGAGTGAACAATGCATGCTTCAACTACTTCAACTCTGAATAGCTGATTTATCATCAGAAAGAGTCTATAACTTTCTATAGTTTAAAAACTTTTGAGGACCCTTTGACCAGAAATAAGTTCAAATGGTCAGATATGGATGTCTATATGGCTTATGTAGCATTAGAAGGAGTCTATGAGTATGTATAGAAAGGTCAAGATCGAGAACTTTTTGGCCATAAATATATTCCTTGGGTCAAATATGAACTTCTGTATGGCTGATTTAACATCAGAAGGAGTATGGGCCCTATTTTAACGATCTGAAACGCAAAAGCAAAAAACGCAAGTAACTTTGTGGGCGGGTCTTGGGCGCTGTTGCTATTATACCGGTGGGATAAATGACTCTTGCGCCCGACGCAAATCTAAAATGGGTTGGTCTGAAGTAGCTTCATTACTCATAGGTGTGGTTTGGGCGTAACGTGAAATAAACCAATCAGAGCATCATCTCACATTCTCTTTAAGAGCAGACGGGCTTTTTCCATAGCGGATTGCTATTGTAACGGCGGATTTGCCAGGCACGCGCCAGGAGCGGTTCACAGCCGAGGAGACTGATGTTCTCATCAGGGCCGTAAAAGAGAGAAGTTACATTGAAATGGAGAAACCCACCCAAATTAACTTCGGTTAAACAGGCGTATGATTATTTGGGTAAATGTGTAAGCTAGATGTATTCTTTTATAATAAATTGTCTATCTATCTATCTATCTATCTATCTATCTATCTATCTATCTATCTATCTATCTATCTATCTATCTATCTATCTATCTATCTATCTATCTATCGTAATAATGTATGATTTGCAAAAATTAAAACTGCTGCTTCTGTGTAGATGAGAGAACCAAAGTGTATGCGCGTTGTGCACACGCTACATTGATTATTGCCAAGCATGCGCCATTAAAATAGCATATGAATAACATGCGCAACACGCCACTGACTTTAAACTATTTTTTCCTGGTTAGTGGCGCAATTGTTTTCTAAACCTGCAAAATAGCATGAGGGAACGTTTGCGCCGGAACATGCCTCCTCTTTGCGCTGAACCGCCCTGGAGAGCGCAAGTGTATTTCCTAACTTACCGACGTGCAACTGTGGAGGGAAAAGTCCGCAAAATAGGAATGATACATGCGTCAATGTACAAAGTCAATTGCGCTGGGTGCAAGATAGGGCCCTATGAGTTTCTAAGAGTAAAAAACATTTTGAGGATTCTTTGGCCAAAAACATGTTAAATCAGTCAAATATGGACTACAGTCTGGCTGATATAACAACACGAGAAGTCTTTATAGTAGGAGAAATATGTATAGTAAGGTAAATGTTCAAGGTCTCTGGCCAGAAATATGTTCAGAAGGTCAAATATGGACTTCTGTATGGCTAATTTAACATCAGAAGGAGTCTATACATTTATGATAGACAAAATCCTTTTGAGAACTCTTTGGTCAAATTATTTTTCAATCAGTCAAATATGGACTACTGTCTGACTGATTTAACAATATGAGAAGTCAGTCTATATGTATATAGTGAGTTAATGTTCACGGACTCTGGCCAGAAATATGTTCAATAGGTCAAAAATAGACTACTGGCTGGTTAATATAACATCACAAGAAGTCAATCTGTAGTATAGCAAGATAATGTTCAAGAACTCTTTGGCCAGAAATATGTTCAGTAGGTCAAAATGGGACCTCTGAATAGCTGATGTGTCATCAGAAAGAGTTTATAACTTTATATAGTTTAAAAACTTTTGAGGACCCTTTGACCAGAAATAAGTTCAAAAGGTCAGATATGGATGTCTATATGGCTTATGTAGCATTAGAAGGAGTCTATGAGTATGTATAGAAAGGTCAAGATCGAGAACTCTTTGGCCATAAATATATTCCTTGGGTCAAATATGAACTTCTGTATGGCTGATTTAACATCAGAAGGAGTTTATGAGCTTCTAAGAGTAAAAAACATTTTGAGGATTCTTTGGCCAAAAACATGTTAAATCAGTCAAATATGGACTACAATCTGGCTGATATAACAACACGAGAAGTCTTTATAGTAGGAGAAATATGTATAGTAAGGTAAATGTTCAAGGTCTCTGGCCAGAAATATGTTCAGAAGGTCAAATATGGACTTCTTTATGGCTGATTTAACATCAGAAGGAGTCTATACATTTATGATAGACAAAATCCTTTTGAGAACTCTTTGGTCAAATTTTTTTTTTCAATCAGTCAAATATGGACTACTGTCTGCCTGATTTAACAATATGAGAAGTCAGTCTATATGTATATAGTGAGTTAATGTTCACGGACTCTGGCCAGAAATATGTTCAATAGGTCAAAAATAGACTACTGGCTGGTTAATATAACATCACAAGAAGTCAATCTGTAGTATAGCAAGATAATGTTCAAGAACTCTTTGGCCAGAAATATGTTCAGTAGGTCAAAATGGGACCTCTGAATAGCTGATTTGTCATCAGAAAGAGTCTATAACTTTATATAGTTTAAAAACTTGTGAGGACCCTTTGACCAGAAATAAGTTCAAAAGGTCAGATATGGATATCTATATGGCTTATGTAGCATTAGAAGGAGTCTATGAGTATAGAAAGTCCATGATCGAGGACTAATTGGCCATAAATATATTGCTTGGGTCAAATATGGACTTCTGTAAGGCTGATTTGACATCAGAAGGAGTTGGTAAGTTTATAATAGTAAAAAATATTTTGAGAATTCTTTGGCCAAAAATATGTTCAATTGGTCAACTATGGACTACAGTCTGGATGATATAACATCACGAGAAGTCTGTATAGTACGAGAAATATGTATAGTAAGGTTAAAGTTCAAGGTCTCTGTACAGAAATATGTTCCTTGAGTCAAATATGGAATTCTGTATGGATGACGTAACATCAGAAAGAGTCAACAAGTATATATGGAAAGGTCAAGTTTGGAGTAATAGTAAAGTCAAAATGGGACCTCTGAATAGCTGATTTGTCATCAGAAAGAGTCTATAACTTTCTATAGTTTAAAAAATTTTGAGGACCCTTTGACCAGAAATAAGTTCAAATGGTCAGATATGGATGTCTATATGGCTTATGTAGCATTAGAAGGAGTCTATGAGTATGTATAGAAAGGTCAAGATTGAGGACTCTTTGGCCATAAATATATTCCTTTGGCCAACTAGTTGTTGTTTTTTTATGGTTTTTGGGTTATTTTTTCAACATTACTACATATTAATTTATGGTTCTCTTTAGTGCAATTTATTATGCTAATATTGTAACCGTTTTTGAGTTGGATTCTGTTGGTGACCATTCAGGCATTGCTCCCTGCTTGGCCATACCTGGTCAGGAAGCTGGGACGCCCTCGACGTGCCATCTTTGTGTTTGTATATTTCATTTGGGTTGGTGGTTTTTGTGTAGTATAATTTTCTCATAATTAGTGGCTAATCCTCTTTCTGTGTCTCCAGGAGCTGGTAGGGATTCGATGTGGAACGGGGGAGGCCGGCTGCCTTTATCTAGAGGCGTGTGCTTCACAGTGTGTGATATGTGTTGAGGCAATTGCCTTGCAGTCTGATTTGGGGTGAATTTAAATGGGTTTGAACGACCTCTCGAGTGCGCCCGGCCTGCCTTGTTCCTGTGAAGCCTGGCCCTGGAGAAGTATGGTGTGAGTTTTTAGTTATGTTCATGATGTTTTATTAAAATAAAGTATGTTTTGTATTGTTTGTATTGTTACCCCTGTCTCACTGGTTTAAATCTTTGCCCTCAGTGGGTAATACTTACCTGTGTGTCCTTCTTTGGAGTATTTCCCTGGTCCTCCACCAGGGTGGCGTAGTCGGGTATAAATTAAAGTGTGATTCTAAATTTCTTGCCCATAATATTGCCACATATGCATGTATTTATGTGTGTTTAGATTAGTTATGTTTGTGATTTAGTTAATAAAACTTGTGCACAATACGTATTTGGTTCTGATTCTCTGCTTGCAACAAAGTTTACTTTACGATTTAGATTTTGACTACAGGCTCTTAGTAGTAATGTACAGTAAGAAAGACATTTCCCTCCCCCGGAAATGAGTTTCTTAGAATGAATAGACAATTAACCCTTGAGTGTTCATGGGACGAACAGGTGGGTTGATTGTAATATTAATGTATAATATGTATATTTACTACATTAAGTTAATTATATTAACTGATATTCATAACCAAATATTCATAATCAATTATAACAAGTTATGATTGATTATTAATATTTCTTTGAGCTAACTCGTTACACAGTTATAGCAAAGCTGTCGTAACGGTAGACAAGTCACTAGTCTAAAGAATACATTACTGTAGTCAAGTGAATTCAAGTCACCTCCATTTATAAAGTGCTTTTTCCAATACAGATTGTTTCAAAGCAGCTTTACAGTGATAATAGGAAATTAATGCAACAAATATTGTTTTGGCAGTACAGCAGCTCTAGAAGAAAGTCATTGTCTAACTTAATTAAGTTTTTGATCGATTAATTTCCATTGTAAAAATCATTAGTTATTAACTTAAGGGCCGCTTACACAACACCGTTTTCAATTGAAAACTAGTTTTGAAAGCAATACCGTTATCATTTCCGTGTAAACTTTAGAACGTGAATCTGTGAAAATGGTGACGGCATTCACATGCACATTACGTTTAGTCGATAGGCATGTGCATTTGAATGCGTATGTGCGCGGCCCACATCTGGTACGTGTGGATTCCACGTATGTCATTCCTCCATATGTTACCATATTTTTAAAATGACCCAGGAACAAAACAAAACAAAGCACATAAAAAAGCACACATATACAAATACAAAATAAAACAACACAGAACATTATGTTAGAGTATTCTGCTGTTCTGGACCATACAGCATAGGCTCTTGCAGTTCTATGTCCTCGGACTTCCGTTTATCATTCTGTACTTTCCTGTTAATCTGTGTGATGGCCACCCATAACAGGATATATCCTAACAACCGGAGACAGTTGACCAGTCCCAGAAACAGGAACCTAATGAGGGTCACATTACATTTTAGCATGCATCAGTTGGGGCTACATAGAATACTCCTGCAAGATTTGCTCACCTAAAAGTCTCAGTGGCATACATTCTGCAAGCACCTCTTCCACCACATTTCTTGTGACCCCATTTCAGACAGGTAGAGTCAATAAGAGCCCCAAAGTAAATGGGAGCAGGAATGCCACCTTTAAAAGAGTGAAATTGCATTAAAAACAATGCTGTGCCAGACCTTAATGTGAATAACATCTGTGAATTAATTTCCATTCTTGGGGCATTTCTTCTAAATAAACCCAAACAATACAAATGTGAACTTACCCAAAACTCTTAAAACGAACAGTAGCACGCCCACTGAGAGAGACTTCAGCTCAGGATCCACAATCCTGCAAGAACCTATTAAACATTTAATACAAATTTCATCCATATAAATACAAAGCATGTAAAGTAATTAAACACAACCTCAGTGAGATGATGAAGAAGGGAACAGTGCCCAGACAGTACACAAAGAAGGCGAAAGACTCCAGCGCCAGATAGATGTAGAACATTACAGTACATCTGCTCTCTCGTGAACACTGTCCAAGCACTGCAGAGGAGTTCCCAGCACTCATTCCCCAGCTCTGGACACATGTACAGAGGTGGAATGTCTGACAAACACATGCAAATGAAAAAAATGAAAGAAAAGACACTCAAACACATGTAATAATGATTTTGAGGGCAAGAGTTAAAGATAGTTGTTCACCATATTCTGTCCTGTGCCATGACTGGAACTGCAGCCTGCGTGACAAGGAGAGATGTAGGTCACTCCATTCTGTCCACACACTGGATCCCATTGGAAGTCAGGACACCCACAGTCGGCATTGCAAGAAGTGAGTATGTCACTGCTTATATTCTGAAGTTTTACAGATCTGCCACATAAACAATTGATTATATTATATTACAAGCAGCTTGTTAAATGGATAGATTGAATTGATGGATAATGTATAGTTTCCATGATGCAATAAGAGGAGATGAAAGTACCCTTGATAGGGCACTGTGACCCCAGCGACATCTGTATTTTCACAGCTAAGAGCAAAGTAAGGTATGGTGAGAAACAATGCGCCAATTGCAGTGAAAAACGACATTCTTGCAGATCCCAGCAGATCCAGTTTAAACCTCTTCATTATCCACCCACTCAGGAAAATACCCAGAGCCACAGGCGGAATAGATGTCACTCCTACAGAAATATATAAGCACACTCAGTTTAAACAGAAAACAAAAAACAAAAAAAACACTGTTAAAAAAACAGGTTTTTTTAAAAAAACATGGCCGTAATCATGGCAGTTGTCACCTATGAGAAAGTTGGTCTTGGATGCACTTTGTCCAAACTGCTGTTCCAAATACTTTGGCGTATATGTTATGACTATGACAAAGGCATTGAATGCCACTACATTGGAAACCAGGTACAGGAGATAGATCTTGTTGGTGAGCAGACGCTTCAGAGACGGCCCAAAATCTAGAAAACAAGCAAATAGGCATTTTTGAGAACAATCTCTTTTACTTTTTTATAGAATAAAAAAACATAACCATAAGACATAAGACCAAAATAACACGTTATAATTTATAATAATAAGCTCCATTAGTTTCCTTCAAACTTATACGTTTCCAAACCTGTATTACGGTGATCTGTTACATAACATTTGATTTTCTGGAAGATCTCCTGGCCACCTTTTCAATATTTATAATTAAAAGAAACTGAAACTGTCAAGCTCCATAATGACACACACACACACACACACACACACACACACACACACACACACACACACACACACACACACACACACACACACACACACACACACACACACACACATTCACGCATGCATGCACTCTGTAAGGTTGCCATACCTTTAGCTATCTCTGTAATGCTGGGTGTGTGTTTATGTTGTTTTGAGGGGTTGTCTAGCTCATAGGTTTGGGGGTTTTCAGGTAAAGCTCTTGGCAGGAACCAGAGAGGTAAAGCAGCAAGCAGAGTCAACAGCCCAGAAACCACATAACCCAACCACCAGGCCCCAACCCAGCGAGAGTCCTGAGGGGTGATGGTCACACTCTCTGATAATGAGAAGAAAAAATACAAATAAACAATTTATATGAATATATATTACAGTAAAACCTCAACCGGGATCATCACCTCATTTCACTCTTTGCCCACTCCATACATTCTATCACACCTGCTGTTAAGAACAGCATTTATACTCCACAGTCACTCAGTGTCTGATCTCTGATAAGAACAAATGGACTTCTCTGTTCCTAGTTAGTAGAGTTACTTACCTCTTGTCCATCTCAGCTTTCCTTTATCGAAAGACTCCTTATATTCATCTATTCTCCATCTGTGTGGTTCCTATCTTACCTGTCCTGCAATTCCAACTGTTATCATCCTTAAACCAAATTTATATTTCTGCATGAACTTACGCCGTAGCTACGTCGTAGGCTGTGTGTAGCGTGGGTACCCTTCGGCACACCCTGACACGCACCTCTCCAAAAATGTAACAACGCGTCAATTCTACGCGGACACAAGCGCTGTGATTGGTCTGCTAGAACCCCTCCCCCGGGTTTCACCTGGTCCCTCTGCATGAGTAATTGTGCGTCAACGCGGCCAACGACGCAGAAGTATAAATTAAAACCAACGCGTTGTGTAGAGGCTCCGGCATAGGTCCGACGCAGAAGTATAAATTGTGCTTTACCTGTTCACTATCCATAAACTTGCACTTGGGTTCACCATCAAACTGTGTGTGTTGTTTACCTGAAAGAAGACCAGCCCTTTATTATGAACCCAGTGGGATCTTAACTTCTCGCAGAGGACAAGCTGATAACACTCCTCCTTTATCTTAACCACAGAGAGCAACCAGATCTTCATCCCTGCCATCTCTGTTGTTGAAATCACCCATCCTTTCTTCCATTCCCTTTTCCTGACCATAGAGGCCACTCATGGGCTATAATTCTCGTAGGTAACAGGAGTCTCCATTGAACCTTTTGTTCTGGCCGCAAAGACCAACCTTACAGTAATCCTCCTTTACTACTCCACCAGCTCCTCCATGGTATTTCCATCCATCAACTCCTCAGGGGTCCCTCCTTTCACTGGCTCCCTCTATGTCACTCCTCCCTACAGTTTTACCTTGTTATCTCGGTCCATTGATTCTGCCAGACTCCTAGTTCCTTCAGCCTCCATGGTTTCATGTATTGGGTTCCCCTAATTCTGTTTCTCCTAAATTTCCAGGGAGTCCTGTTTTCCCCAAGGTGCCAAATGGGTCTTTTCTCCTGGTGGCAGTAATGGATGGTGGTAATGGTTCAGTCCATCTACAGCCTGAAGACAAACTCAGTGCTCCCAGTTGCATCTACTGATACTTCCCCTGAAGCATACTTACCCTGATCTGCTGCAGCATCGGAGATCCTTGTGGCACAACCCACACTTCTGGTTCCCTATGATAGGTTTCTAATCTTCTAATCTGTTGGCTCTTCTGTGGTCTTCCACTCAGCTGGCTTTCCTGAGGCCTCATAGTCTGCCTTCCTATCCTGGGTCATTTGTTCCTCTGGCCTGGTTTTTCCTGAGCCCCTGAGGCCTCCTGCTCCACCATTGTGTTCAACTGTTCTGCCACGATGGTTCCAGTTCTGCCATGGTGGTCTTCTGCTCTGAAAATGCTTCTGTGGTGGTCCCGTTTCCAGATTGAGACCCTACCGACCCTCTAACTCCACCTTGACCATTACCATATGCATATACCATGAATATGAATATGTATGGTATTTTGTATTTGCATGGTACCTCAAGGTTCTTCAAAGAGGAAGTACTACCATGGTACAAAACAAACAAAGTAATACTGCACTTCTTTTTGGTACTTTCTTGTAAGTGACCTCTAAGGTACAGTATAACATTTTTAACTCACCTCTATCAACTAAGCCAATGTCCACGTAAAGTGTAGCACAAAGAGATCCTAACAAGTAACCGAAAATTGGCCCGATCACTCCAAGTGTGTGCAGGCAACCTACAGAAAAAAAATGGACTGAATCACATGAGGTACTTTGGTTTGAGATTAAAACACACACACACAATAATTTGCTCACCAATGTAAAATGCAGAGTTTTCTGGGTGTGCATAATCATCTATGAAAGACATTCCCAAAGGAACGATGCTGGCTTCCCCGATGCCACGAATAATGTTTCCCAACAGCACAATCACCCATGTGGGCGAGCTTTCCTCTTCCCCTTTTTGGCATCCTATACAACCCATATAGAGTGCTCTGTTGGGTATTTTACTGCAATTTACAATTAAAATACCCCACATGCTTCCACATATAACCATGCATTACCGGACACAAGCTGTTGAACAGTATTCTGGGTGTCAGATGAGCATGTGGATCTCACTGTGAAATTATCAGCATCATTAGTGTGGGCGGCAGCTGTATCATATTTGTACCTGTCAGAAACAAACAGACACATAAATCGTAAATGCATTTAAAATACAGATCTTGAAGAGTACTTATCGTTATGAGGTGGATCTTTATTAAATATTTTAGTATGAATATGCTAATTAGGGGTATTAGGTGATGGCCATCCATCAACTGATTGAACATAACATTAAAAGTAATTAATAGATACAATGACTTAAAAATACATATTTTATAATCGACAAATCTCTTAAACTATCAGATAAGGAAAATATACCTTTTACATGATGCTTGGATTAAATTTTTTGAGTCATTACATTAGAACTTTTCATGAGTTTCAAGAGTTTTTTTCTTTCTTTCTTTTTTTCATATGAAACTGAACATGCCTCATTTGTCATTGACCCATGAACGTTACTCACCGGTCCATAATGAAGTGAGGTAAAGCCATTATCAGTGTCCCTATACCCATCAGCAGGACCCCTGCTCCAATGATCTTGGGCCTATGAAACTTAGCGCCAAAGTAGCTTACCACAGTGATGACCAACAGATTACCTGTAAGCAAATGTGAAGTTATTTAACAAGCTAAATAATGACAATTGTGTCATAGAATACCATCAATCAACTGTCCCAAATTCAGTCACATTACAGCCTCAGTGGTGTGACTCACTGTTATAAGTACTCATCTAATGGGTGAACCTCAGCCCTCATTTCTCAATGCAGCTCGACACATCTCAACTCACCCATTTCAAAACTGCCATCGATGATACCAACAGTAGAACTTGGGATCTCAAACCGCCTCTCAATCTGAGTGATTGTGCTTTTGGTGTAAGCCCCCGTCAGGGATTTGGAGAAATAACAGAAGGCAAGTACACCAATAAAGATCTTTCCAGGCACAAGGGTAGAAAAGAGATTAAGTCAGAAGATTTAACCTTTTTTTTTTTTTATATTGTCAGAAGTATAACAGCTATTATACACCACTATTAAAACAAATAATCAGCTAATAGTGGTTCTACACTTGTTGCTCGGTTAAACATGCATATGGTCAAAGACAATGTCTCTTGCCTTTAGACTTGGGGAGCAGCATTTGGCCTGAGATGTTTTCTTATTACTGTCTGAATACTCCATTGGTCTGGACTCAAAGAACCCTTCTGGGCTGCCCTCCTCTGTCATGGTGAACAATGGGCTAGTGAAGAGGTAAACAAATCACAAACTAATGAAAAATTAAATAAGACAAACTCTGCAATGTTGAAGTTGTGTGCTTATGTGGAAAAATGGAAACTGTAAAAAATGTCATTAAGTGAAAAAAAAAAAAAATACAATAAAAAATAACACCAATAAAACAAATACATTTTGATACTATGTTGAACTGCCTCGATGTCTTAAAAACGGACAAAAAATAAAGTTAAGAACCACTATTTAACGGACTTAAGCAGTTACAGTTTCTTTTAAATAAAAAAAGTGCCATCCACTTCTATCATGTCAGAGATGATTCAAGGCAAAATACATTGTAATCAAATAAAAACATGATTAAAATATTATTAATTCACAATTTTGAAACACTCACATGTCTAGATGTGTCTTGAATGTGCAGTTGAATATGCAGTTGAAATATGCCCAAAGCAGGATTTCTAAAAAAGTCTTTTTCACCTAAAGGTCATTAGACAGTTTGATTAATCTTTAACTTCCACTGGGTGTTCCTTTAACCCTAATGTGGATCCAACAAAAACCATCACATTTACATGCAGCAGGTTTTTACACAAGTTGTTTACATGTTGATGCCTTTTTGAAAGAGCAAAAACATTTTTCACCAAGCTGAAAATAACTAAATGACTATATTTGTGTTGGAAAAATAGGTTTTGAGATCCATCGAATTGGACTTCTGAGACACTTTGCATTCTTTCTACTGAGTAATAACAATGTACTAAATGCAAATAATTATTTGTATTTAAGTGCAAAAAGGAATTTCCGGTCAAAAAAGTTATGATGCGTAGTATAGACGTGTAGTATTTCTTTACAAAGTGACATTGCCAACAACTGTCCTAGCATGAATAATACAGCGTTTTTAGACGTTTTCGCAGATCCGTGTGAACGGGGATCGTTTTGAAAAACTCTTTCAGTTTTTAGTACATCATTGTCGTGTAAACATACCATAATTTATGACTTTAATTTCGACAGTATTCTTGTGTTTTTTTATGAGTATTTATATGGCAAATCGTATAAAACACCTTCAATTGAAAAACAGATAGAAAATTAACTTTAGACAGATATAAAAGTATAATAATGAATTAAAACAAGAGCCATTAACTGCATCAAAAACACACAATGACACCAACCAACACAAATATGCTTATTCTTGGTGCAATATGTATGTTAGCAGTTCACACGTGCCTTCTCTGCCTTACGAAATAGTAAACTTGCAGTTAATATGTACTAAACTAAAAATTGTTTAGGTTTGCAATGCTTAACCAGTTTTTCAGCTACTAGCAAACCAAGGGCCCTATCAGACTGTTTTGGCATCCAATACACAATGTACCAGTTACGTCATTTGTTGGTCTTTGTTGGTTGGTCAAAATCTTTGGTCATTTCATGACTTACTAATTGATACTATTCGTAGCATAACTATGACGTCTATGGTTGGCAACTTATGCAATAACAAGCAATAACAAATAACATGCAATAACAAGTGATATGGACATTTTGACAGCCACGATCACTGCCTCGCGTGGCTGGGCCCTAAGCATGCTGAGGTAGCGTTCGTTGATGAGTCATTTACCCATTGCGGAAAGATGATACTTGCGATGTTGAGATCGAGACTCCCAATAACTTGAAAAAGGGTCCACTGTGCTATTCCCTGATCTGGTTTCTCTATTCCCTCCACTTCGGTTAATACACAGGGTGATCTGAGGGTTATAGTGGGAGCTTTCCAGCTGGGCCAGTCCCCGCCACCCTCCCAAACCTCTTTCGCATCACAGGCTGTGGAGCTTCTATATGTGAGGCTGCTGGTCCTTCCCATGAGGGACCTAGCATCTCATTTGGGGCTCCTGCATTGGAGGGCAGGCTTGAGTCCTCTGGGAATGAAGACCCTTCGTGGAGAATAGCGCTGTTTGAGTTTGACCTAGAGTTGACTGCCATGCTTTACCGGGCCGTCGTGAGCATCAGGCTCGAGTGGAACCCTCTACCTTGTCCTGAACACTCACGCCGCCTTCACACAGGCAGCTGAAATCAGCTCAGATACGGCTAAGAAACGACCGGAAGTCATTCATTTCCTATGGAGATTCGCAGACCGCAAGCGAATGGGTCCGAACGAGTGCGGTGCGAAAAAAATCGTGTCCGTTGGTCATCCGGATGCGTTCAAAAAATTTAACTCTTGCGAAAAGCTACGGACGGTTCCTATCCGACAGTTTCAGCGGAAGTTAGCGTTGCTATGGTACTGATAAACAAACCTGAATTCTTAACTTTCAATAAAATAAATAATGATTTTATAACGAGAAGTTGTCATGTCATTTTTTTTATTTTCATGATTTTCTAACGTTATTAGGGCAGTTATAATACAATTAAAAGCCCTATATACCACTATATCACATTTAGCCGGCCTGACATGTCAAGGTCCTGGGGAACTTTCCTCCACGCAGTAGCCTGTCTCTATAACCCCCTCAACAGAGAGATCATACATTATTGTACATTCTGACACTGACAAAATCAACCGTTAATCTCTCCGCCATTTTTGTTCTACTCGCTTCCGACGCTTTTCAACGGTGTAGTACGACGTCCGCTGGGGGCGTATTGCGTATTACGTAGCTGATTTCAACTGCCAGTGTGAAGGCGGCGTCACTGTTGGATGATTGGTTTCTTGGCACAGGGCATGCTGAACAGCAGCGTCCCGCCCCAGTTCCTTTCTTCCTGGAGGTGCATGAGGAGGTCAAAAAGTCGTGGAAGGTGCACCTTTTTCTGCCCGAAGCCACTTCGCTGCCTTCACTGTTCTCACTGCACTTGACGGTGGGGCAGTAATCAACAATGCAATGGCTCTTTCAAGTCCATTAAATTTAATTCATACTCTCATTTGTATTATGCTTTTCATACTACATATCATTTCAAAGCAGCTTTACAGAAAATGCATGTTTTTGTTACAAAACCACATTTTATAAGATGATATCAAAAAGTAGTTGTAAGATACTGTAGTATAATTGATAGTATTTACATATATTATATATGCATTTAAGCTAAATTAGCATGCATTTTAAAGCAATGATAACATGATCGTTTTGTATAATCATCCATTTGTGATGTTCTGGAGTCCTTGCAGGGGTAGGTGTTCTATTCAAAGGTGTCGGGTCATCTGAAGTCTTCATAAGAGATGCCAACCTGGAGCTGGCATAATCTGTATTTACCTCGTGATATTGAAATTTGGAATAATTGTTTTATTTTATTTTTATTCAATTTATTTATTAATGCATTCAGATGATGGCATGTGCAATAATTAAAGAATGATGTTGTTATATTTTTTTACAGTAATTTTCACAGATATTTCGGTGTTAGTCTATTTACCTTTCAAGATAGTTTAATATTCTTTTCTGAAAATAGACACAATAGTAACAGGATCCCTAAAAAGCGTGAATAAGAGAAAAACCACATGGTCCCTAAATTGAGCTGATGATATACAATAATAAAAGAATACTGTAATGATGTACCTTTGTTTACAGTCCATTTTCGCTGATACATCAGTGTTATTTGCATATATACATCAGTATAATAGTTTATTATTCTTTCATTCTGAAAATAGACAAAAAAGCAACACAATCCCTAAAAAAACGTGAAAAAGAGAAAAAACTGCACGGTCCCTAAGTTAAGCGTGAGCGAACAAACGCGGAAGTTCGCGTCTTTTAAAGTGGAACGGATAGCGTCAATAGAAGCTGCGAATAAGAAGCTGGATTCAGCCTCCTTTGCTTAGTGTACGCGGACCTATGAATATGTTAATTAGCCCCTCCTCCACTCATTCATGCCAGCTCACAGACTCTCTCGGCCAACTTACTGAGGTAAACGCTGCACAATAGAATCTCTTTGCAACGTCGGACAAAATGGTAATTAATTATGATTAGCCTTTTGCTTGACTATGTTATCAAACAGCTAATAGTGTTTTGCGAATGTTACACAAACCATGTTCCCAGTGGTAGTTTGTGACGTAAGAAACACCAGCGATTTCAAACGGCGTTTTTGAGACTGTCTTTAAATTCAATTCACATTTATTTTTATAGCACTTTTCACAATACAAATCATTTCAAAGAGGCTTTACAGAAAATGCATGAGTCCACGTTGCAATTTACAGTGATCTGTTATCAGAGGTAACTGTCTAAGTTACGTGTACATGGGCCTATACAAAATCACAGTTAGCGAAAAATGTATTAATTTAAACAATGTAGTAATTAATTGCAGAAACAATGAGCTCATTGAAGCAATGAATACTTGTTTGTTAACAAACGATTATGACATTTAGAAAAAAAAAATACTCAGCAATGGTGTTGACTTATGAATTTGCACATGGTTTGTCTAAAAGCATATTAAAAACACCACACAGACATTTAACCAACATTAAAAACCTGATTATCACCACAGGGGGACTTTAAAAGATGCGTAGGCATGCAACCTATTTATATTATTCCAACAACCAAATTAAGCCTTAACTATGCCATGCAATTTCGGAAAACGGCTTCACAAATAACAGAAGTGCATCAAAGTTTTTATAGCCTATTTTATTGTCATGTGTTGAAAACGCAAATAGCAGTCAAATCCAATATGGTCATTGCCAAAACATGGCATTGGACCACTTTGTAGTTCTTTAACTTCTTAATACATTTTTATACATTTATACATGGATATAGCAAGTTATTGATAACATTATCGTTATTATACTTAATTTTCTTGAACATGTACATAGGCCATTTAAATATCTTTCAGTGGTGTATGAGATGGGGGATCCCCAAAATGAGGTGCCGGATCGGATTTGTTAATAAAAAACAACAATAATCATAAGATATACAATAATTATTTTGAATGATAAAAAATTATGTATGAATTATACAAAATAAAAAAAATATATGTATATATATATATAAATGTAAAAAATTAATAAATGTTTACTTTGATTTTGTACATTTATTTATCCATTAGCAATCTAGGAAAGTTTGACTGATCGCCCAAGAGCAATGGGAGAAGTGTCAGCAGACAGCATTACAGTAGAGATGCTCAGAGAGGCCTGTGGGACTGTGAGATTCAGCCCGCTGGATGTGATCAACACACCAATGATCCCATGGTGCCAAACCACACTGCCGCTCAAAACATCCGGCGAAATTCACATCAAACTGGAGAACATGCAAAGGACGGGTTGGTTTGTGTCTGTTTGATTTGGTTATGGTTGCATACAGTGTAGTATACAAAGTTTTTAAACTTTCCTCGTCTTTCCTCGTCCTGCAGGTTCTTTTAAAATAAGAGGTGTTGCAAACCAGTTTGCCAGGAGACTCAAAGGAGACAATTTTGTGACCATGTCTGCTGGGAATTATGGGAAGTCTTTTGCGTATGCATGTAAGCATTATGGATCCAAAGGCAAAGTGGTGATGCCAGAAACCGCCCCCATCTCCAGATCTCTGCTGATACAAGTAATCCACACTTTATTTATACATTTTGTAGATGCACTTTTTTCTTTATTGAATCTTTAACAAAACAAAATGTGTCAAACATTTGTAGAGTTTGGGAGTTGAGGTTGAAAGAGCGCCAACTGCTCGTCTCATGGATGTTGTTAAACGATGTGTTCGAGAGGACAGCATGACCTTTCTACATTCCTATGATGATCCGGACCTTATCGCTGGACATGCCAGGTTAAATACATGTCTGGGATTTAAAGAAATAGGTCATCCAAAGCATGAAAATCTTTCTTTATTTACCCCCTTATCATTCCGAACCTGCCTGACTTTCTTTAGTTTAACACAACAGGAGGTATTTTGAGGAATGTTCACTGCTTTTCCTCTATTGTGAAATTGAATGGTGGTGACTGTGACCAGTGTTGGGGAAAGTTACTTCTAAAAAGTTATGAGTTACAAATCGCGTTACTCCCTAAAAATTAACTAATTGTGTTACTTTTTTATCGTAAGTAATGTGCAATGTTACTTTTGCTTGACTTTTTCCCACCTGGGCTGGGCTTGCCTATTTGTTTGTTAATAACAACAGTTATGTTCTTGGCAAATGTAAAGTTCCTTTCGCACACTAAAAGAGAAATGAATAAGCCTCATGCAAATTCACGGTTGTACAGTAGAGGGCGCAGATCAAATTAACTTTTCAGCTGTGCTGCCATTTTGGATTGCAGAAGAATAGGAGACAAAAGAAGAAAGTTTAACACTTTTAATTCAGCAATAAAAATAAACACAAATGTGATGTTTATCTAAAGTCATTTTTACTTATTTGTATGGTTGAACTGAATCACTGATGGTCAGCTGCAAAGACATTGGTTAATAAAGTGAGATTAAAGTATATTTGTGTTATTTAACATATTTAATTATTTCAGATTTGTGTAATATTCTGAGTTTTAAATACTGAATTAGAAGTTAGATAAGTTAATGCCAACTCACATTTAGTCTAGAACTACAATAAGCATTATGTCACCCAGAACACAGCGCCTCTTCACTTACTCACAATTTCTCTCAACATGGAGACAGGAGAGCTGTCAGTCAGTAAATGGGAAAACAAAATAACTTGCGCTACTTATTTGAAAAAGTGACTCAGATATTTTGTAAATAAAAAAAAGTAATGTGTTACTTTACTCGTTACTTGAAAAAAGTAATCTGATTACATAACTCATGTTACTTGTAATTTGTTACCCCCAACAGTAACTGTGACTGTCAAGCTCCAAAAAGAACTTAAACATTAAAGGTATCATAACTGTAAAAAATAAAAGTTTTATCAGTATTAATGAAACTTGAATGGAAAAGAGCTGTGTGAACCTGTCCACAATCTACTTTTGGGTTGCAAAAACTAGAAAATAATGTCATACAGCTCAGAGTTGGTAAGTCATCAGAGTTGGTAAATGATGATGGTGTTTCATTTTGCATGAAATGTTGTATTATAATTGGTTCACTCATGCTAGTGTCTTTTCCAATGATAGCTTAGGTTTTGAGATCCTGGAGGTTGTGCCCTGTCCAGATGTGGTGGTGGTTTGCTGTGGTGGAGGAGGGTTACTTGCTGGTGTGGCAGCTGCCATCAAACTGTCTGGTTGTGAGAACACAAAAATCTATGGAGTGGAACCAGAAGGAGGTGAATATGCCAATTACCTTTTAAAATTGATGTTTGAGAGTCTTGCTCAAGAAATGATGCCATTTGAAAAATGTTGCCTTGGCAAATAGCTGAAATAAAATGTTTAAAAAAAATCAGCTAATATTTATTTTATTTTAAATAATGACATTTTTGTATGGTTTTAGTTGAAGTTAATGATAATATCCCAGCACTGAACCTTCAAGCAATCGTATTAAGAAAAAGTCATGTAAATCATAATTCAATTAAGATATTTTTATGATCTAATTCCCTTAAAACTAGGGTAATTAATGTTTTTCATTAACACTCTTTGTTATACTGGTTAAAACTCTCTTCACAAACAATAGAAGTGCTCTTAATATAATTTTTTTTATATATTTATATCTTCTGTGGAAGTCTCAGGACCAAAATATTATCGTCCAATCATTACATTCGGTCCGAACGTAATGATAGGGTGTCCTACCTTTGCACCATTGATATCATAATAAAGGCTAGATGTCTCGTGCGCGCCGCTGGCCAACGGAGGTCGATGTCCGCACCTGGCGGCCATCTTGTCACAGTCAGCTCGCTCACTCGTAACACTGTGTTTTAATGGTGCATGTACTTTTTAAATAACCATAACTTGTTCAATTTTCTACCGGGTTGGTTTGTTATAAACGTCAGAGATGTAGTTATGACACTGCATACTTATGAATAATTATAATATATTTCAACATGTTCAAGCATCCAGAATTATAGCCACGTTAATAACGTTTGTAAGAAACCAAACTCTTTGTAAATCCGTCAAGATTTCAGCGAGATAAGAGTATTTGTGTTCGTGCTGATCACTCACCTTACATCAGGTACCACAGAGCCCGCCAGAAAGCCTGCCTGTGGCAAGATGGCCGCCTGTGATGCCGTTCGAGACTCCGCCGTATACATCTAGCCTTATATGGATATCTATGCTTTGCACACCCTGCTTGAACCTGCATTAGCACATTCAGTGAGGCTGTAGTACAGTTGTAGAGCTCCACAAACAAACTGCAGCCTCCTTTTACAGTTCCTTCTGAACCAAAACAACGAGCTTATGCTGCGTTCACGCAACCCGTGACCTTCTTATCAAAGTTGTTCAGGTGCACATTGTTCTTGATTTTCAACAGCCTGTACAATGTACAAGAGCTTCATTGAGAAGAAGCCTGTTGGTATGGATGCTAAAAGCATCGCTTCAGGGCTAGCGCCACCATTTGCAGGTATGAAATCTACTTTAAATGGAACTTTACAGCAGTGTATTTTCTTATAACCCCATTATTTAAGATTCAGGATTTTTATTTGAGCTAACTGAAACTTGTATATTGGGATTGAACCTCAGGTACCTTGCCGTATGAGCTTTGTCAGAAGTACGTGGAGGACATTGTGCTGGTGACCGACGAGGAGATCAAATCTGCCGTTTCCACGCTTTATAAGGCTGGTCTCGTTGTTGAACCTTCAGGTACTGCGGCGTTCGCTGCCGTCACCAATGACAAAATACCAGATATCAGTGACAAGAGTGTGGTGGTCATTCTCAGCGGAGGAAACGTTGGCAAAGACGAGCTTAGCAACTTCCCGGACTAAGCTCACTCAAAAATTAATAAAAAATGGTGGCAATGGACTACAGAAAATCATTATATAGAAAACAGCAGTTATACAAAATGTCTCAAATGTCGTAATAAAATAATTCAGGACACGAGGGTGAGAAAATTTCTATATTTGTTGGGTCGATGAATATTCCACCAGCCACAATCCCTTGTTTTTATGATTTAATGCATTAATTACCATTTAAGTGCAAAACACTAAAATTGTACAATAACCAATAAATATTATTAGATATGAAAACACTGTGAATAAATAAATGTCAGTGGTCATCATAAAAATATGAGGTTTTGAATCACATCCCTTCTGCTTTATCTGTGCCAAGTTTCTTTTCAATTTTAAGTTTTTTTTTTTCCCAGTGTGATTTGCTAACTTGCCTAATATGCAGTGTTATACATATTGTGTTGTTTAATATCTTTTTAACATTCATAACATTATTAATATTGACAACTACAGTATCTTTTTGCATATTTCACATAGTGGAGGTATGAAATGAGTATTTTAGACATCAAAAAGTTGGGGTCGTAAAACTCTTATCAGTCTCAGTCTGTCCTGTAACAGGACACCGCGTTCTGCCAGTGTGATGTTAGTTTTGGGGGAAGTTTCACAGGCCTTTGTTGGGAGCATAGGCGTAATTCTATGGGGGGACAGGGGGACACGTCCCCCCCCCCCAATATTCAAAGAAGGACAATTTGTCCCCCCCCAATATTTGATCATACTGTATGATTATGCGGGCAATATCGATGTGATTGCAAATACGTCTTTCTTTCCAGCTCCGAAAATATAAAATCCCGGCCGGTCCATTTCCCAAATCCATTCGACTGGCCTTACACTATACATTAACAAAACCTATTTCTCCTGAAATCCATGTCATGTTTTCCCTATACCTTTAGTAGCTCGTGCACCGTCAGTGAGTTAGGAAAAACCAAACAGAAGAAGAGTTAGGAGCGCGGAATCTGACAGACATTTGGCCATACCTGTCAACACTCCCGTTTTTCCCGGGTTTCTCCCGTTTTTTAGCCCTATGTCTCGGACCCCTCCCGGTTTGTTATTTCTTTCGGAAAAACTCCCATAATTTGCATGGCCCAAACTGAGTAAAGCCTCTGTTTAGGCTATTAAGGAAATATAATTTTGGCAAAAGAAGAACTTTTATTTTAAATAAATGTTCATTTTAAATCAGCCTATGTCAGTGTGATATGTTACCATATTATCATGCTTCACACTAAGAATTTGAATAATTGTAATGTGATGATCAGATGCAGATATCTAAATCAGAGAATATCATAGGTTCGGGCGGTTTGCGGGTGGATTATTTATTTTTAACAGTGGATTCGGGTGACTCAAAGTGCACCAGATTAATGAACTTACCTTTAAAATGTACAGAATTTTCTTCCGGGGGAGCATGCCCCCGGACCCCCCTAGAGGTACCAAGTACACTTAACAGCATGACTGTTGTATGCTATTAAGTGTTTGGACTCTGACTTTTATTTTATTTTGATTTAAAAAAAAATTGTGCATGCGCCAACACAAAAAGTCCCACAGCTGTCCCCCCCAATGTGTGATTGACAATTTCGCCCTTGGTTGGGAGAGTGAGTTAGCTGGATTATTCATTAAATATAATGCATAATTTGTGTGTGTCTGATTGGTCCAGACGCTACATAAGTCACTTTGGATAAAAGTGTTTGCTAAATGCATAAATGTAAATCATACACTTTAAATTAGCCTCTCTCAGAGCCGTTTTAGATAAATCTCATTAGTTTACGCTTTAACGGCTCACACACACACTCATATCTGCGTTAAAGAATGTTAAAAATGTATCACAAGATGCTGATCATCAAAAAGTACAAATTTTCCCATTTTTCTATGTAGAATATCTGAAAAATAGAGATACAGCAAAATACCCAATGAACTTCAAGATGATTTATTTGTAAAAAATATTATAAAACCAAGGAATCTCAAATAAATAGGCTTTTGTTTACAGATCAACACCTATATATTCTCTATGCAACATCTTTAGTGGCCATCCTGCAAACAACAGCGTCCAAAAGGCTGCCGCACTTTTCCTCCTGCGGTGCGACTTTGTAGAGCTGTAAAGAGAGAAATACATGTACTTTCAATAAACAAGATTGTTCAACATCAGTACTGTCCAAAAGGAGACAAACCTTTTTAATTTTTGCAGCATCCATCAAATCGGACACTTGATCAACAGGAATCTGTTGTCCGTCCACTTTTGAGATGATGTCATCGACGTTCAGGTTCTCTTCTTTATTGTGTACTAACACAATATGAACCGCACTGTCACTGTCTGAGACCCCGAACCTTTTGAACGCTTCGGATATCTGCAAGGTCCAATAAACTTAATGTTAAAATTGCACCCTGTAAACCAAATAAAGTTAGTGTCAGCTGTGTTTCTGTACTGGAACGTCACTTACGTTGTTTGTGGGTGAAAGATTAAAAATGATTTCCGAATAAAGGCTCCGGGTTTTCATTTTCCCAATTTCATGTAGGTGAACTGCTTTATTTGCTGCCACCAGGATCTGGAATGCGTCCACAACCTTTACAGAGAACAAGAAATTAATAAATATACAGCAAAACTATGATAACAGCAGAACAATAGGAAAAGGTTACATCACTTACCATATCATAATATCATAGTAGTACTATAGTATACCATGGTAAATATTCAAAAACGGCGATACCATCCAAAACATGATCTATCTATCTATCTATCTATCTATCTATCTATCTATCTATCTATCTATCTATCTATCTATCTATCTATCTATCTATCTATCTATCTATCTATCTATCTATCTATCTAACGTTATCTATAACAGTATTGCCATGATATGATAACATCCCAACCATGGTATTCCCATAGTACTTTTTGAGACCATAGTATTTCGGCGTCAACTATGTATAACATTGGGGTTTTAACACAAAGTTTAGAATCATAAAAATACATACATAATTACTTGTACATAATTACGTGCTCTTACCATTGATGGATTGATCAAGGCGCCTTTTATTTCTCCATTCACTGCCATTTTTCTCAACTCCGTCGCATTTTTCACATCTTTGAAGAGCAGTTGAGTCACTGTGTATTCGGGAAACAGTTCTAAGTCTTGTGTAAGCTGCATTATTAATATTTTAATGCCTCCGCTCCGGTACATAAACTGTATTTAACGTTAGACAGCACGCGCTACCCTGTGTGTCCACGGACGGAATAATAATAATGTGACACCGTCATTTGTTGCTGGGAATGTTCCGTCTTGAGATCAATGTCATTGCGTTGGTAATGTTCCATATATTTTTAAAAGGGCATTCGTTAAATAGTCTACGGTCAAGTCTTAGTTTATAAAAGTATAAGACAACTATAGAAATAAAAAAGCACTAATGCAGTGCTCGGGGACGGGGAAAATAAGTCGTTTCTAATTGGTCAACCTAAATAATAATAACACTTGTATTTTAACTTTTTATTGTGTATTTTTTAACTTGGCGTCATGTTTTTCGGTGTCACTACACAGATGGTATATGCAGTAAGTAAAATCAAATAATTCTAAAGTAGAAAGCAGATTTCTGTTACTTTTGTCAAAATTACTTAATCAGATGTTTAATAAGAAAATTAATAAGGAACAATACTATAGTATAGGTGATGCGCATATTAAAATATGTCAACATTAGTACGGACAAAAGATGTATTATTATTATTTTAATAATCCATGTTAATAATCAATGACAACATCTAGGTGGGAACTAATTATTCCTGCTTCCGGTTTCCACACGGACTCTAGAATGTGACGCACCACTAAGCTGTCAAAAACCAAAACTTAAAAATGCGATTTTTGCATACATTTGCACATTTTTGAAACTCCGGATGAATATAGCTCACAAAGAATTAATGCATCGCATACTATCTTAATCCTCCTCATATACCACTCATTTCCATTAGCGTAATAACATCAAAGATCGAGTTTGTTTGTTTGAATAAGGATGGAGAGATTTGAGGTTTATATCTTCACGGCTCTGTGCAGCGTTAACTTTCTCATATCCTGCCTTCTGTTCTCCAAAATCACACGGGAACAGAGAGATCCGTACATGGATGAGATATTCCATGTCCCTCAAGCGCAGAAGTACTGTGATGGGAAGTTTAATGAGGTATGGTTGTAAATGATGCGTGAATCTCTCAGTAAGTATGTACGTGTGTGTGTTTGGTCATTAATGGCCATGTGTGTTCTTCCACAGTGGGATCCGATGATCACCACTCTTCCTGGGCTGTATCTGGCATCAGTGGGTCTGATCAGGCCGGTGGTTTGGCTGGCAGACCTGAAGGGCAGGGTGGTTTGCTCTACTGCCATGCTGAGATTCATCAATCTGCTCTTTAATAGTGGCAATCTCTACATCATCTATCTGATCATATGCAGGCTGCACATCAAAGATAAGGTGTATGATTTGATCTCATTTTTTTTTTCATAAGTTAAATGGTGATTCTTCAATTAGTTGCATGCAAGTTTGGTAATTTTAAGTTAAATATTGGTAACACTTTAGAATAAGGTTCCATTTGTTTACATTAGTTAACATGAAATAACAATGCAAAATATTTCTTAAGCATTTATTAATCTTAGTTAATGCTAATTTAAACATTTAATAACACATTTATTGAAATCAGAAAGATGTTAATATTTAATGGACCTGAGCTGACATGGACTAACAATGAGCACTTGTATTTTATTAGCTAATATTAAGAAAGAGTAATGAATACTGTAACAAATGTATTGCTCTTGTTAGTAAACTAATGGAAATTGATTGTAAAGTGTTTGGAAAATATAAAAAAAAAAATACAAAAATAATAATAATATAACTTTATATATATATATATATATATATATATATATATATATATATATATATATATATATATTTATATATATATATATATATATATATATATATATATATATATATACACACACACACACACACACACACACATATATTTATTAACAGACATTTCTGTTAGTCATATTTAAAATACTCTGTATTATAAACACAGAAATGTTATAATATTTAAAATATAATAAACTCTCCCGTATAACCAAAACCATAACCAAATATAAACGCTATTGGAAAACTCAATTGTTTTCTAAAATGCTTGGCATCAAGGTAATGACAGCAGACAGGTTTTTATATATATATATATATTATAAAAAAGTAGAATTTCCTTAATTTTAAAACTGTATATAAACGTATTATTGGTTTATTACTGGTTAAGAGGCAAGCTCAAAATAAGCTAATGAATTTAACATTTTGACTCTCTTATAAACTTATAAAGTTAAAGAGATATCATTAAAGTTTGAAGATATTAAAATGTATCCTTCAAGATAATAATAATATTTATTCTTTTCTCCAAAATCATGCTAGACAGGGGACAAAAACTGCTATGCAGTTGCTAAGATGTGAATTTTTTTCTATTTTCATCATGAAAATTAAGTAAGTTTGTGTTATAAATGATAAAAATGATAAACCATAACCAAATATACACTCTATTGGAAAGCTCAGTCTAAAAATCTGGTGTAATGACAGTAATATAGGGAACAGGGAGGCTTTGTTATAAAATAATAATAATAATAAAAATTGTACATATAAATGTCATTAAACTAATGCTTTAAAAGTTTGAATAAAAATAGAATTTCAATGACTTTAAAATGTTTATAATTTATTATAAGAAATTTAATTTATTCAAATATTTATTGATGGGGGTGCTTGGTTTGGAGACGAGCACAAAATAAAGAAATACTGACAAATTCAATGTTTTGAGACACTTAAACATATTGTAATTTATCCCTCAAAATATTTTTTTGTCAATTTTTTTATTTTTTTAATCACCATAAGGGGGTGGGGACAAAATATTCAGTACAGGAGACAAGGAGTTTTCAAAAAATATAATAATAATTTCATTAATAGTGAATGCGGGGTATCTAAACACATTATCCAAAGAAACTGTGACTGATATTTGCACATGCAAAACTCATAATTGAATTGTTGGGTGTTGCTATGCGGTTGCTAAGGTGTGTAGTGTCAACAGTCTGTTGGTTTAGCCTGTTTCAAAAACAGTAAATCTGATCGCTTAGAAAAGTAATAACCTCAACAAAGGCACTAAGCGACCACACAAACCACCTTAGCAACAACATAGCCCACGCTGAATGACGCCTCAAAAACAATTTAATGTGTAATCTTATTATTATCATATATCATTCTTTCTCTCTCTAGTCCCGTTCTGCCTCTCGTAGAATATTCTCTGCCCTGGCTCTGTCCACGTTCCCCGTGCTGTACTTCTTCACGTTCCTGTATTACACCGACGCCGGCTCCACGTTCTTCACGCTCTTCATGTACCTCATGACTCTGTACGGATGCCACAAAGCGGCGGCGTTCCTCGGCGTCTGCGCCGTCCTCTTCCGCCAGACCAACATCATCTGGGTGGCGTTCTGTGCCGGCACCGTGGTGGCCCAAAAAATGGACGAGACCTGGCGAACCGAACAATCGAAGAAGCGGGACGAAAAATCCCCCTCTCAAATCCCTCTAACCATCAATGGTGCGATGAGAGTGATGCGTTTCCTGTTGGATTTCCTGAAAACGCCCTGCAATATAAAAGCAGTGTTCTTGTCCACATGGCCGTACATTGCAGTAGCCGTTCTTTTCGTGGTTTTCACGGCGTTGAACGACGGAATTGTGGTCGGAGACCGCAGTAATCACGAAGCGTGTCTGAACTTCCCTCAGATTTTCTATTTCCTGTCATTTGCGCTCGTATTTTCTCTTCCTACCTCGATGAGTTACCAAAGAGTCGTCCGATTTCTGCAGTCTTTAAGAAAGCAACCCTTAATTTATGCCGTGCTGATGATGTCCTTTCTGTTTCTGGTCTGGAAATTCACTTTTGTTCACAAGTATCTGCTCGCAGACAACCGACACTTTCCGTTTTATGTGTGGAATAGGATTTTTCAGAGACATGACCTTGTCCGTTTCCTTTTAGTCCCTGGATATGTGTTCGCAGTATGGAACTTTCTAGATACTTTGAGGTCCAAGTCTCTGTTCTGGTGTCTGGTGTTCTGTACGTGTCTCGTGGCGGCGACCGTTCCGCAGAAACTCTTGGAGTTTCGATATTTCATCCTCCCGTATCTGTTATATCGCGTTCACGTCCCTGTGCCGTCTTTACCCAGACTCCTGCTTGAGTTTAGCCTCTATACCGCAGTTAATGCTGCTACAGTCTATATATTCATCTGTAAAACATTTCAGTGGCCCGACAGTACGGCTGTGCAAAGATTCATGTGGTGACTTGACCTGAATAATGAATTAAAGCTGTTAGTTTCACATTTTCTATACGCAAAAGAAACGTTTTCACCGTATATCAATAATAAAAATTTATTTTATGTGACATGATGCCATGACATTGCAATACTGCATCTTCAAATGCTCAATTTGCGGTTATTTAAGCCAATGGTGATGTTAATTTATTTGTACATGTATAATCAGGAGTTTGTTTTAGTTTACTTTGTATACTATAAAAACTCTGTATATAAAAATATGCAGAGTAGTGTTGGATGAAACCATCTTTCTGACCAACCCATTCAGAATTAAATTTTTGTTGGAATTTCGCCTCATATTAAGTACAAGCAGTGTTTACACCTGTCATTCATGTTGTGTTTGCGTTTTAAATCATGTGTGAGTTCATTGAATTTGGATAATCATTTTATGGTGGCTGTTGTTAACTGTGGTCTTATTTTGCATTTTCGTATTTCATTGTTAAACCTTGTTTTCTATGGTAGACATTAGTTTTCTCTTGTAATTTCAAATGCTAATTTCTCACTCTTAATAGGTTGATGTCTATGTTTTCCAAGTTCTTTTGTTTGTCTTTCTGTGTTTTTCATTGGTTTTTCCTCTCATTCTTTTTTGAGGGGTATTAAATTTGTTTTGATACAGAAACAGAAGTGAATATATTCATTATCTCTTTACCTTCAATTGTTTTACTGTCAATTTCTGAGTAGTTCAGTAAAGTTGAGCAGATGCCTTTGTTTTTTCTACATTACAAGCCTTGTGATTTCCACAAGGTGGCAGTCTAAGATTTCTTCTGGAAACAAGGGCTAAAAATCTATGCATAATATCTTATCCTCAGACTGTAGCGGCCATCATAGTAGGGGAGGTGAACAAATAAAGAATCCCTGTCATCTGTTTGCACCAGTCACCATATAGTTATTTTTAATGTTTATTTTTTTTTTATAAATATCACAGGGTTTCTGTGGGTCCTAATTCTCCCTTACAAAAATATAGGCCTTAAAAAAACCTCCTAAATCAGAGCAGAAAGTCATAAATTCATAGCGTCGTTGCATTAAATATTGCATCTTCCTCAGCATTGGCATATTTGTTACTTTAATCATAAAAAACGCTTAATTTTGATTAATTTCACAGAAAACAAGACTTAATATATATATTGATTTTAAGAATTGTTAAACATTTGCACACAAAAAACCTAGGTCTCAAAAATGTTTTTTGAAAAGTCTTAAGGCCTGTTCACACCGGGACGAATTTCGCGCGCGATATTCGCCGACGTTTAACGCCTCGTAACTAAACAAAGGGCACCAATGTGAGTGTGCACACCGACGCGAAAAACGCCACGTGTAAAAGCGTCATTTTTTAAAAAACGCCTTGGGTTCGTTTTTTTGGTTTGACGCACCGCGTCAAAAACTATCCGACCAATGAGATTGGCGCTTTTGCTCACGTGTCTGGAGCTTCTGAAGTTACAGTAAAACACAACTTGGGGGCGCTCAAACACAAAACGGTCTTGCCGAGCACACATACGTAACGGCGAAGAAGATATATGCCGAGTAGCGTCTAAACACTGCCGGGAAGAAATAAGACGAGGAAGATGCAAGGCAAGATGAATGTAGAGGTGCTGGTCTCGCTGGTGTCGGAACATATAGAACTCTGACAAACGCGACAGCGACTACAAAAATCTTGATAAAAGAGAACTGTTATGGAGTGGTATTAAGCGCCATCTAATGTCAGGGAATGAATTTGCATGTTCACTCGGCTCATCGCCAGCGAAAATCGCTTGGGTGTGAACACAAAAAAAACGCGTTGAAAAACACTGGCGAATAACGCGCGCCGATATTCGTCCCGGTGTGTACGGGCCTTTACATTTTCACCTTCACAAAACCGAAAATTCTACAGCAACAGGTAATTCCCACTCAACGCAAGCATATACGCCCCCTAGTGGTAAAACTGGAATTGCTAAAAATTGAACTCAATCTACTACAAAAGTAATAACCAGAGGTGTGACAGTGGCTACGTTTACATCATAGACAGTAAAAGAAATGGACCCAGCGACCCCATTGGATTCAATGGAGAAAAGTGAAGTCAATTAGAAGCAATCACTTCCTGATGGTTGAGCGTACTGCGCAGACTCAAACTGAGCTTGACGACGTAGATGTGACGTTAGCAACCTGTCTGTCTTCTAGTAGTTGTGCCAAGAGAAATCTCAATCATTCCCTTCCGAAACTTGCAGAGACGGAGAGCGTGAGTAGGAGGTGTCCATGAGCTAGGAGCAACTTTTGCTAAGTATTCTGATTAATTATTTTGTCATTTTGCCTCCACGTCCCCCCGATTGCCCGCAAGCTTCTCCTCCTGTCCATACGGTAATTTCTCTACTGTGCGACAGAGAGTCGCGTGGTTATGACGCAATCGTTAGCCTATTTTTACAAAAACTGCTTCTACGGGGCCGTAGAAGCAGAAGTAACGTAAGATACAAGGCAATGGAGCCTTTTATACATTTTCGTGTTTCTTTAGAAATAAATAATGGACAAATAAAGTCTTTAAACGCCTCAGATGTAAAGTTATTCGCTCTCAAAGTGACGCCAAAATGAATGGGAGTCAATGGAATGCTAACAGCAGGTGATGGTCTGCTAATCAGTGGCGGCCACCGGGGAAGCTTCAGTTTCCGGCTGAAAGATTACCCCCTTAGTTTACATGCACAACTTTTGTTTCAGTCGGACTGAATTCATTCCGATTGATGAATCTGCACATTGCACAGATATGCAGAGTTTCCCGCTGTTTGCATATAATAACCATTCTCATACATCAGTGATTTATATGTTTTAAATTGATATGCAGACTTTATATTTATCCATTTCTGGTCGTAATTTGGAGACTATGACATATGAACCACTGTCCCATGCTGCTTATATTTATCATGCAGTAAATGCCCCTCCCCGTGCTCAAAACCTGTGGATGATAATCCAAAACAAGGACTAGTGGGATGTTTTCCTGCTCCACTCCACAGAAGCTGAGTGAAAGGAGAATTTAAGAATGATGGGACACTCATTAATATGACACTTTATTCAACAGAAAGAACAGCTCGTTCCACTCGGCATACATAATTATGTATATACCATAGACAGTATAAGAAGTGAAGCCCATTTTTAGCGATTTCTTAGCACTTCCTTTCCTGAGGCGCAGACTCAAACCGAGCTAGACGACGTAGATGTGACGTGAGCAACCCGTCTGTCTTCTAGTAGCTGTGCCAAGAGAAATCTGAATCATTCCCTTCCGAATCTCGCAGAGACGGAGAGTGTGAGTAGGAATTGTCCATGAGCTAGGAGCAGGAGAAACTTTTGCTAAGTATTCTGATTAATTATTTTGTCATTTTGCCTCCACGTCCCCCCGATTGCCCGCGAGCTTCTCCTCCCGCCCATACGGTAATCTCTCTACTGTGCGACAGAGAGTCGCGTGGTTATGACGCAGTTGTTAGCCTACTTTTACAAAAACTGCTTCTACGGTGCCATAACATAAGCTACAAGGTAACGGAGCCTCTTATACATTGTCGTGTTTCTTTAGAAATAAATAATGGACAAATGGAGTCTTCAAACGCCTCAGATGTAAAGTTATTCGCTGTCAAAGTGATACCAAAATGAATGGGAGTCAATGGGATGCTAACAGCAGGTGAAGTTCTGCTACAAGATGGTGGCACGCGGCCGGCTTCAACTTCCGGTCGACTTCCTTCCTGCTTGGTATATACGCATACTCTCATACGGCATCCGTCTACGCCATTGCACATGCGCAGTCCTTTCAGTTTCGGTTTTCAAAGGGGCTGTTTACACCTGTCCACTTCATGCGTTTTCTCAGATCGGATAGCTATCCGATCGTGAAAAGACCAGGTGTAAATGCCCTCCGAAACGCATTCGAAACGGATTTGAATCCGATCGCTCAAACCACTTCAGGAGGTGGTCTGGGCCGCATTCCAGACGAAACTGGACAAGTGTAAATGCATCTGGTTGTTGAAACCACATATGTAAATTGTACTCCTCCCAAAAATGCTAAAAAACAAACGTGTGAGAGCGTGTTATAGGCTATATCTAATGTTATAGCCAGATATGACGACGCTACTGGAACACGCATCACCGCAAATGAGAAGCTGAGCATCAATTCATTAAGCCAACGTGCAAACTATCGTAAATCAAAGTGAAAGTAAGTCGCAGACACTTAACACACAATCGTCATCATTAAAAGTAAAGAAACGAAATGATCTTACCAGGGCTGTTGCCGCTCTCTCTTATTCCGGTCTTTGATTTAGAAATTTTAGCTGATGATCAATAAAATGCAGCTCATATCTGTTGCTTTCGGTGACGTGCACTCCATTAAATCTGCATGTAGCGCGGGAATTGAAGATCGGATTTAAATCCGTTTCGCAAAAACACATTTATGTGACCAGGTGTAAATGGAATCGTTTTGATAAATCAGATAGCTATCCGATCTGAGAAAACGCATGAAGTGGCCAGGTGTAAACAGCCCCAATCTGATCAAGTGTTACATGTCCTCTGGATCGGATTAGAAAACGAATAAACCACCCCTTTCGAGCTCAATCGGGTCGATTGAGGGGTTCACATGACGGCTTTTCAGTCCGATTGAGCAGTCGATCTGAATACTAATGGATTATTTGGTTGCGTGTAAACGTTGCCAGTGTGACCTGCCTAATTCCACCCAAGCAATGGTGTCTTTAAAAGCAATCATATTGTCATGTTATATTTTGACACCTTTAATTAGTCTTTGTATTTTATTTGTTCATCACAATTGTTATGCAACTAGTGTAGAGCCATAATTCTGAATTGATGCATGTGTCACAGCACAGAGAAGATAAATAATATTCTAACACACACTCATGTTTTTCCCATTTACTTTTGCTGTTTTGATACTGAGCAAATTAGAGTTTCTCTTCTCTTCCCTTAAACCAAACCCGCACACAAGCATTTTTTTTAACATACTAAACATTGCACTTTAATGCTATTTAGTTGTTTTTTTTGAAATATGAAATATTTTTTTCTTGGATGAAACGGGGAGCTCTGCATTTCTGATGAATGCCTTCGTCTCTGCTCCGTCATCTGCCAACTGATGTCCCTCTCCATAGTTCACCTCCCTGAGAGGCACATCCAAGATGGCCCTGGCTGGTATTAAGTAGCCCAAAAACCGTCTGATCAGCCTGCACATCTCATCTTCAAGCCTGTGAATCTGTACTCCCTCTGACTGTAGACAGTACAAGTAGCCACAATAAAATAAATGAAATAATACATATTATCATATGTGATTATTAATCTGTTATTCTGACATTATCCCAAGAGGTATTGACACCCACCTAAAATGCAATATTAAATTCAGCTAAAGGCTTAAGGGCAACACTCCAAAATAAAGTAAAGTTTGCATAACTGGATCACGGAGATAGTATAGATTTAGGGATATAGGGTGGCAATATGGTAAAAAAAAAATGTAATGGAAACATTTTCAAGATATCTGCTGAGAGTTTACCATTACAATCCTACCTGTAGAGCATCCCACTGGTTCAGTACTCTCTGAATGCATGTAAGCAGACTGAGCCATCTAGTACGGCAGTACCTCAGCAGCTTCAGGTTGTCAGAGTTTTTGAACTATTCAAACTCCTTGTAGAGCTCACATCTCTTTGCACTGAAAGGAGACAATGATTTTATGAGTTTAGTAAGTGGTCTCAGATTGCTTAAGGTTTAATTATTAGATATAGAGTTTGGTTGCTTTGATGCCACAACCAGTGGCAAGCTGGACAAGGTGGCAAATGCAGCCAAGGTCCTGGACATTATTCTGACTTCCTCTTAGGGTGATGATGCACAGGGCAACTTTTTGAGCAATGTTGGTGGGCAGTATTGCCGAGCAATTGTTGCTTGGGCACTTTTCCATTGAAAATGGGCAATACATTTCTATCTGGATCATTTAGATCGGTCTCATCCGGTTGCCGTTGACAGCAACATTGCTCAAAAAGTTGCCCTGTGCATCATCACCTTTAGTCTGCTAATCACTGAATTGTATCTGCCTTTCATTACACTTGCATTGTCAGAGTTGAAGGCAAGAACCCTGAGACATTCTCCCATGGAATGCCTCTTTTGCTGTTGGAAAAGGGAAATCAAAACAATATGCCCATAATTACAAAATAAACTATTTGACAAAAGCTTTTATGTAATCTGTGATCACATGAAACTTAAATAAAAAATGTTCTAGTTGTTATAATTAAATGCAAACTAGATAAACCTCACCTCAATGCTTCGGACAGCTTTTCAAATAGGTTTTCTGCATTACCCACATTGCATATGGGCATTTCAAGGAACTTTGTTGTCACCTCCAGATTGGACTCATCATAAATTCTTGCAAGGATAACAAATTCTTTGTCGGTTTTTCTGTTGTTTGATTCATCGCACAACAATGAAAAAGGCTGAGATTTACATAACCTTGCTACGTCCTCATCAAGTTCCACAGCTATGGCACCTGTTAAGCAAAAGTGTCCAGTTACTTTAGACTACACCATGGGAACATCATTATCAAGATTTCGATTAGATTGTCCTATTCAATTTGAAGCAATGCATTTTTGAAGTCTATATCTTACCTTTGAGGAGTTGTGTGGCTTTCGTTTTTCCTGCCGAGTACTTCCGAGCGATGGCAGAGTCAGGAAACATGTCTGCTACACTACGGTTGAAATCATCGCAAAAACTTAAGGCCACATTATTTTTGGCACAAAGCATTGACATTTTCACCTCAGCTTTGGTCACTTGATCAGTCTCAGAAACGTTTGTAGTTACAAATGCAGTCATTGGCTGGGCATGTTTTTGCGCCTCTTGGGCCCGCTTGTGCTTTGCAGATTTTTCATGTTGGCTCACATCATTTTTCCCTCCGTGTGATACACTAAAATCCGTGCAGCAAATTTGACAAAAAGCATGACTTTGCTCTTTGTTAAGTACGGGTAAGCCTCCCTCTCCCATTTGTGAAGATACTTGCATAAAGTTTTCAGCTTTTTTGCAGGTACTCCAATGCCATCTCTCTCATGTTCGTCCATCCTCGGGATGCTGCTGTTCTTCTTTGCGCGATTTTTGCCCCCCAAACTACTTCAGCGGAAAATCCCGCCCTGCAGCCGATTCTAAAGATTTTATTGGTCATGTGAATCACAGTACTGATTGCCTACACCAAACACTGATCCCTAAACCTACCCGTCATTGTAAGCCTAACCAATAAAATTAGTTGCAGGGCGAGATTTCCGCTTAACTGTTTTGCGCCCAGTGGGATTTTTTTTAATTTTTTTTTTATAGAAATATTAAAAATACGGGAGAAATACGGGAAAATATTTAAACGGGATGATAGCGGGATTGCAAGGTAAAATACGGGAGAATCCTGGGAAAAACGGGAGGGTTGACAGGTATGGCCGAAGAGGGACATACCTGGAAATTCAAGCATCGCCTTTCGCGTTTTTACACTCAGTGGCTCCGTGACGAATGCGATGGGGAGATTACTCGCGACTGCCGGCAGATTTGAAATAATATGGCCACCGTAGGAGTTAAAAAACCCTCGGAATGGGAGGGGCTAGAAAGTAATATTCACTGCTAGATGGGAGAAAATCCTACACAGTGTAGCTTTAAGCCTTGAACTAGCTTAAGCCTCAGACTAGCTAAAACCCATAGGCAGTAAAAGAAATGGACACAGCGACCCCATTGGAACTCAATTGAGACAAGTGAAGCCCATTTTTAGCGATTTCTTAGCACTTCCTTTCCTGACGCGCAGACTCAAACCGAGCAAAGCGTTACACGGACCACGTGAGCAACCCGTCTGTCTTCTAGTAGCTGTGCCAAGAGAAATCTGAATCATTCCCTTCCGAATCTTGCAGAGACGGAGAGTGTGAGTAGGAATTGTCCATGAGCTAGGAGCAGGAGCAACTTTTGCTAGGTATTCTGATTAATTATATTGTCATTTTGCCTCTACGTCCCCCCGATTGCCCGCGAGCTTCTCCTCCCGTCCATACGGTAATCTCTCTACAGTGCGACAGAGAGTCGCGTGGTTATGACGCAGTCGTTAGCCTACTTTTACAAAAACTGCTTCTACGGGGCCATAACATAAGCTACAAGGTAATGGAGCATTTTATACATTGTCGTGTTTCTTTAGAAATAAATAATAGACAAATGGAGTCTTCAAACGCCTCAGATGTAAAGTTATTCGCTGTCAAAGTGACGCCAAAATGAATGGGAGTCAATGGGATGCTAACAGCAGGTGAAGTTCTGCTACAAGATGGTGGCACGCGGCCGGCTTCAACTTCCGGTCGACTTCCTTCCCGCCTGCTAAAACCGGGGGTATATTGAGTAATAATTAGGGATGTCCAATATTTAATTACATGATATGATAATTAATCGAATTAATCACATATCGAAATTCCACTGTGCTGCTTTTTAATTGTTGGTCTATATAAAAATGCACTATGGATGTTTTTGACCTTTGTGCCAAAACTTTTCTGTGTCTTTCATTTCATCCTCCTTTTCATTTTGTACAGTTACTGCTACTTTTTAAGGCTGAAGTACGATCTAAAGTTGTACTTTCTGACTTCATCTCAAGTATGTTTTAGGTTAAATCCTTGGACTTTTAATTTAGAACAATTTTTACTCAGTACTTTGTAAATTTTTTCAGTGCCTTTACAGCCCTGCCCCTAACAACGTACTACTTCCTTGGAGAGCTCAACCAGGCACAGACCACATGAGTCATGACAATTATGTCATTCTCCAGTCATGAGTGGAACCATCCGGTTAAACCCTCTTCTCTCCCACTCTGATGAACTGGATGTTATGTTTTCTGTATCAAGGTTTTTCTTATCTGTATATTGTTCAGTAAGGCTATACCTTCCAGCGGCTATTAGAAGTAGCAGGGAGGACACAAATTATTTCTGTATATATTGTTGCGTGAAACAGGGCGGCGCCAGGAGTCATGGGACACATGCTGGGCATCTGAAATCTCCTCCATATGTGCCAACGTCGAGAAAGCTTGAAGAAACTACGGTCTAGAGTCTAGCTATAGAAACGTAAGTTGAATCACTACTTCTATCCCTATCAAAAGATCTGTGTTTTGAGACATAACATATTTAGGAGGAAGAAATGGCTGGGGTGTGAACTTTCTGAAACTTTCTCAAACTTTTTGTTTGTTCACCACAATTGCTATTCAACTAGTGTAGAGCCATAATTCTGAATTGATGCATGTGTCACAGCACAGAGAAGATAAATAATATTCTAATAATATTCTAATAATATTCTATTTTCTCTTCTCTTCCCTTAAACCAAACTCGCACACAAACATTGCACTTTAATGCTATTTAGTTGTTTTATTTGGCCATTTTCCACAAAATCTAGAGAATTGTCATTATTTTCAACTAGTCTGTTAGGTTAAAGTTTTTTTTTTTAACGTCCAGATTGATTACTCTTATCTGAAATTCAAACTGCACAAATGCTACATAATCTTTTTGAAACTGATACAGTTCAGGAATACCATTGACTTATTGGAAACTTGCCCAAAGCCAATGTTTGCCTTGAGAACTCCCTGAATTCATTGTGGGCTTGTGTCATAGAAACATTCCTCAGATATTTTGGTCCATATTGACACGATAGCCTCATGCAGAAGCTGCTGATTTTTTTAGCTGGTCAATCTTTTGGATTTAGATTTGGTGACTGTAAAGAGACCATTTGAGTACAGTGAACTCAATTTCATGAGCAAAACCCAGTTAAACGATGCTTAATTGGTGCTAAGGAGCCCCAAAGTGTGTCAAGAAAATATCACCCACACACTATTACACCACCACATGTTGGATGGATCCATGCATTCATGTTGTTTACACCAAATTATGACCCTACCATCTGAATGTTCAGAAACTGAGACTCATCAGACCAGGAAATGTTTTTCCAATCTTCTATTGTTTAATTTTGTGGAGCCGGTGAGAATTCAGCCTCAGTTTCCTCTTCTTAGCTGACTGAAGTGTCACCCGGTGAAGTCTTCTGCTGCTGTAACCCTTCTGCTTCAAGGTTCGACATGGTGTTCACTGTGTTGTGAATAAATAAAAAAATAAAAAAATAACTCTGTTATTTATATCTAAAAAAAAATTATATTTATATATAATATAAATTATATATAAATATATACAGTATATGTATGCAAATATTTCTTAAATATATACATGCATGTGTGTGTATTTATATATACAAAATAATTATACCAAGTACAAACACATATATTATGTAAACACAAACTTTTATTTTGGATGCGATTAATCGCGATTAATCTTTTCACAGCCCTAATATATATATATATATATATATATATATATATGTGTGTGTGTGTGTGAAGAGTTCAGATGCAAAAGCCTCTAAGTGCCATCTGAAATTCTCTTCTAGAATGATCATTTTTATAAAGCTCGTATATTTAAGTTCAGTAATTTCACTTAAATGACAATTAATAGGTAATTTTCATTGCCATTTAAGTGAATTAACTGAACTTAAATATACAAGCTTGATAAAAATGATCATTCTAGAAGAAAATTTCAGATGGCACTTAGAGGCTTTTGCATCTGAACTCTTCATATATATATATATATATATATATATATATATATATATATATATATATATATATATATATATATATATTTATATATTTATATATATATATATATATATATATATATTATTATTATTTTTTTTTTTTTTTTGTGATATTTTGTTTTTCAGGATTCTTGGATGAATAGAAAGTTCAAAAGAACAGCATTTATTTGAAAAACAAAAACAAAACATTGTAACACATCTTTGCTGTCACTTCTGATCAATATATTGTGTTCTTGCTCAATAAAAGTATTAATTTCTTTTTTAAATCTTATGTCATGGAACAGAGGGACAGACAACAGGAATGCAGGTAACGGATGTTTATTGAACTGGCAGATGACAGGCAATATGGTAGACTTAACTTTCACAGACAAGGCTTAAGCCTATAAAAATGTATATATGAATTGAGCTGGTTTAACTGAAAGTAACTTGCACTGGCATATCTTCAAATATGTCAGTGCCATTGTTTCGTCTCAAGATGTACACCAGTAATGCTTTTTTTCCCCCTAAGGCACTTTTATAAAGGCTAAATGTCCTAATTGAACTAAGGCCTATATGAGGTGTATGTCCTGATGAGGTGATAATCAGTGGCAGGTGTGGATGATGGCTGGATGAGTGGTGAGCAGGTGAGGACCAAGAGGGATGCTGGGAAGTGTGGTCCAGAGTGGGAGTGAGGGAGTGTAGCAGTGAAGGAGGACCAGAGAAAAACTTAGCCCAAAGTTTTGCATGGTCATATTTCACATTTTCCACACACACACACACACACACAAAAAAAATATATTAAGCAGCACAACTGTTTTCAGCACTGATAATGATACGAAATATCTCTTGAGCACCACATAAGGCTTTTTAAACAAAAATGAGACAACTAACGTTAATGTTCTGACGCTCTTCAGATCTCAACATAGAAAGTATAAGTGCATATTTAGCATTAATTTACTGATGTTAGAAATTACACAAATATGGGTAACACTTTACAATAAGGTTCATTAGTTAACTTTAATGTATGAACTAACAATGAGCAAAACATTTGTTACTGTATTTATTCATCTTTATAAATGTTAGTTAATAAAATCAAGCTGTTTATTGTTTGTTCATGTTAGCTCACAGTTGCATTAACTAATGTTAACAAACAACCTTTGATTTTAATAAAAAGCATTAGAACATCAGCAATAAGATGATAAACCGGACAGTGCAAGTTCGGGTAGAAACAGCTCACACAACCTAATATTGGTTACATTAGTATAAGACAACAATTTGGGAAACATAACTACAACTATGCTATTAGGGTTGTTGTCGGGATTGCTCTTGAAAAAGAGCATGCTAACACCAAACACCATTGCTGTTCACACCATCTGGTATGATCTTCATAATATTCTCTTAGATCAGTCATGGCATTGGGCTCGGTGTTCTCAGTGTTTTTGTTTTTTAATATTTGTTTTAACTAAATCATTGTGCATATTTCCTACTCAGCATATCATATGATACACCTAAATTTAGTACATGTTTAAGCTCAACTTTCACCAACAGCAATGTAGGTCTCTATATTTGAATATACTTGTAAATAGTTTGTTCAAAGCAAAATCAACTGTTGCGTGTCCTGGAGGGCACAGTAGTTTAGTGTTTTGAATCAATTAGTGTTGAGTTGAGTGAATGATTCAAAGACTTACTCAAAAATACAGTCAGGCATTTATCTGTTATACGCCACCTATTGCGTAACGATTTAACCTCAGTTACTAAAGAATTCCCAAACACAAACGTACGAGTGAGAACGAGATAGCTAATTCGTACGAATTCGTATGATTTGTCTAAACCCCAGTGATGGATAGGTTTAGGGGCGGAGTCAGGGATTTAGTAAAAATCTTACGAATTCGCACGTGTGAGGTCATATGAATTTGTACGAATTAGCCACCTCATTAAATACGCATAAATTGCTGTGAGATCAGGTTGGAGTGTATATGTCAGCACTCTCGGCCAATCCAATTTGAGAACTAACGCCGCCTTCACACTGGCAGTTGAAATCAGCTCCGTAATACGCAATACGCCCCCAGCGGACGTCGTACTACACCGTTGAAAAGCGTCGGAAGCGAGTAGAACAAAAATGGCGGAGAGATTAACGGTTGATTTTGTCAGTGTCAGAATGTACAATTCTGTATGATCTCTCTGATGAGAGACATTAATCGGAAGTCTGCTGCATGGAGGAAAGTTCCCCAGGACGTCAGGTCAGCTAAATGTGATATAGTGGTATATAGGGCTTTTGATTGTATTAACTGCCCTAATAACGTTAGAAAATCATGAAAATAAAAAAAAAATATAGCTGCGAGCAGCGATTGCGGGCCCAAGCCGGTGGCACCGCCACCCTGGTGCCTTTAGTTACACTAAAGGCACCGGGGTGGCGGTGTCACTGGCTTGGGCCCTCTATCGCTGCTCGCAGCTATATTTATATATATATATATATATATATATATATATATATATATATATATATAAATAATGCAACAATATATATATATATATATATGTAACAAAAAAAAACAAAAAAAACAACAACAAAAAAAAAAAAAAATATATATATATATATATATATATATATATATATATATATATATATATATATATATATCAGACAAGTAATATTCTCTGTCTTGTCCCTTAATGTTTTTTATATATATATATATATTTTTTTTTTTTTTGGATGCTAAACTATTGTTTATTATAGGCTTTGTACTTCACTCACGTTCCAATATTGAAGGGAAAACTTCACATGCTCTTCACATGCGCAAAAATGTGCTTGGAAACATCACAGTTGAGCAGTGATTTCTGTGAATAGTATGAATTGTACTACTGTCTATTTAAACAGAGCAGTGTAATTTTTATATGTTAGGTTGACTATTTTATAATTATATTTTATTAAGGCTATAATGAACAGGCTGCGATGTCAAGATTGCAATGCTGGAATGCACAATATGTTGTTGTTGTGTTTGTGTGTGTGTGTGTGTGTGTGGCGCGGGCGCGATCGAACAGTGGAAACATAAAAATATAGGCTACTCCGTAATTTTATTCATACAGGACATCATTTAAATTGCAATGTGTTTACTTATATTTATGTTCACTCACAATAAAACACAACATTGTGCTTTTGTAAAAAAACATTCAAGCAATCCCACCCCCGAAATGGCGCCATTTTTAAAATGAAACTAAAATGCTCACGGCTGCATGGGCAATATGTGTCTACAGCGAGGAACGAGCAGAACAGAGTGAATGTTTTTTAGTTCATTCCTACTGGACGTCAATATTTCACTTTCGCTTTTAAGGTAGCGATTTAAAAGCCCCCACCGCGCTGTCACACATCGATTAACCAGTGGGAAAAAATTCTCAGTCACATCGCTAATATATTTATATATAAATACAATATACAATGGGCCTACCTGATTTTGAACATAAGAGGGCAGTATAGCCCTATGTATGACTTTTTTCTTTTTACTAAATAGCTCATTCTGGCTGTTTTTAAACTTGTACATAATTCTTGAATTAAAAAAAAACTGAATAAACCCAAAACTGGGTTTAGATCTGATATTTGTATAATTTTATATAAAAATAAATAGTGTATAATTAAATTTTTAGAAGATCTGAGACGTTTTCTGATTCCTTTTTTGACATTATTTTAATCCCTCGCCATGTCAAAACCGTTTGAAATATTTAATATCCGTTCACAATTTAGCATCTTTAATGTATTTTCATCGTGTTAAAAAAGATTGGTGTGAATAAAAAAAAACACTTAGCAGGAGTGGGTAAAAAGCAGAGGCTGAATTTGCAAATAAATCCACATTCAAACCAAAATATCTGACTTCCTATTGGTCGAAGCTAATAACTGTATATTAGAAAGTTGTCCGGCTCGATGAGACCAATGTACGTACTGATTTTTGTAACTGTGGGTAAAACTAACCCCCCACTTTTGTCAAAAGCATTTTGAAAGTGACACACTTCCTGCTGCCAGTTGGTGGCGCTATAACTTTGACTCACAATAGTTACATCCATCTGATCGGCCTCTTACCACGAACACACTGGTGAAGTTTCATCAAGATCAGTTAATGTATGCAGAAGTTATACCACTTCGTGTTTCTCTTTTCTCGGCATAAATTCGTTTCCTCGCCACGGCCAAACCGTTCGAGATATCAAAAATCCGTCCGCAATTTAGAATCCTCAATGTCTTGACTTCATGCACACTGAGTTTGGTGGGGATTGGATGAATTCTCTAGGAGGAGTACTTCGCATTCCACAGCAAGCGTTTTCCAAACAACCCATAATAGCCGACTTCCTGTTGGGCGGAGCTAATAACTTAGAGTGCGGGAGTTGTTCGGCCCGATGAGATCTATATGTGTACTGAGTTTCATATTAATTCATGCAAGCGTGTTTGATATATGGACCAAGTTTTCAGACCGTGTTCAAGGGGGCGCTGTTGAGCCCCCCTGCCACGCCCGGGTACGAGCTTCAGCCCGGCCCTGATGACCGTGGGTTCTGACCTGTGTGAAAAGTTTCAAGAGTTTTCGAGCATGTTAAGGGCCCCAAAAGCCCCTGAAACCTTGAAAAACAAAGATTAAATGGAATACACAAATCCCCCCCCCCCCTCCCACACACACACACAGACACACAGAGAGAGAGAGAAAATTCTCCAGAAAATCCACATTCAAACCAAAATATCTGACTTCCTGTTGGTCTGAGGTAATAACTGTAAATTAGAAAGTTGTCCGGCTTGATGAGAACAATATACGTACCAAGTTTTGTGATTCTAGGAAAAACTAAGGCCCCATTTTTGACTAAAGGTGGCGCTACTGAGCCATTCCACCACGCCCGTTTCTGAAACTTTGCACATGTCTACTGGATAATAAATGTGATGTGTCTGTCGAGTTTCATGCATTTTCAAGCATGTGAAGAGTCTCAAAAGCATCCGAAAAGAATATTAAAGTTTGATGCGTTGCCACGGCAACAGTATCTAAGATATCAATAATCCTTTCACAGGTCTACATCTGCCGTGTGTCTACATTAAACACATAAAGTTTTAAGCAAATTGGGTAAAAATAAGAGGGTGATTTCAAAGCATTTTGAAAGTGACACATTTCCTGTTGCCAGTTGGTGGCGCTATAACTTTGACTCACAAAGGTCACATCCATGTGATCGGCCTCTTACATCGGACACACTGCTGAAGTTTCATCAAGATCAGTCAATGTATGCAGAAGTTATAACACACTTCCTGTTTCTCTTTTCTCGCCATAAATTTGTTTCCTCGCCACGGCCAAACCGTTCGAGATATCAAAAATCCGTCCGCAATTTAGCATCCTCAATGTCTTGACTTCATGCACACCGAGTTTGGAGGCGAATCGATGAATTCCCTAGGAGGAGTACATTAAATTCCACAGCATGCGTTTCCAAACAACGCTAAATAGCCAACTTCCTGTTTGGCTGGCGTAAAACTTAGAGCACGAAAGTTGTTCGGCCCGATGAGATCTATATGTGTACCGAGTTTCATATTATTACATGCAAGCGTGTTTGATTTATGGACACGTGTTTGGATCCCGTTCCAGGGGGCGCTGTCGAGCCCCCCTGCCACGCCCGGGTACCAGCTTCAGTCCGGCCCTGATGGCCGCGGGTTCTGACCTGTGTGCAAAATTTCAAGAGTTTTCGAGCATGTTAAGGGCCCCAAAAGTGCCCGAAAGGTTGACAAAATAATAATAATAATAATAATAATAATAAATATAGCTGCGAGCAGCGATTACGGGCCCAAGCCGGTGGCACCGCAACCCCGGTGCCTTTACTTACCTAAAGGCACCGGGGATGGCGGTGCCACCGGCTTTGGCCCTCCATCGCTGCTCGCAGCTATATTTATATATATATAAATATATATATATGTGTGTATGTATATATATATATATATATATATATATATATATATATATATATACATACACACACACACACACATATATATATATATATATATATGTGTGTATATAAATATCTATCTATCTATATCTATATCTATATATATATATATATATATATATATATATATATAATACACACACACACACACACACACACACACACACACACACACACACACACACACACACACATATATATATATATATATATAAGACAGAAAATATTACTTGTCTTACCTTATTCTGATTTTATGATACACTCAAAATATTCCACAACAAATCCTTTAAATTTAATGTAAAAATAAAAACGAAAGTAAGCAGTGTTGGTCTCACGTAACCCTCTCATTAGCATCAAAATGTTTTAATTTTTGCGATGTATTTGGATGCTAAACTATTCTTTATTATAGGCTTTGTACTTCACTCGTGTTCCAATATCGGTGGAAAAAATCATCCTCTTCACACGCGCAAAAATGTGCTTGGAAACATCACAGTGGAGCTCTGCTTACTGTGAATGGTACAGATTGTACTACTGACTATTTAAACAGAGCAGTGTAATTCGTTTATGTTAGGTTGACTATTTTTATTATTATATTGTATTAGGGCTATAATGAATGTCAAGATTGCAATTCTGGAATGTGTGTGTGACGCGGTTGCGGTTGAAAAGTGGACACAAAAACATAAATAAAATGTTTTAGTTAATTCCTACATCCATAGGAATAAATTGAAAATGCTCGCTCTACTCCGCACCATTATCAATGTCTGTGCGGACGTCTGTATTTTACTAGTATATAGTATACTATAGTTAGCGATTTAAAAGCGCTCAGCGGTGTCACACGTCGATTAACCGGTGGGAAAATTTTATCACAGTCACATCCCTAATATATTTATATATAAATACAATAGGCCTACCTGAAAGAGAATTTTACTTGCCCGACCAGAGTATAGCCTGATTAGAACGTCAATAACAAAAAAAATAACTTGGGAATCACTAAAACGAGAGATTATTCTAATTTCATTACATTCATTTTAAGTTGCAATCAGCAGTTAATAATAAATGTATTACTGATCAATGGTAACAAGGTTGCACTGCTGAGGCTCATGCTGCTTCTCCAGGAGAATTGTAAACAAATGAGCGCAGCACACAAAAAAGCAACCCAGTTAACAACATACTGACTATAAAAATTACAAATATGGAGTTTTTATATATTTTATAACATATGATAGAGTTAAGCAACCTCACTTGACGAGTAGGCAACTATTTCCTGAATACAATCACGATTGAAACTGTGACATTGATTTCATACAACAGGTTAATAAACAGTTACAATTAAGTCACTTACATTTTAGATGCAATATTGACTGTTTTTGTTCTGTTTCAGCAGCAAAAATAGTTAAACAAAGATCACAGCAACTTGTTTTCTCATTACTGAATGATTCAGCATTTTGAAACGAATCGCTTGACTCAAAGATTCAATGGTCAATCCATAAACATCTGTCTCAATCATGAATGACTCAGTCATTGGAATGAATCGTTTGAACGAATGAATCAATGACTCGCTCATTAAGATGGTCGCCTGGCGACACCTAATGGCGGTTTAGTGTTATGTTTAAAAGTATCATTCTTTCCAACGTGCACCATTATCAATGTCCGTGCGGACGTCCGTTTTTTTACTTTCACTTTTATATTAGCGATTTAAAAGCACCCGCTCGTGTCACACGTCGCTTAACCGATGGGAAAATATCCTCACAGTCATATACCTAATAAATTTATATTTAAATACAATAGGCCTACCTAGTAAAACGTTTTATATACTATTTTGATATCCTTTTGGACACAAGAGGGCAGTATAGCCCTATGTTTGCTTTTTTGTTGAAACAAATAGCACTAAATAGCCTGTTTTTAACTTTTTCATACTTTTTGAATTGCAAAAACAGAATAAAATAGGTTTAGTTCTAATATTTGTATAATTTTATATAAAAATAAATGGTGTATAATTAAATTTTAAGAATATATGAGATGTTTTCTGATTCCTTTTTTGACATTATTTTAATCCCTCGCCATGTCAAAACCGTTTGAAATATTTAATATCCGTTCACAATTTAGCATGTTTAATGTATTTTCATCGTGTTAAAAAAGTTTGGTGTGAATAAAAAAAAAAACACTTAGCAGGAGTGGGTAAAAAGCAGAGGCTGAATTTGCAAATAAATCCACATTCAAACCAAAATATCTGACTTCCTATTGGTCGAAGCTAATAACTGTATATTAGAAAGTTGTCCGGCTCGATGAGACCAATGTACGTACTGATTTTTAAAACTGTGGGTAAAACTAACCCCCCCACTTTTGTCAAAAGCATTTTGAAAGTGACACACTTCCTGCTGCCAGTTGGTGGCGCTATAACTTTGACTCACAATAGTTACATCCATCTGATCGGCCTCTTACCACGAACACACTGGTGAAGTTTCATCAAGATCCGTTAATGTATGCAGAAGTTATACCACTTCGTGTTTCTCTTTTCTCGCCATAAATTCGTTTCCTCGCCACGGCCAAACCGTTCGAGATATCAAAAATCCGTCCGCAATTTAGAATCCTCAATGTCTTGACTTCATGCACACCGAGTTTGGTGGGGATTGGATGAATTCTCTAGGAGGAGTACTTCGCATTCCACAGCAAGCGTTCTCCAAACAACCCATAATTGCCGACTTCCTGTTGGGCTGGCGTAAAACTTAGAGCACGAAAGTTGTTCAGCCCGATGTGATCTATATGTGTACCGAGTTTCATATCATTACATGCAAGTGTGTTTGATTTATGGACAAGTGTTCGGATCCCATTCCAGGGGGCGCTGTTGAGCCCCCCTGCCACACCCGGGTACCAGCTTCAGCCCAGCCCTGATGGCCGAGGGTTCTGACCTGTGTGCAAAGTTTCAAGAGTTTTCGAGCATGTTAAAGGCCCCAAAAGCCCCTGAAACCTTGAAAAACAGGAATTTTAAACAAATCTCACTCAAAAGACAAATCCCCCCACCCCTCACACACACAGAGACGCAGAGGCAGAGAGAGAGAGGGAGAGAATTCTACAAAAAATCACATTCAAACCAAAATATCTCACTTCCTGTTGGTCACAGCTTATGACTATAAATTAGAAAGTTGTCCGGCTTGATGAGAACAATATACATAACGATTTTTGTGACTCTACTTAAAACTAAGCCCCCATTTTTGACTAAAGGTGGCGCTACTGAGCCCCTCACCACGCCCGTTTCTGAAACTTTGCACATGTCTACCGGCTAATAAATGTGATGTGTCTGTCGAGTTTCATCCAATTTCAAGTATGTTAAGAGTCTCAAAAGCATCTGAAAAGAATATTAAAGTTTGATGCGTTGCCACGGCAACAGTATTTAAGATATCAATAAACCTTTCACAGGTCTACATCTGCCGTGTGTCTACATTATACACATAAAGTTTGAAGCAAATCGGGTAAAAATAAGAGGGTGATTTCAAAGCATTTTGAAAGTGACACACTTCCTGCTGCCAGTTGGTGGCGCTATAACTTTGACTCACAATAGTCACATCCATGTGATCGGCCTCTTACAACGAACACACTGCGGAAGTTTCATCAAGATCAGTTAATGTATGCAGAAGTTATAACACACTTCCTGTTTATCTTTTCTCGCTATAAATTCGTTTCATCGCCACGGCCAAACCGTTCGAGATATCAAAAATCCGTCCGCAATTTAGCATCCTCAATATCTTGACTTCATGCTGTAGCGTTTATACGCCCACGTATAAATATAATTAATTATTATTCATAACGAATTATGATCAATAATTAATAATTTAATTATTTTCAAAATTTACTGTAACAGAATCAATAATATGATCATTTATCAGTTCATCCAATGAACAGAAGGCATAAACAATTATTAACTCTAGGAAATATAATATCTTCCTGGCCAAGAAAGAATAACCCCCTAACAGTAAATTAAGAAATAGGGTAAAAGCATAGGTAACTTTTGATCGAAGTTCAAGACAATAAATCTGATAAGCACATACACAAGCAATATCTTTTCAAATACAAACCATACTTTATTGATTATATACTAACTCATAACTAACACAAACAAGACTCTATTGATTATCCTAACAACTAACACAAACACACGCGCACGCATACACACACATTCATACAGGTTGCAGAAAGGAAGAGAGTAATAAAGAAAGAAATACAAACAGAAGAATGAGTTTGGGAAGAATGGGTTTAAGGGTAAGAGGAAGGAAATTCCGAATTTCTATATGCACTTGTAAGACATGACCTGAACGAACCATCAATCATTAATTTAACCCTTCTATCGTTTCTTAGACAGGTTATTACATTTATCAAAACACCAGTTAAGATTTTAGTCTGGAGGTAGTCTACTTGCGTCTTTGCTTTTGCGTTCCTTTTGGGAATTCCTTTGGTCAGCGTCAGGGTTCGTTCGTTGGTTATAGTCTCCTCGTGCCTGGATAGATGGGGCGAGGACCAGTCACGTGTGGCTGGCGGTCGCGGATGGTTGATGCGTCTTTGAAGTTGAAAGCGTGCGTTGCAGCCGTGAATCGTGGAACGAAACTTTGCAGCAAAACTTAACTTAAAACCGAGACTTTCAATCGGAAAAGAAGAATAACACAAAAGAAAGAAAGAAAATAAGATACGGAAAGGAGCTAGATGACTGGAAATTGAATCTAACCCATATCTGATATTAATTTGGGTTGATCTGCTCGTCTGTTAACGTTACATGGTTACTAAAACCATCGTCTGCCGTCTCCGTCTTTGTTCTGCACTCGTTGAGAGCTCTTCTGTATCAGAACATTTTGAACGAACTAACTTTTGAACTCCCGAGAGCGAACTTGGAGAGAGAGCCTAGAGAGTTTTTGGGTCTAAGGTTTTTAACTAAAATTTGTCCTCCCCTTCTGAAGAGAGCGGACCAATTAGACACTGTTCTTTGTTTTCAAAGTCATAAATCATGTATTCCCTGAGGGGTTTTTCTAATGAACCTAAAAGACCAGATGCAGTTTAGGCATGATTTCGAATTATCAGAATATGAACATTTTTAAACAGATTTAATTCCCGTCATCTTGCTATTTGTGTTCGTAAGATAGCATTGATATGAAACAGTACACACTTCACACATTCACACGTCTAATAATTATAATTATAACAATTACATGAATTATATGGGATCAAAGCATATTAAACGGACACATATATATCGTAGAAACACATAGAATGATGTATGATGTTTTTAAGTCCGTTGAAAATTGTTCTTGAATGAGTTTTATGGATCTTGATAGGTAAAGTCTTTTTGGTGTGCAAAGTTTAGACATTCCAATCTGAGGTCATGGATAGTTCTTGCTGAAGAGAGGTTTTGTTCATCTCTCATGGGACCAAGATGGGGTCCGTTGGCCGCAGGGGTCAGCAGTACCATTTTCTGAACTGATCCGTCTTGCAAAACTATCAAACGTTGACCAGTTTTTCCTTAAGTTAACCAATAAAAATGTCTTTGGTAAGCAGACTTTCTGGAGACTGGATGATTTATGGCTCTGGTTCGTGAGGACTCTTGTGAGACCTTGGTCTCTGTCTTTCTCTTAACCAATCAGTAATTTCGGCAACAAAGATAGTATTGACCAGTTATTTCGTTAGTGCTGGGGGTCAGTTTTAAACAGCCCGACTGGTTGGCGCCTGGCCCCGATGACAAGATGGATGAGGATCATGAGACGTTCTGAACAAGTCCCCCCCCCCCCATTCATCGAGAAGCAGAGAATTTGAATTAATATTCAAAAAGAAGATGAGTCGGTGGTTGGTTCCTTCTCATTGTTGTTACAATGCTGACCGAGTTTGGTGTGGATCGGATCAATTCCCTAGGAGGAGTACATTAAATTCCACAGCATGCGTTTTTCAAACAACCCATAATAGCTGACTTCCTGTTGGGCAGAGCTAATAACTTAGAGCGCGAAAGTTGTTCGGCCCGATGAGATCTATATGTGTACCGAGTTTCATACTAATACGTTCTTGTATGTGTCCAAGATTTAAGATTGTGTTCTAGGGGGCGCTGTTGAGCCCCCCTGCCACGCCCGGGTACCAGCTTCAGCCCGGCCCTAATGGCCGCGGGTTCTGACCTGCGTGCAAAGTTTCATGAGTTTTTGAGCACGTTAAAGGCCCCAAAAGCCCCCGAACCCTTGAAGAACAATAATAATAATAATAATAATAATAATCCTAACGAAAACAATAGGGCCTTCGCCCCTTCAGGGCTTGGGCCCTAATAATAATAATCCTACCGGAAACAATAGGGCCTTCGCCCTTTCAGGGCTTGGGCCCTAATGACATGACAACTTATCGTTATAAAAGCATTATTTATTTTATTAAAAGTTAAAGGGTTAGTTCACCCAAAAATGAAAATTCTGTCAGTAATTACTCACCCTCATGTTGTTCCAACCGCGTAAGACCTTCGTTCATCTTCGGAACACAAATTAAGATATTTTTGATGAAATCAGAGCTATGTCTCACTCCTCCATAGGCTGCTATGTGACTGAAACTTGCTGGCCCAGAAAAGTTATTAAAGAGATCGTTAATATAGTCCAAGTGACTCCAGTGGCTCAATCTTAAGTATATCAAGCGACGAGAATACTTTTTGTGCGCAAAAACAAACAAAAATAACGACTTTATTCCACTTTTCATTTCCTTCTCTCTGGGCCTCGTAGTGTTTTTGCGCTGCGCGTCTGTGTTGCACGTCATCACGCATCACACACATGACCGGCGTCGGCCAATAGTGAGCCTACGTGGTGACGTGTAACACAGACGCGCTACGCAAAAACACTACGCGAACCAACTAGAGGCCCAGAGAGAAGGAAATGAAAAGTGGAATAAAGTCGTTATTTTTGTTTGTTTTTGCGCACAAAAAGTATTCTCGTCGCTTGATATACTTAAGATTGAGCCACTGGAGTCACTTGGACTATATTAACGATCTCCTTAATAACTTTTCTGGGCCAGCAAGTTTCAGTCCCTTAGAAGCCTGTGGAGGAGTGAGACAACTCTCAGATTTAATCAAAAATATCTTAATTTGTGTTCCGAAGATGAACGAAGGTCTTACGGGGTTGGAACAACATGAGGGTGAGTAATTACTGACAGAATTTTCATTTTTGGGTGAACTAACCCTTTAAGAATTCAGGTTTGTTTATCAGTACCATAGCAACGATTTTTTTCGCACCGCACTCGTTCGGACCTGGTTCGGACCCATTCGCATGTGGTCTGCGAATCTCCATTGGAAATTAATGACTTCTGGTCGTTTCAAAGCCGTATCGGAGCTGATTTCAACTGCCAGTGTGAAGGCGGCGTAACTGGTGCCTAGCAGATTTATGTCAATAGATTAATAAAACACAAAATGAATTAGTCTATAGAATGCCTCTCATTATAAACAATACATAAAATTATTGGTAAAACATTTTTTTGATACTATACCACACTGCAGTGATTCTTGTAAATTCTTGGGCCCATAAAGAATAGCCAATGTTCAGTTTCACATATTATACACTGACGATGACAACTCTTTCCTACATTTTAATAATTACCACCTGTCAGTGTTCAAATTGTGTTTTCCTCCTTTTTGTTGCTTTTTTATTTCAGGAAATAATTACAGATATTTGGATGTAAAAGGGACACTTAAACTACTTATACAGGCACACAACTGCAGTATGCGAAGGGTGTGTGACATTTATGACATTATGACATTGCACCTCCCAGAAACCCTTGCAAACCAATTAAATACAACACAAAATAAAGGCAGTGGGTGCCTTTGTTTGTTACTTTGACAGGTTAATTATTCATCCCATGGTGTTTTGAAGTTTTGTGCAAAGCATGCTGGTATGGCTCCCTTTTACTAATAGAAACGACCGTTGTATCATAATCAAAGGCACCATTTTTTTATTACACAATAATGGTATTAAAATGAAAAGATAATTACATCTAATGTAATGCAGAGATATCTGACTGCTTAATGTCTCTTTGTTTTCAGGGAAGATTAGAGGTGTGAAAAGTGTTTGCAGATGTGTACATGTATGAATGTGCACTTGAGGAGGTGAAGAAAGAGGTTGTAATACATGACCTTGTTCATGTTATAGGCATCTCTGTGTGTGTGTTAGTTCTGTATGCTTTGAGTCAGTATTAACCCGGCTGAACAAAGCGACACTTCAGCCTATAGTGAATATATGGGGCTTTCAGATTGATTATTACAGATTACCTCTTATGTGTGATGTAATATTGGCCAAATGACCTGTACGATGATGTAATACATTCTTTCTATTAAAAGGGTGCATTTTCCATTTTAAAAGCATGATTTAACAATTTTTTTTTTGTTTTTGCAAGATCATAAGCATTCTCTTAGAAAAAGATTGTTAATGGATAGAGTGCTGCATGAAATTTTGTACCATTCCCTCGAGAGAAAAAAACAGAAATATCATTATTGCAGAAATTAAGCCAACAAACGTTTAGGATTCTAATACACGTTTTGTTCATCAAGATAATCTTCACAAATTAACACAACTTTTATTGATTTTGAAGCCTTAATACAATTGCCATAAGAAAAAGCTAAAGTTAGGCTATTAACATTTTGTGATATATACAATTGGAAAATACACAAGCAGGAATTTCTGAATTAGAATAGTTTGCAAAAATTCAAGTATAAACACGATGAGGCTGTAAAATCAGACTAGAGAGTAGATGTTTGAGCTCGTCCTACCTTGCGTCACCGACAGCAATGTAGGTCTCTATATTTGAATATATACTTGTGTATTTTTGAGCCAATGAATAGTTAATTCCAAACTCAAAGTCAAAGCCGAGTCAATGGTTACACATCTCAGAGGGCACACTAGGGGCCCGATTTAAGCACATGGTTTAAAGCGCACGGCGCAAGTGCACTTAGGTCGTGTCCGAATCCACTTTTGCTAGTTTAATGACAGGAAAAATGGTCGGCGCTCCCGGTGCATGGTCTAAAATGGTTGCCCCTATTCTCTTAATGAGTAATGGGTGTGTTTTGGGCGTAACATGAAATAAACCAATCAGAGTCTCATCTCCCATTCCCTTTAAAAGCCAGTTGCGCTCGCGCCATGGCGGATTCGCTATTTACATGACGGAATTTGATAGTGGAAAGACCGAACGCGTCTCCAGAGAGCAAAAGGATCTGCTCGTGCGCTAGATTGAAGCGCGCAAGCAGACCATCCACGGGACAAGCCGGATTCTACCATATCTTTATGTACACAATAATAATCTTTTACATTGTAATCCTTTTATTTTTAATATTTGGCATGTGTGCTGTTGCACATCCCTGTGTGTGTAATAAGTAGAGTGTACGCGCGTTGTGGACCTGCCTATAGGCGCACATTACTAACGCGCTCTTTAAATAACAAAAAACATATTGCGCCATTGACTTTAGACCAGGTTTCAGTTTGTCAATGGCGCAGTCTATTTCTGTTGCCTCAAAATAACAACGTGCCAGTTTTTCGACTTCCAACCAAACTTGGGTCTTCAGCCGACAAAGTTTAAATCCTGTTTGGCCAGTAGGCGGAGATCAGGCGGTCTCTTGTGTCTGTTTGAACGCTTTCGATCACATGAGAGTTTACACGACAAAAGCAATCAGATTGAAGTGGTCAAAAGCTCAAACCGTTTTAGATCCTGTTTACACCTGTATTTAGTGTCGTCCACTTGTGATCCGACTGATCAAAACGCATCTCAATAACAGGTTTAAACAAGGCCTAAGTTACACCACATCATATAAATAATGTGCCTTCTTTTCTTTGTAAAAGAATGTAAGAAACAATTCATTGATAATGCTCTAGATGGCTTTACTCTTTTTGAAATAAATAATTCTTGTAGATAAAAAGTCTATCCTGCAGTACAATGACAACGTTTCCAAGAAAATCATTTAAAAACGTAATGAATATTTGATTTTCATCCATAGATCATGATCTTTTAATGTCAGTGGTGGTGTGTGTGACTGGAGCAGTGTGTGGACAGAGCACAGAGGATGTAAATTTAGCCCAGGGTGATATTAATAGATTCGGCCATGCCTGGCTGGTGCACACCTGCACACAGGCGAAATTACACACACATAAACGATGCACAAGTATACACACAAACAGGCATACACACACCTTCCTGGTGACGGGGGATTTTGTGTCCTTGATCGGGGTTTGGACAGGGGGTGCTGGTGTCCTCTCGTCCTTCATTTTGGAGGTTGGTCGGGTACATCTGAGATGCAGTGCTTTCCAAATGTACTGTAGATAATTAGCTGCATTACAAAATGTTACATTCACTGCTGGTATCTAGTGATGTAATTTTACTTCCACCATTATCTGGTTCAACTTCACCAAAAAAAAAAAAAAAAAAAAAAAAAAAAAAAAAAAAAAATCAAAAGTTCTAGAATGCACTGTAGATTTTTTTTTTTCACAACAGGTTTTCTATATTTCCATTACATGATGTTTTCTGTAAGGTGTTAATGTGATATACAGAGCAAAAAATTCTACACTCTCATCCAATATGTAGAAGACATAATAAAATTGATCACATTTTGCAACCTATTTAATGTGCTGTAACAGCTAGTAGAAACAACATGCTTTATCAAGTCAGAGCAGCAAACAAGTAAGATTGCAGAGGATTTTTATAACTGTAAAGCCTGACATATGAAATAGAATTATTAAATGGAACAGTTTATTGAAACTTTTGATTACTTATAAAAAAATATCATGCTTTTATTTTATATAATATGATATAATGACAATATGGAGAGAAAAAAAGAACTTTCATTCAGTTTTATTATATTTTAACAAATAAAATTTTGTTCAGATGGCTAAAGATAAGATTAAAAGTAAGTAAGATTAAATTCAGATGGCAGAAGACATGTAAAATATCCTATTATTGCATTCGGACCGAATGCAATGATTGGATGAACATTTTTTGTGGTCCCGAGACTTCCAGAGAAAATATATGTGCATGTTTTAATATTCAGACCACTTCTATTATTGATTTCTATCAGGATGTGAAGAGAATTTTAATCAATACAACAAAAAGTGTATATAAAAACATTACCCTACCTTCAAGGGTAAGTGGAAGAAATAGCTATTTATGATAACAACTTTTTACAGTGCATATGAATACCATTTAATACAAAATGTATTATTAAACTCTGGTAATTCTGTAAGTGTTCTTATTGATTCAAGCGAGCAAATCATTAGACTGATTCTGATCATTTGAAAATTGTGCATTTTTTGTCTGATTCAACAAAAGAATACTTGCACAAGAGTCATTCAACCACCAATCAGACTAAACTGGCTGTGCTAACAATTGGTTTCCCTGTGCAATGCGCTGTCTATTTATTGTCTTTATTTTAATTTGTGGTTCTTCGCCTTTTTTATTCTCCATAGTACTGTAGATTTGACTGTAAAACTGCTGTTTTAAATAACACAACATGATTTGACACCAGCACTGGTAAGGCTTGAAATGTGATTACAAAGGTTTTGTGTGCCTTGATTTATGAGTGGGAGAATTGGGAAATGTCAAGATGGGATTATCTGTAATTTAGAGGTGTGGAAATATTACATTGTGTTGTGTAAATCCGTTCCATGCGGATATCCTGAGGGGACTGCAAATCCAAAACAACATTCCCCTTTGAGGAACAGGTTGGCACACACTTTCAGGACCAGTTTTTTCTTTTCTTTTCTTCAAAATCAAAAGCTGAACTGAACTGAATTTATCAAGTTTTACGCAACATTTCCTTACAGACTATAACTTATAAGAGATATGCACAGATAATTAAGACACGAGTAATTAACAATAGCAGCCTCATTATTCTTGCTTTAGCCTCCTAGTCACACAAATCTGTTTATAGAAAGTAAGAGGCGGCCACATGCGCTATGAAATATGTATATAATGAGTTTTATGTAGGAGGTGGTGCACATGGCAAAATGTGAGATCTTTAAGTATTTCTAAAGATTTATAGGGAAAGAACCATTTAATACAAGAAAGAGAATAGAGACAATGATAAAAAGAGCAGCACAAATTTAAAAAAACATTCATACATTTTTATAGTTTTATCTAGAGCATCAAAACTAGTAAAAGTATGCAATTTGGTGTATATATATATATATATATATATATATATATATATATATATATATATATATATATATATATATATATATATATATATATATACAGTATATGGCCAAAAAGTAAGATGAAATTCTGGATTGTAATGTAAATCAATGAGATTTTAATAAGCAGATGATTTACACAAAATACATATAAAATGCTTTAAATAAGTTTAGTAATTTTTACTCAAGTGTTTAATTAAAATGTATCATTTTAAATTATTTAAACTTGATAATGGGTTAAAAATGCTAAATAACTTCAATGTTCACTAGACACCACTTGCTGAGTTAAACATGCAAGTTGCTTAAACACTGACCATTGCGATCAATATGAGACAATATGAGGTACAATGACTAAACAAAATTGTTGTAATTATCATGTAATTATCATTGAATAACATGTTACAAGTATTTCATTTAAAAAAAAAGGACACTGCTAATGTTCATCAGCAAGGTCTTTCGTTGCTGATACAGATAAAGTGTAGCTCTTTTAACAGATACTAAGTGCAACCAATCTATAAAAAGATGATTTGTTTTGCAAGTAGTTAAAAGACCATTATTCTTTTCCAAACATTAAAAGTTCATTTGCTTTCATGCCAGTGACAGTTCTAAAGCCAATTAAATCTGTATAGGCGATACTGGAAAGCTGCCCATACTGTACTAGCAACTGTACAGCAATCCATGCACGTACTAAGCATAAAGTAAGATGAAACTAATTGGCTGTTCTGTCAGAGTAGAAATAGACTTAAAGGCCACTGCGTTACCCGGGTGTCATGTGAAATAATGCGATGATGGCTCATACTTTATACATTAACTGCAAGCTGTAAATATCTGTGTGCGAGGGTGTTAGATACAAAGGTATATGTGTTGGTGCAAATCAAACATCAGTTGCACACTAAACCATCCACACTAGTTAGGTCAATTACTGTAAGTATAAATTTAGAAACAGGGTCTGGTTCAAGGAACGAAAACAAAAAACGGAAATGAACAAAAACACTTATTTGAAATGACAATTAACCGTATAATAATGTTATTTTATCATTCTGATTTTAATTTGGCAGTCTACCAATCATGAACTCAAATACAGCTTATGCAAATGTGACGTTGTGTCCAAATCCCGTGAGTGAAATGCCCACGCTCGGTTGTCAAGTCATCATAGGTAATTGGCTGACATTAGCTTTTGGATCTTAGGAGTTTTTCCGAGGATATGCCATCAAACGTTAGAGCATTACATTTAAGGGAAATTGAATTTTCATTTTTCACACCAGCGTGGTGTGTTTTGAAACCAGCGAAAATGTTACTGTTACTGTAGAACCGCATCCTATTCAGGAACAAACTGCATTTTTTAATGTTGTAATAGCATTGTGGCTTTATGTATTTTCAGATACTTCATGTGCCATTATTAACATTTCAACAAGATCAAATGGAGTTAAGAGGTTTTTCACCAGAGAATGTTGCATGTTTTGTCCGTCATTAGAAAAGGTCCGATCTGATACGGTAAGCATATCGCATTAGGTATATGATGTCGTAGAAATTTTAAACTGTATATTAAACTAACCATGTTTCTAACCATATTTAACATCTAACCTTCTCTTTCCAGGCCTAACATGATAACACTTTGAAACACAATGTACTAAAACGTTTTGTCCTGTGTTTTTGGATGTTGTATTCATACCCCTTTGACTTTGGTTGTGTGAGTGTATAAATAACACATTTGGGAATTGAAACTAGACGGATGACTAAATTTGAACCTTGTGATTAACAATGAAGTAATCACAAGATCAGAGTTTGCTTTACCAAGTAACAGAAGGGTTTGCATATGAAGAACCAATCAAATTGTGGGGAAATTATGTAAGCCGGTATGACATTTTTTGCCATACCTCCTTATTCTATAAAAACTGTTGTATTCTTGTGCACTGTAGGATTTTCAATGAAATTTGTCTGAGATCCTCCGGCCTTGCTTCTTGGGAGAGATTCCCTGAGAACTGCTCGGGAAGATCTCCTGGCCGTGATTAAAGCATTTAGAGGACATTTGCTAAGGTCTGTTTGTCAATTATTCCTGCGCAGGAAGAAATCTAGTTAGGGAAGCAAGTTAGTTAGTTAGACATATAGGATAGAAAGGGAATGTCGATTGGAGACAACCCAGGAAATGTTGATTGGAGACAACCCAGATAGACATATAGGATAGAAAGGGAATGTCGATTGTAGGCAACCCAGGGAATGTCGATTGGAGACAACCCAGATAGACATATAGGATAGAAAGGGAATGTCGATTGGAGACAACCCAGGGAATGTCGATTGGAGACAACCCAGATAGTTAGGTTTAGGGAAAAATCCACGACAATGACTACGGCAAATATGAGACTCATATTATATTAGACTAACTTTTCTGCTCCTCAAATAAACATTAGCCTTTACAAACATCGAGTAAAGAAAACGTACTTATTCAAAGAACCAGTTCTTTAAATAAGCAGAAATGCGTGCAGCACTTCATTCACGATTGAGGCTGGTGGAGCTACTGTATGAGGTTTTGTACAGTTTGAGGATCCACTAGAGTCATGATGTTTAGTCGTAAGCTCTTTTTATGATAGTTTTATTCTAGATCTTGTATAAAGTATAGGCAGGCAAAAAAAAAAAAAAAAAAAGAAGTTATAATATTATTAACTGGCATTTTTTTTCAAATCAAACCATTTTTCGAACAGTATGTTACAGCATGAACAGTCAGGAATGTTAAAATATTGAACCCAAATAATTAGTTTTTAGTTTTTAAACCCTGTTTAGAAGTCCTCTGTATCTTCTACAGGTCCACACGCTTTAGCACCCTGATATAATTGGAGCTTACCAGCCAGCCAATGTGCTCCTTCTGCAATTACAGTGTCACACCAATATGGAAAACAGTTATTATTCCTAATGGCTCTCTAGTCAGAGAAAGAGAGGGAATATAGGAACAATATTGGAACTCTGTTCCAAATTCAAACGTATCCCAAGGGCATAAACTCTACATGCTACACAAATAGCACTCCTCGCATTGAGGGCACAGGAGACTTGACTTATAACTGATTCCAAGTTTAATGTTAGCATGTTCCTAAGCTAACAGTGCAGTACCAAAGACAGTAGGTCAGTGATTCTTTACCCTGGTCCCCGTCCCCCAACACTGCACAATTTGAGTATCTCCTTTGTCTGACACACACATGATAATGAGCTGATGACCTGAATCAGTTGATTCAAAATGCAATTCAAAATGTATAGGACCAGGGTTGAGAACCATCCCAGACAACAACATAGTGTCGACCCAGATCCGTACAATCCCAGATTCCACACATACTGTACCAGATGTGGGCCGGATCTGGGCCGACACTATGTCACTGTCTGGGATTGTAGGTGCATACCTATTCGCTTCCTTCAGGTGCAGTCACATTTACCGTTTTTTGGAGAAAATCCAGTAATTTTAGACGCAATCCATGTGATAGGTAAATTTTCTTGAGGGCAAAATTTTCACGTTGACCAACAGAAAGATGTTTGGTTTGAAAGTGACTTTTGTGAGCTTCATTCATCTCTACAATATTTGACAATAGACCTTTTTTGCCAGCGAAATTTTACCGAATTGTGACCTCACCTTTATGCACTTTTCTAAGTAGTTTTGTAGTATAAATAGTGTATGAAATCATTATTCATCTTACAATCAGAAAATGCCATACAGACTCACAAAGCAATGTGTATATATTAAGAATGTTTATTCCAAAATTAGTACTTGATACATAAATAATAATTTCATCATATCGACTTACTAGACAATCAGAACTTCAATCATGCTTTCTCTGATTAATCACCGATTCCAAAAATTACAATATAATTATTTTTTCATACATGAGTTGTGCAAAGAAAATATACACTAGAAAGCAATTGTACACTGACACAAAATATATAACAATTCATCTGAAGGCATCACACAATTCCAAGAATTCAGTGAGAGATTAAGGCCATTTGTACAGTTATTTTCCTGTTATTATTTTTTTTTTACTCAAAACACTAACAATAACAAAAGACCTGGTGAATCTCTTGTAAAACTGTACATGCAAACATAGTGCACGTAATATTTAGATATGAATAGCATACAATATAATATTTGGATATCTTCAGTAAACAAATTTCATGTGAGTCGAGTCACACATTTAAAAACACTCCGATGATGCTTGCCAAGCTGACATCCACTCGCTCACACACACACACACACACACACACACACACACACACACACACACACACACACACACACACACACACACACACACACACACACACACACACACACACACACACACACACACACACACACACACACTTACAGGTGAATGGGCTTACCAAAGTGGCAGCTGCCGTGGAACCAGCAATGCAGAGAGGAACTAAACTGAGGGCAAGTAAAGGAATGTTGAGAGCCAACATTCCCAGAAGAGAGATATTATCGTCAACTAAATCCCAAGGTTGAAGTGCTGCTTTTTCACACATGCTTCATTCTTCAACTGTCACACTGTGCAGTTCATGCTCACCAAAGTCAAGATGAATTTGTTCCTCAACGATCTTAAATCTTTTTGAATCTGTTTTGTAGACAAATATAAATTGAGCTCACTTTCTTTATGAGTATTTTATAATAATATTATAAAATGATTAGAACACCAAACTAGCTTCACTTTTTTCAGCCAATTTTGCAATTATGTTTAAGGTGAAATTTAATTATTATATTAAGTCAGTAATTAAAGGGGTGGTTCGGGATTTTTGACATCGGACCTCATTTTTAAGTCAGCCTGGTTGTTATTCATCAGTGGAGACATTTTTTAAAAAAAATATCCAGTCCTTATATTTGGATAGTTAGCCGATGCTAGGCTAGCGCGAGTCAATGGGTATATGTTAGCCAGCCATTAAAAACCGTTTTACCCACTCCACAGTGCACCAAACGCAAATCAATTATAACACTAGACTATCGATGTATATGTCCGTTGAGAGAATAATGTTAGAAATCAAACATTACCTTTCATCTCAATGATCCCAAAGGAACTAGTTTCTCAGCAGCTGCGGAATTTTACTATGCTCCGGTTAGTAATGCGGCAAAAAGTAAACACACAGTGTGCCTGCGGCAGGTAAATGCCGGTACTCTTGCATCATGTGTGGACCGGCTCACTCGGTTGCCTAGGTAATCAATATAACTCCGCTGCTGCTGTAGACAAAGGCTTATGATTACAGGGAACAAATTATAACTAATGCAATGTGATGAAAGGTAAGTTTGATTTCTAACATTATTCTCTCAACGGACATATACATCGATAGTCTAGTGTTATAATTGATTTGCGTTTGGTGCACTGTGGAGTGGGTAAAACTGTTTTTAATGGCTGGCTAACATCTACCCTTGACTCGCGCTAGCCTAGCATCGGCTAACTATCCAAATATAAGGACTGGATAATTTAAAAAAAAAAAATGTCTCCACTGATGAATAACAACCAGGGGTGCGTTTCCCGAAAGCATCGTTGGCCAATATGGTCGCAAGTTCATCGCAATGTCCATTGAACTCTATTGGTAACGACGGAACTTGCGACCATAGTTGGCCAACGATGCTTTCGGGAAACGCACCCCAGGTTGACTTATAAATGAGGTCCGATGTCAAAAATCCCGAACCACCCCTTTAAGCGTACCAATAATTCACATACTTTTTGTTTTTATTTTGTTACTTTTGTTTCATAATTTCAAACCTAAAATACATTTATTTGGCAAATGTTATTTTTTGTACAATACTTTATAATTTTTAGTAATCATTTATTTGCTCAGTATGTTTGGCACTAGTGTTTTAAAATACTTTTAGCAGCTACTTTATGTGTAATATTTCAATATTGCGTGTGACAAAGCAGCACAACTGGGGAAAAAATCCTGAATTCCAGAACAGAAGTTAAAAAGGGAATGTTCCCCCTCAACATGAGGCTGTTACCCAAAATAGTTCACTAGTGTATGATGAAGAAATTAGTTGCTACATACTAGAAGATTCACATTTACTATATGTGAACGGTTTAGAACAACAACAAAAAATTTTGTTTTAGTATTTTGCAATGGTAATAGTCAAGAAAAAAAAAAGAACTCGTTGAAATGTGATGTTTAGATGAAGACATTAAATGATTATTTTCCTGATACTAGCAGCACGTTTCTAAAATAATGGGATCAAAAATATTTCTAGAAAATACTTTTGTAAATTAGGCGTATAATTCTGCATCTTATCAGGTTTCAACACTTTATTATTCACAATGAAATCCAAGAAGGATTTGGAAATTCGCTTTGTGCTTTTTTGACACTATCTTTGGGCAAATCTACTAGATACTTATTAAATATGATGAATGAATCTACATGTTATTGGAAAAACATTACACAGCATCACCAAATCAACAGAAAATGACAAAACATCCATACAAAGTTTTAAGACAAAAAATAATAATGGCATCTGTGTTTTTGACCACTGGGCTCTTATTTGAGAGCAGCTGCTCAGATATAAATGTAATGAAGCACGTTGCTATGAGGTTTATTATGCACAATGAGGTGCCCGTCAAAAAAAAAAAGAAGAAATAGAATAGAAAGTGAGTGAGAGAAAGAGAGAGAACATGAAAAGGCCAAATAACATGAACGTTGCACGACATGCATCGCATGCCTGAGCACACCATTTCCATGCAAGAAATGTGGTTTTCCGCGACGACACCAGCCGCTGCGACCTGACGAGCTTGGCAAAGATAACATGCTGCGAGGATCATGTTGAAGATATACACTTATAAAAGTTAGATCCAACAGTAAGAAAATCATTAACATGTAAACATTGAGTGAGAGCTCAGAGAAGAAAGAAGAGGAAGAGATAAGAAATTACAGAACAAGTCTAAGTCTTCAAATTTATGTACAACAGTACACTTGAGACTGGTGATTTGTTAGCCTTTTCCCAGTCTGAGGAAGAGGAAGCTGCTCTGCTGTTCTGAGACATGGCGCAACATCGTCAGCTCATTTTATAGTCATTCCTTCATACGCCTTCTTTTCACGACGAGCCAGAAACGTGAAGTTCATGCTATAACATGGCTCTCAGAAAACAAGCTAGCCAGGCATTGAGAGACAGAGAGAGAAACTGAGAGACATCCTGACAGAGAATGCCTGTAATGGAAGTAAACCTGTCCTCAGAACCCTGTCGAAGCATGGTGTCCATCTACAGCCCCCATAGTGCAAAGAGAAAGGGACAGAAAAAGCTGAGGAAACTTTCACCTCACTGAGATACTGCAAGGCTCGCTCCTGGGCCCATTTCAGATCTGAGTTTGCAGCGGGTGTCCTGGCGGTGTGTAAGGAGGGGGAGCGGGAGATGGCTTGATGCCTCTGGTCCTCATATAGGATAGGAACTGGTCTGGTATCTCAGCGAGAACGTCTTTGGCCAGGCGGGCCATGCTGAGGATGTGATTCCCAGTGCGATCGATGTAGTCTCTGAATGGAACAAACTGCAAAAGCAAAAAGGATATTCAAATCAACATTTGATGTTCACAGACCCTTATCCCTTTAGCACTCTACAGATAAAGCGTTGTCGGGAAAACTCAATTCGCGTACCTACCCCGAATTGATAAAATCAAACAAAATTCTGTATCGAAATTTATAAGGAAAGCCCAGTACTTTGTTTAGGCTTGGTTTGTAGGGAATTCCAAACCTGCGCACATATATTCAAACGCACATAACTACAGAACAAATTCTTAATGCGCATGTGAACGCCATCAGCGTTTCTCACAGGTTCGCGTTTAAAGTCTGTGTAGAGAGAATGGTGTCGTCTTAGCGGCCCCAAATTTAATAACAAATGATTGTTGCGACAGAAGCGAATCAATCAAAACTAACTTTAGCTGGAAAATAACTTTACTAAAGAACCGCTATAAAGCCAAAACAATCTCTGTTACCTTAAATTATACGTTTATCTCTGTAAAGCTGCTTTGAAACAATCTACATTGTTAAAAGCGCTAGCCTATATAAATGAAGATGACTTGACTTGACCGACTGTTATTTAGTGTTGTGTAGAAAGTTTTTTTTTTTTCGTCTGTACAGACGGGTCACTGATTTCTTTTTTGGTTGGGAAAAAATGGAAAGAGCTAAATGAAGTTTCCTCAAAATGATTTAGAAGAATTTAGAATTATTGCTAAAGAGTTGGCCTGAAATTACCAGCCCAGTCTCACAACTCTTTTTGGTACAGATCCCTGCGCATGACATGTGGGGGAAAAAACTTACATTGTGGCCACAAATGAACAATTCGTTCCCATGACTTACTAATTCGTCAGCACATGTGACTACGGTAATTTGTTCCCTCGTTTCAAGTAAATTGTGCGCACGATATAATAATTAATTCCCTCGATTTACGAAACCATGGACACATTGTACTAATTAGTTCCCTTAGTTAAATCAAAATGAGGGAACAAATTAGTTAAATGTGGCTATGATTTAGTAAACCGAGGGAATTAATTATTATATTGTGCGCACAATTTACTTAAAATGAGGGAACAAATTAGTTCAATGTGGCTATGATTTACTAAAACGAGGGAACGAATTCTTAATTCGTGGCCACACACACACACACATATATATATACTGTATATATGTCCGCATGTCATGTGTAAGGGGACATATTTTGGCTATGTATTTCTTGTCCATACAGGACAGTGTTTGCTCTTCAGCATGTTCAAATATAATATGTTACCATTCTTAATTCAACAATATAGTAGGTAAGCTAATGTTATTTAAAACAAAACAAAGTCACATAACACATTAACATAATTCAACACCCATGTCAAAAGTAAAAAAGCTTACATATGATACAGTACATCGCACTTCAGCACGCTAACATATTGCATTCAACATGTCTGTAAGCAGTAAACAAACATACAAGATATAATGGCAAAAATAATGGGGAAACAGACCAAATTTGGGGAATGTTACAAAATACATTTCCATGTAGAGTAGATTTTATGGTATAAACACACGCTTTATGTTGACTTTCATCAGGTGAAAATAATCTGAAGCAGGTCTTGCATTCATCTGCATTTCCTCGAGAATTTGCAAAGCTGAAAAGAGCGATTAACCTGAAATGAGGGCACAGCCATCAAATGCTCAGCATGCCAATCAACTCAAAACGCCTTTGAGACTGAGAGCCAAATTATCCTAAGAGATACGGATGTTTCTGAGAGCACTACACAGCCGATTAGTTAAGAAAAAATGGGCTTTTAAGTATGTGCTGGCCGCCGGGAAGCCAGATCCACTGGAATGTGTGTGTATGCGAGAGCACATCTAATTGGACAAGCCTCCCTAGCCACCTATGATAGTCGATCATGCACACCGCCTGTTAACATATTCCTAACAAGCATGGGGCGACCCAGGAACATAATGATGACTGCCTCGGCTATAAGAGGAGAGGGAGGAGCACGGAAAGCATTAAGAAATACGATTTTGAGAGAGACCGAAAGAGCTCTGTTCTTAATTCTAAAAAATTCAGTTCAGTCAGAACACAGAATGGCTAATGTATGTGTGTTTCATGTATGATGGGAATGGGTATAATGAACATCATTTGCATGGTTTTAAAACCTGGAAATTCATCAACTTACAGTACATGGTCTATGTTTGAAGACCTGGATAAATTCACATACTGTACCAGTCAAAAGTTTGGAAACATTACTATTTTTAATGTTTTTGAAAGAAGTCTCTTATGCTCATCAAGCCTGCAGTTAAAATAATAATAATAATAATAATAATAATATTATGAAATATTATTACAATTTAAAATAATGGTTCTCTTTTTAAATATACTTTAAAATGTAATTTATTTTTGTGATGCAAAGAATTTTCATCAGCAAGTACTCCAGTCTTTGGTGTCTTATGATCCTTCAGAAATCATTCTAATATGCTGATTTATGATCAATGTTGGAAACAGTTGTGCTGCTTAATATTTTTTTTTATAACCTGAGATACTTTTTTCAGGATTATTTGATGAATAAAAAGTTAAAAATAACTGTATTTATTTAGAATAGAAATCTTTTGTAACAATATACACTACCGTTCAAAAGTTTGGGAACAATAACTATTTTTTTTTAAAGAAATTAGTACTTTAATTCAACAAGGATGCGTTAAATTGATAAAAGGTGATGGTAACGATTTATATTGTTAGAAATGTTTTTATTTTGAATAAATGCTGTTTTTATGAATAAATGCTGTTAACGTTTTACTCATCAATGAATCCTGAAAAAAATATTCCAAAAAAATATATTAAACAGCACAACTGTTTCCATCATTGATAATAACTGAGTATCAAATCATCATATTAGAATGATTTCTGAAGGATCATAAGACACCAAAGACTGGAGTACTTGCTGATGAAAATTCAGCTTTGCATCACAAAAATAAATTACATTTTAAAGTATATTAAAAAAGAGAACCATTATTTTAAATTGTAATAATATTTCATAATATTACTGTTTTTTTTTTTTTTTTTTTTTTTTTTAACTGCAGGCTTGATGAGCATAAGAGACTTCTTTCAAAAACATTAAAAATAGTAATGTTTCCAAACTTTTGACTGGTACTGTGTGTTATCCACCATGTAAAAGAAAATTTGAGCATTAGCATTTTAGCATTAAATATGCAAAGCGGTGGGGCCCCAGGACCAGGATTTGAAAACCACTGTCTTAAGGCTTTTCACACCAAAAACAATAAATATAAAGATATGGTAACACTTTATTTTTTAAGGTGACATAGTTAAACATTACTACATGAACTTACTATAGTAAAAACAGAACATTATGCATTATTACAAGTAGGCTAACTAACCCTATTATGAAGGGTAAGTACATGTAGTTAATTCATATTATGCAGTACTTATTTGAGTAAGTACGATGTGTCACCTTAAAATAAAGTGTTACTGATAATTATATTAGCATCCACACAATAAAGTTCTGTGTTACTACATATATGTGACCCTGGATCACAAAACCAGTCACAAGTCGCACGGGTATATTTGTGGCAATAGCCAACAATACATAGTATGGGTCAAAATGATTGATTTTCCTTTTATGGCAAAAATCATTAGGATATTAAGTAAAGATTATGTTCCATGAAGATATTTTGTAAATTTCCTACCGTAAATATATTAAACATTTATTTTTGTGAGTGAATGCAGCACAAATGCGAACATAAATGGACAACTTTAAAGGCGATTTTCTCAATGTTTCGTTTTTTTGCACCCTCATATTCCAGGTTTTCAAATAGTTGTATCCTATCCTAACAAACCATACATCAATGGAAAGCGTATTTATTCAGCTTTCAGATGATGTATAAATCTCAATTTAAAAAAATTTGTGGTCCAAGGTCACATATTTACTATAGTAATAACAGTAAATTATACATAATTATAAGTAACTAACCCTAAATCCTTCTGCCCGAAGTCCCAAAGCAAAATGCTGTTGAGTACCAGTATAGATGGATGTTGCATTGTTCCAAGAGTATACAAAGTGCAATACAATTTTCAGTGATAAACCTACTTTTTTCAATAACTGTTTTATTAATAACCCTCTGCTGATCTGACAGTCCATGCGCGAGAATACAAAAATGCGGAAGTACAATGTGTAATTTTTTACAAAAGCCCTGGAGTGGTCAAAGTCTGTGTTTTGCTGACAAACAAATGAAGAAAGAAACACAGAGAACGAGTAAACGTGATTAATTTACATATACCGACATAAGAGGGCGTGGAAAATCTGGGAACTTACACATTAAGTAATATAATTAATAAACAGAAAATTGCAGTACATTAATTGTAATTAGCCCTTGCCCTTTTTTGTAATGTCCCTTTATTAATGATGATGGCTTAATGCTTGAAATACTTGTTATTATACCTGTACGATGTCTCTCTCAGCATATCTGCCCCTCGATGAGATTCTGACTTCATCCCCATCCAACTCGATCATGGCTGAGGACACAGAAGACACATAAGAAACACGCATGACCGGAGATATGGAAATGGGAGTTAGCTGTGTGTTTGAGTGCCCGTGATTGTGTGTGTTTTGAGTATTTTAGTCTTGTTTCATTATTACTAAACCCATCTGCATTACTGTCACTGTCACATTACATGCTCATTTACTCTGCAGTAGTACACAATCCTTTTATCCACTCAAGCTCAAGACCTGAGCACCACTATAAAGCAAACAGCACATCTAGAGGGTAAGGGAATGTGTTGTATAGATAAAAATAGCTGAATATAAAAACGAGAATACAAAGAAAATAGGTAACTCTTTAGGTTAGGGTCCAATTCTCACTATTAACTAGTTGCTTAATATGATTGAATATTACTAGGATATTGGCTGTTTATTAGTACTTATAAAGCACATATTAATGCCTTATTCATGATCATATTCTACATCCCTTAATCCTTCCCAATACCTAAACTAAACAACTACCTTACTGACTATTAATAAGCAGTAATTAGGAGTTTATTGAGGCAAAAGTCAGTTAATAGTGACAATTGGACCGCAATCTAAAGTGTGACCAGAAAATACATTAAATCTATAAGAGGGGTCTAAATAACACTAACCAACTTAATAAATAAATAAATAAAAGCATCCTTTTCTTACCGTCAAACTCGGCTGGTCCAACTCCAACAATAATAATTGACATGGGAAGACATGCAGCCTGGAATGAAGAAGATTAAAAACAAGAAAAGCAGATAAAATAAGAATTTACCATGACTAATAATCCTTTTTTTATCCCCCCCAAAATCTCAGTCTGTTAATATGAGAAGCTTAATTTAATGACTTATTAACTACCTGTCATGATATTGACCTACACTGAAATAAGTGCCTTTTTATAATGGTTTAATCGAAAATAGTGGGTTCTGGATTAATTAGTTTTGTTCAGTTTGTCTAAAAGCAAATAACACTCCCCATAGAGAAAAGAAAAGAAAGAAAAGAAAGAAACAATCTTGTTTAAATAGTATTTTTGCTTCTGACAATTCTTTTTTTTTTACGATGAAATTAAAAATTATATTACTGACCTACATTAAGTGACATTTTTGCTTGTGAAAGAAAATACTGATTAAGTATGTATGCTCTTTATAATAAATAATTACCTTTTATGAATGTTTTTGTCTTTGAAAATATTTTTAATTAAGATTAAATCAAAATGTAAGGTTTGAAGCAAACCATAAATATAATTTGAGAAAAAATAATAATGCAGTTATTGTCTTTTTTCAGTGTAGAACATGTCAGATATCTAATAAATAGTGACATATTAAATAGTGCTATATTTACCTATGAATATATTTATTTTATAGTGTTTCAATTGTTATTTAAATATTAGAATATTTAGAATATATTATATTTAAAACAGTACAAATACATGCATTTGTTCTTCATTTTTGACTTTATCAAAATAAATATTCATGGTCCAAATACAATCCGCAAATCCTTTTTAAGTTCAATCAATATAGTAAAAATTGCACTACAGAACATTTATTTTAAGAGTGGAATTTTTAAGTTGATCAAGAGCTAAAGACTTGTGTAGTAGACCGAATACCCACATTAACAATGGACTCTTTTGTCTGGGCCATATCTGATATCACTCCATCCGTGATGATGAGCAGGATGAAGTACTGGGATCCGTCCTTTACTGAGGCAGCGTATCTGCACGAAAGAGCACATTGTTACATTCATTAAACATCTCATTACTGGGGGATATGCAGCCAAAGCCTCTGGATTGTAATATTATTTCGCTGTATTACTACATTGCAGTCTGGCATCCCAATTATTTCCATCAGCTTATGAGGTAAATAATGCACTCAGAAGCAGTAATATCGAGACACAAGCAAATATATTCTACAGTTAATTTGTCTGTGACAAAAAAAAACTTTTAACTAACTAATCTTTTTTTTTTTTTTTTTTTTTACTTTGGCTGTCCAACTGTATACACGTTACATACATTTACAATCATGTTTACTAAAAAGGTCTTATCATGGTTTATCAGGTCTCTCTCTCTTCTCCCCGCTCTGACAGTTGACACACTTTCCTAGCATCCTTCAACTCTCTGTGATTTGTGCTTCAAGCTCTGGTGAAATATCATACAGACTTCAGTGTGAGGAGAAAGGATGAAATGGTCTCGGCAAATGTTTACCAGCCCCTGCTTTCTCAGATCGGCTTCGGTGGATTAAAGCTTTGAAAACGTACTGTCCCATTGAGGATTTAGAATATGATGTTTGCAGAAATGCTTAAAACATTTCTTCGCCTGTCACTGAAAATGTGCGCCGATTTAAAAAATCCTCTTGAGGACACACTGGCATTTCGTGAAACACACATATCCGGAAACTACGAGCTGAATTCTTTTTTTTAATCAAATGTACGTTACCATTACAATCAAAGTTCCAGAAATAAACAACATCAGAAACACAAAATTGGGGTTACACTGAAATATTAATGAATATTAATATAATATGTTCTTTCATCATTTGCGTATGCTGTCACAAAGATTCAAACTATTTTAACCAGTCCTTAGAATTCACAAAGTTTTAGAGTTTACATTTTAAACCCTATTTAAACCCTAAATATTATGATATTAGTATGCATGCTAGAACTTCCAGCTACTATGGATACTAAAGGCTCGTTCAAGCTGCAAAAACAAACGGCAACAACCAACAGTTGTTGGGTCGGCAATTGTCAGTCTTGGAATGTGTTGGAACGGAAACCTTGACATAATCGGAATAAAACGAGAAATATTGGTTAAGCTATTATAAACGAACATTAATTTACAGTGAACAACTGTCTTTATCGTTAACATAATATATGCTTGTTGTTCACTGTTAGTTCATGATACCTAATGCATTGACTTGGCACAGTGTGTAGATTACAGTTATGGAAGTTATTTTTGAAAGTAATGCGTTACAATAATGTTACTCCCTACAAAGTAACTAATTGCATTACTTAGTTACTTTTTATGGAAAGTAATGTGTTATGTTACTTTTGCGTTACTTATTCTTATCTAGGCTGGGCTTGCTTTTTTTATTTTAATGACAACAACAACAAAAAAAGTTATATTGTTGGCCAATGTAAAGGCCCTTTCACTCTTAATTCAGCAGTAATAATAACACTGAAACACAAATACAGCTAAATTTAATTGATCTAAACAGTCATTGTCTTGGTTTGAATCATATTTAAAAGGCCGCAAACAATGTGTTATAATTAATAATGTGAGATCCACCCTTCTCGAAATTGAAACAGGGTTCCCTCAGGGCATTGTCTTGGGACCTATACTTTTCAGTCTCTACATTAATGATTTGCCAGATGTATGTCCAGCTATAGGTCTACACATTTAAAATAATGTTAGTCTGTATTTTTATTTTTAACTAAAAGCTCTGCTAGAGACAAGTGTTGTGAATTAGCTTTAACTAAAAACACTGATACATACATCAGATGACTGTTTAAGTTTCTCTATGTTTTTTTGTATCTGTCCCTATCTAAATAAACTTTAATAATAAAATGTGATATTTAACTGAAGTCACTTATTATTATGGTTGAATTGGATCATCGAAGGTCAGCAGCAAAGACATTGGTTAATAAAGTGAGATTAAATACATAAAGTGTATTTGTATGATTTGACATATTTAATTAATGCAGGTTTGCGTAATATTCTGAGTTTGCATTTCACAGTATTTTCCCCATTTTGAGGAATACTGAATGTTTTTGTGCAAGTGTGAAGAGTAAATGCCTGTTCACATTTAGTCTAGAACTACAAAAAGCATCATGTTCACACAGCATACACAACACCTCTGCACTTACTCATGATTCCTCTCAACATGGGGACAAGAGAGGTGTTAGTCAATAAAAACAAAATAACTTGCGTTACACGAAAAAGTAACTCAAAAAAGTAATCTGATTACGTAACTTGTGTTACTTGTAATATGTAACCCCCAACAGTATTGTTTCCCAATACTCTGAATACAATGTCAAAATGTTGAATTGTTGGCATTTGTTGCCACAGTTTGAACCAGCCTTAATGAGTTTAAGATTTTGCAATTATTTTTCAATTCCTCAGTAAAAAAAATGAGCACAGTGGAAAACCCAGGCAAGCAGCGCATTAGCTTTAAAAGAACAATTTAAAAGCAGTTTATTATTAAACTGCGTGGGCGCGACCTACGGCAAATACACACAGAGAGATAAGAGCGGTGCAGTGTGACAGTTCTGTCTTCAGCATAGATGAGTGGACACCGCAGTGACTGTGTGTGTTTGGAACACAGGGGTGATAATGACTTGATGGACTGTCCTTTACTTCACATCCTCAGAAAATCCATGAAATGGACATATAATTAGAAACACAGTGTGAGGACGTGTCAGTCCACTGAATGTTGGCTCCCTTTAAATCATTAATTAGTGTGGATTTAACATGGGATTTGTGAGCATAGAGGTCTGAAGTGCAATAACAGCACATAATGAGTTTTAGAAACATGTTCAAGTGTAAAAACAACCGCAAAATGTTGTAATAAATAAGAACAAATTTATCAATATCATAACACCTGTATTAAAGTGTTGAGTATGACTGTCTCACAGGGATATATCAGGTAACATGCACACAGCTACACAAATGCATAAATTAATTTGTTTCAGAACTGATTCAGAAATAATAATTTTGGCCGCAAAATTGCGCAACAGCGATTGTTCACTTTTAAGCAGCCTTGATTCTAGATTGTTTAAGAAAAAATACAAAATGGGGTAACACTAGTTAACACTAATTACTTCATTTTTACCATGACTTTGTTGGGAGATGTTTTCAGTAAACAAATGAAATGAACAAAGGAAATTAAATACATAAAAAAAGTAGTTAAATTAAAATATATATATACACATATATATTTCCTGAGGTTCTTAATTTTTGATCACTCAACTCATACAAGATCTCATTAGTAGTCATATGGATTTTGGAGGGGTTTTCTTTTTGCATTGTAAATTTAGATGCAGTCCATATGTTAATATTGTTCTCCCCTAAAAAAAAACTTTTTGCTGGAACCACACTTTTTATGATACCTGAACATTTCACTGTGATCTCTTTAATAAATAATATTTTGCAGCCAAGTGTATCTTAAAGGCATGAAAATTATGTCATTCCTTACTTACTTATTATTTCCATAATTAGTATTTCCATTACTGCTTGATATCTACATTGATATTCAATGAATATCTTGACATTCATTCTAAAAACATGTCCGATTTGTTAACGAAACGCTCTTTTGAGTCAGATTTTCAAAAAAGTGATTGATCCAAAATTACAAAATGATATAGTGGGGGGAAATTGTGCCTCAACCATTAGCATTTCCATACCAAACAAAATAAAAGATCAAGATAATAACATTATCTTGACGACAAAGTGTTGATTCTCTGAGGAAAGAGCTAGTGGTGAATGCCTTGCTCTCTCAATTTATTGTACACAGTAGCAGGCATTGTTATTATGTGGATGCTGAAATGAGCTTAGACACTTTGCACCGCAATTGAAGCATAATGAATCCAGTCTTTTATTGCTTCTGATAGAGATGTAGAGGCTCGGGTTCTCGCAGCCACACAAGATGTTAACAACATAATTTAAATATTTTATTCTGACCTCTAACAGTGTGAAATACTAAGTAAAGAATCTCTGGACATAGACATAGAGCTTGGATTTTAGGAACATGATAACATGAACTGTTCAAATTCTGCCCATAACAACTAATTTTAATAGGACATGGAGATTTCACAATAAATGTATTAATATTTCTAAAATTATTATTTTTATTCTACTTCTCGGTTCAGTGTTTGGACAGTGCACATTTATTGATTTCTGAAAACACCTTTCTAAATACACCTCTGTTGGTTACAATTACCTATACTTTCAAATATATATTGTAAAATGATCAATTAAGAAGAAAAAAAAGCTAAATATTACTGTAATTCTGCCTTTTAAAACCCATTCAGAAATCATGGGGATAATTGTGATTATTTTATATTGAGTTTTATACATACTTTACTCAACTCAATACAAAGTAAAAATTTACCACATAATATTTTCATAATTTCTCTTGGTTTTATAACAATGCCAATATAAAAGTTGATTAATTCATTTTGAAAACAGCATGTTGTTTTTATATTATAATGTTTTTGTTTTTTCACTTACGTAACATGAGTGTAAGGAGTGCACAACAAAGGAGAAATCTGAATCAAAGGGCCAGATTTACTAACAGATTGTGCCAGCGCAAACCCTAAAAAAAAAAAAAAATTGGCGCTGAAAGGGCGTGGACAGTTATTTTTGCCACTGACCTTATTGTATATGCATTTGTAGGAGTTTCCCTTTCAGGCGCAAAAGTTATGGTAGGAGAGTATTTAAATGAATCACGCAAGGTGATTTACTAAGGTTTGCGCTCGTCAATGTACTGGTGTTTGCGCCATTATTCACTGTGACGCAGCCGGCCGCAATGGAGACACAGACGGAGCCGAGCATATACTGAGCCAGTCTGAGATACCAGATGCTGAGGGCTCATGGGGGCGAGGCGGAGGAGGGGATCCGGAAGACCGCAGTGGAGCCAGTGCGACGGAGGTCCGCGGTGGAGTCGGAGAGAAGGTGGAGCCCGGTGGAGCTGAAGGGATGGAGGGGAGACGTGTAACCAGCAGACCAGAATTCCACGGTGGAGCCAGGGTGATGTCTGAACAAGGCGGAGACAGTGGGACGAGGGTACCTGGTGGTGCTGGTGGGATTACAGACCATGATGGAGCTGAGGGAGCATTAAGCCAAGTCGAAACCAGATGGGTCGGAGGACTGAGGTGGCTCTGTGGATGGAGACGGAGATGGGGAATCATCACATCAAGGAAAAACTGGGGACTGGAAGACCCAAGGCGAATCCGGCACACTTCAGGGGCCAAACTGTGGATGAGCTGAGGGACTGCCAGGATCCAGAGGAGGAAGAGCTGATGAACAGATTAGACTTGGTAGAGGAGGTGGGAGAGGGAGGCTGGGAGGAACCAGCAGGGTCTGGGGAGACACGGGTATTAAGTCCAGTATGTTTCCAGTGGCCATGTTCAGCACATTCACAGCGGTGGGAGTGTAGGCAGGACTTCCATCTGAGTCCTCAAGTTCCATTAACTCGGCTCAGTTTGGCTTACTGGCTCGTTCTCTGTGGCAGGCACTGGCTCCGTGTCTGCGGTGGAGATCTCCTGTTGTTTTGTAGGGCGGGGCGAATGCTGACTGGGCTCTGGTTCCGGGATCTACATAGAGCGAGTGGTTGGGTTAAAGCGTTAGGCATGCCAACTCCAAAAAATCCCTGGTGTTCGACTCCAGGGAGCGGCCCCTCTGCTCCAGACACAATAACTGGTCAGCGGGAAGGTCCATGTTGACAGAGGGGGGGAAAAAAAAAGACAAACACCGCAAAAATAACTTCTGTTTTGGTCTGATCTTTTGTCACGTAACGTGAGTGTAAGGAGCGCACGACGAAGGAGAAATCTGATTCAAAGACTTAAAGGTACGATAGGTAAACTTTAGCCTGCTAGCATTGAAAGCATACGATCCTACCCTCCCTGCAAATCACCGTCCAAAGCTACGCCTCCTCAAAAACAGAGACAACGTTATTGGATTACATCACGTGTCATTCACCGGTGAGAAAACTTTACAGGACAGTGAGGGGAGAAACAGAAGCGCTTGCTTGCATACAGAAGTAAGTAATTGTGAAATCAGGACCATTCAGAAGAGGACATGTTGAAATAAAGAAAAGAATGCGCTTTATTTCAGATTTATTCATATGCGATTTCAGGACAAAACGGCAACACAGTCAAATCTAACTGATTTATCTGCATAGGGCAAAGTCAGCGGTATATAGAACTGTACTGTCAAACCTGAAATGTAGATACTTGCCACTTCTTGTCATTTCAGAAGGAAAGTTAGGTTGTTTGCCAGCCATTCTCAGTCTATCTGCATAGTGTACGTGAAACGTGCCGACAACGTATAATGTCTGTGTGAACAGGCTACGCAGTGGTATGCAAACAAATGTTGAACGACAGGGAACACATGGTGTCGTTTCATTCGGACCAAATGAAATGATTGAGAATGGAACAGAAAACTAGTTCACAGGAACACAACGCGTAATCCTCACAAAATGATTCTTAATACATAATATATCTAAATATATCTCCCTTTAAATTTTAGGAAAGGTCTCGAATTATGGGATTATCATATTTGGGGGTTCGTGGCATCAAAAAGTTTAAAAACTCAAAATACAATTCGAAAATATGTTAACCCTCCATCTTTTATATTGTTATTGGGTACTTCAAATTCCAGATCTAATTTTCAAGCCATTGTGCCACATTTATGATAGCCATTTAATGTTTTCCTCTCATCATTTGGCTGATGATACAGACCAGGGATGATCTTATTTGGGACAGCATAAGATCAAATCTTGTTGTTTTACCTCTAAGTCTAACTCCGCGGCTCATTTAAAGTGATTTAAAGGTCATATATCACACCTCGGAGGCCATTTCGGATAGGATTATCTCTGTGTAAATGTGACACACTTTGTTTGGATGATGCACCTGGGGGTTATAATGCACATTTTGAGAATATTTGGCTGTTGTCAATCTCTGAACATGTGCAAAATCTGCATTGTTGCAGGTTGTTGTTTTCTTGCTTCATTTCAAGAGTAGAAGAATCATTCAGCTGTGGTTTATACCAGTGTTTCTAGCCATCTATCACAGGTTTAATGTTCACCATATATAAAATGAGGACAGTTTTCCAATGCATTTTTTTTTATTACAGACATAGTTGCTTTATTAAGTCGCAAGATGGCTCCAATCAACTTCCGCTGATATGAAAAGATAGATGGTGGAGTAATATGAGAGACATGAAAGTAGAACCAGTATGTCATGAACAACGGTAAAATATTTACTGTAAAGGTCAATATACAAAAATAGTCCATCATTCAGTTCTGTGATCAGACTCAACTATTGTAGAGAGCAAAGTAATAAGAAAAGATAATCAGAACTTTTTTATATACACAATTTTGTGTATTGTTGTGTGAACAAAATGTTTTAGATTGCAATTTTCAAGTATGTGATGCATTCTTACCATCACTATAGCTGAAATTAGTGTAAATTGTTGTCTTCAGCCGTCTCATTCAGGATTAGAGCTGAGCAAGTTAGTTACAAGTTAAAAGCAAGTTAAAAACTGTCACTATGTTTATTATTTGAAGGTAACCTGCCTACTTAAAGTTGGCACAAATCTGATATTTTGATCAACTATTCAACTTTTCGTATCTATTTTGAGTAAAATGGCTTATCGAATGGGAACATATGTAAGAAAGGACTTGATTTTGTCCATTGAGAATCGATTGTATCATAGAAAGTGGCAGTTGCAAACTAAGTGTACATTTACATGACAACGATGTACTAAAAATGGAAAAGTTTTTCTTTTGAATTTTTGAGAAGTTTCGAGTACAGACGACAACGTTTCCAAAACGATCCCCGTTCACACGGATCCACAAAAACGACTAAAAATGTTGTAAAGAAACTATACGCAACTATAGACTATAGCATGCGCATGACGTCACCGTTTTCACAAATTCAGATTTTTGTAGTTTACATGGAGATGATATAGGTATAGTTTTAAAAAAATTCATTTCGAAACCCGTTTTCAAAAGTTTGCCTTTACAGGCCCCCAAAACTCAGTTGTCGTGTAAACAAATGGGCAATAAAAAGTTTTCAGATTTTAGTTGAACATTGCTTACGTAGCTCTCGTATTGGAATATACGTCATAGACAAGATGTCGCAGCAAGGAGTAGTGGACTCTAACATGTTTGATTGAATATTACGAGGTCACATATTTGTGAAAAAAAAGTTTATAATAAGCACTGCAACAATCTATGGTTTGTTACCACCATATTAATAAAATAATCTATAGATAAAAACACACACACAAAAGAAAATTCTGAAATGTTCTGAATGTACCTGGCTACATGGTTGATGACAGGCGAGAAGTTGGTGGGACCGAAGAGCTGAACGGACTTTAGACTCTGGTAATACGCTTCCATGACTCCATCAATGCCATTGCAATATGGATTCTGAGGGTTTCCATTCTTTAGGAACATAGAAAATAAAATATTGCAAAATCAAATAAGGGTAGACATGGCCTCTTTCAACATCTGCTGTAGATAAGATAACACAATGGAAAGTCCACATTTTAGAGACATAAATAGATGTCTACATTCTTTGAAGAAAATTATGTAAGTGCCACTTGAATGGTGTTATGTGGTTGTTATGAGGTTATGAGTGGTTTTTAGTGCATTGCAATTTGATTGGTGGGACGTTATAGGTTGTCAAAGGTGGTTGCTAAGTGGTTACTTTTTTATCCCAAGTCAAAACTACCTCCTATTCTCTATAATATTCTGGTCTCTAGATATGACTCAGGTTCATCTTTCAATGTAAGTCTACAGATTTGTTTTTGTGCCAGTTTCACCATTCATCTATTGTTCTATAACTTTGCTGACTGCACAAAATCATTCAGTTCACTCTCTCTAAAACAAAAATAACTAATGGTATCGTGTAACATATAACTAGATATACTGAGATGTATGGAGTAGAGGTTTGTATTTACAAGAAGGGATCTGTCAAGTGTATATGTCTAAAACCCTGTTCTGAAATTGAAAGCTTTGTGAAAACTTCTGTCTGTAGACAACATATAGTGAGAGAACATTCAGAAACATTGATATCAAAAACTTGTGTCTGCATATCAAACCTGCATGTCTACAGTGCGTAAAGCTATCGCTGCAGGACAGATGTTTTAAGAGTTGCTTACCAAGGCAAACTCATGGGATATTCTCCCATCAGGAGGCAGTTTGGCTCCGAAGCCCAGTGCAGGGAACATCTTGTCGCTGTCATAGTCCTGTATGATCTCCCCCACAGCTTTAAGTGCCATGGCGTAGGCGTTGAGCTGATAGGGACTCATGTAATGAAGGGAAGTGGGCTGGGCTGGGTTGCCTGGGAACCGTGTGAAAGAAAATGTGTACTTTTAGTTCAACTTAAGCACTTGACTGGGAAAGCTTGGCAAAACACATCATATAAAGCCTATAGTGCTATAAAACAATTCATATTCTAATTTTCAATTGTCGTTTATTGTTTTACAATATGTGATAACCACGATTAACCACAATAAAAATATATACATATTCATAGCTAAATTATTGAAGAGTATAATACAGTATAACCCAAATAATTAATGCATAATACTCTCTAAAAGCATACAAATTTATATGTATAAATATGATGTATTTTAACAATGTTTACAGTTATTTAACTAATCATAAGGTTTATTCAAAAACATTATAAAACCATGAAATGTTTTGAATATTAAATGGTTAATGTACTGTATATATATATATATATATATATATATATATATATATATATATATATATATATATACACATATATATGTATATGTATAAATATTGAACATTGAACATTGAGAGGCTGATATTATGAATCCAGAGGCAAAAAAAGCTAGTGATGTATAAAAATAGATTTGGCAAGGATGGCCCTGTAATTCAGATGGTTTTGTGGTATTCCCTTTGAATCTGCAAATCAATTTAAAAGGCAGGCCTTTCTGTATAATCACACAGATCAGAGCTCTTATCGCATTAAATCTCAATCATTATGATGGAGGACGGCTATTACTGGCTCTTTTTCATGCCTCATCTGCATACATTTCAATAATTTCAAACAGCCTTCTGATGGAGACGGCACTCACCGTTAGAAGCTGTGAAATCAATCGCCACTGTGAAATTAATCTGAGTCCTGCACAACAAAGAGACAAAGAAAGGTAATGGTTATTTTAGTCATGCTTCAATCTTGTGAACATTAAGTAAATTCATTAAGTGGATATGGTTATAAAATACAGCCTCTTTAGGAGCTTAATAAGGCGGATTAATTGAGCTGTCATTGAAAGAGACTCTTAAATGCAAATGTAAAAGATTGTGTTTAAATATGTCAATGTGAACCATAAAAATAATGTAAAATGTCATGCTCTGATGTACAAGACATTTGTACATTGTGTACCATATTTTCCAGATTTGTATTATCTGCAACTTATATTCATATATGCAATGAATGTCAAGCATGCATAACACATACAAATCGCACATGGATGTACATTTCCATATTAATCTTTTCACACTCAATTTCGCACATTTCTCACTTTTCAGTAGTTTCAGTTTCAATTTAAATACATTTCTTTAGGACTGGGGTTTGGGTTGGGGTATGGGGGGGGGGGGGGTAAATCACACTAGGACCATTGTGATGTTAGCTTAGCAACATGCTAACTTTTCACTCTAATATGACATTGAGTCAAATTAGTTTTTTGCGTGACTGATCCTTTAGAAAGTAGTTGCCTATGTAGAGTGTTCCAAATCACTACCTTTTGAGGTTCCATATCAGTTAGGATGCTACTTTATAGCTGCCTATGTAAGCAGTAGACTGCAAGAGTTCCTTAGACTGTAGAAAAGAGTGGATTTTATGAGGTCTACACTGAGTCTGAGATGTATGGTCTTACAAGGATATTAAGGCATCAGAAATTAGTGGTTGTTATATGCATGTGTACTCAACCCGCTCCAAGCGGGATCTGAACCGCCGTCTATGGCATGGGAGGTGGGCGCGCTAACAAGGTGCTAACCACAGCCTCTAGCGTCAGTCGCTAGCATGCCTCTTGAGGCCAGTGGAGTGAGGTTTACACACGAAGCTCTTACTGGCCTACGTCAGTTCACACTCACCCCCTAAACCTCACTCCCATCCGGGTCACGGCACCAAATGTAATCGGTCCTACTCAACCCGCTCCAAGCGGGATTCAAACAGGCGTGGGAGGTGGGAGCGCTAATAAGGACACTAAAGACCGCAGCCACAAGCGTCAGTCGCTAGCATGCCTCTTGAGGCCAGGGGAGTGAGGTTTAAATGCACAGCACTTACTGACCTACGTCCATTACACATGTATGTTTTCTCTTGTTTGTTCTTTTAACATTGCATCAGGAGAATAGATATGCAGGATACATTGACCTGGGATGGGTGTACGTTTGCTGGGACATTGAGACAAGCAAACTAATGGTGTAAGTACAGATCTGTCTCCTCTCATTAGACAACTGTCATTACTGAGGTTACAGCTGCAGACACACACACACACACATCACCGAAACTAGAAATAAACTCTTAAAATGTATGTGCAAGAGTGTGTATCGTCTTATCGCTCTGATAATTAAGCATCCCAGTATGCCTAAAACTAACCACAAACAACATTAGTTTCTTTCATATCAACAAAAATGGTCAAGTAAACACGAAGTCCCCAGGCTGGAACTAGTTTGCCTGTAATATGACTTTCATATAACAAAAAAAAAAAAAAAAAAAGTAGAAATTGGTTGGTTGTATGTATTACAGAACCAAATGAAGCTTTCCTGTAGCTCAAACAGTAGAGCGTTGACGCTTGCAACGCCAAGGTCATGGGTTCGATTCCCAAGGAAAGATGGTAAGATAAGAATGTAAATGTATACCTTGAAATGCAATGTAAATCGTATGATAAAAGTGTCTGCCAAAAAAATGCATAAATGTAAATGCCCGTAGCTAAAGAAATATATATATATACATACACATACATAGTATATAGTATCTAGTCACCACAATATTCAACAACATATTCAATGGGGTCCAAAACAAATATGTGCGCCATCAATTATCATTTTGTATGAACTATTCCTTTTAAGCGTTGCTGTCTATGTATCATGTTTCAAATCAGTCACTCGTGAGGGTACATAACTGGTTAGGAAGCTGCCATAAAAGGTAGCTGCCTAAGAAAGAAATTGGACAGTGATACACTAGTGATTTCACAGATGAGATGAGCATGAGGCAGCTGAGTAAAGATATCCCACCATTACTCACATTCAGTTGAGACTGAGCCAGTCATACCATCTGTTAGGATAATGCTCACAGCTCTCAGAAAACATGTTTGTGACACAAAACACACCCAGTGTGTCATACAGACATATTAATTGTTGCATAAAATATTCATATTCATTAATGATTCCTGTTTCTCATGGGATTTTGATTGGTTGGCTACATTAATTCATACATTCATCCTGCCCGTCATTTTCAAAGAAGACTGTTCATGTTAATAAAGCCTCAAAAGGCCCCAAACTAGTACAGATGCTAATGGAAATCACTATCCACGACTCAACTTGTGAATGCAGAGAGGAAAGAATCTATATTAGAGACATAAGAGTGAAAGCATCACTACCATCTGCAGGTGAAATTCTTAGGTTCATCTATGTTTCATATGTGGAGATTCTCCAAATACACACAGAACCCTCTGACTGTATGGAAGGGATCAAAGTGATGTAGATGGACAAGCCATGCAATGCCAAAATAAAGGCTAATAATGTCTGAATATAAACAAAAGAATAATGAAGATTAGGTAGAAGTGTGAAAGGTTTGTCGAATGAGAACAATAGAAACATGAATGGGGCAGTTTGCCTCACCAGACCTTAGACAATAGAGTGCAAGTGGGTGTTTAAAGGGAAATAAAATATATTATTATTATCTTCTCAGCCTTCTCTAAAAACTCACATGACATGGTCTTAGAAAATGTTTTATAACATTCATTCATTCATCAGATTTGAAATGAAGCATGAGCAGACTTGTGGCTTCAACTTCATTGTGTTTCTAAGTTGCAACACTACAGCCACATCATTTATGTATTCATTTAAAATATATATTTTTTAATATTTTTATGTTTGAGATTATATATCTCCATATTAATAACAGTCTGACTAATTCTGAGTGTTTAGTTTCTAAATATATGTTGGTTATGTGTTATGAGCAGCAAGCTTTTTATTTTGGGTAATTTATGCCCCACTTGCCAAAATGTGGGGTGCTGGCGAAGGGGTTAACTTCATGGGACAGCAGAGCTCAATATTCAGTAAATCAAAACTCACACTTCAGATAACAACAGCAAATAGAACCAGTTAAATAGAAAAAGGGGGGTTGGGGGAGGTGAGATAAATGTTGGCGATGTGACACAATTGAGAGTTCCATTGCAGGCAAGAATCTTGATTGATTCTGGCAGAAACTGACAGCTCTTGAGCAGAGGTGAACATGACCGTATTTCCAGAGGTTTTACACAAACTGAACAGCTACATTCTTGATCCACTAGAGGGGACATCTGGCGTTAGTCTAGTTATGAAATTACCAGAACTTAAACAAGGAGCTGAGCACAGTTGGGGTCCAGGGAAGAGTCTGATATTATGATTAATGACTTGAACAAGACAGTTGCTGCAATGTTGTCCACAAATGGTCTTCTAGGGTGGCTTCTACAGTTTAACACACCTGTGGGTGACATGTTGTGGCTGGAAGGAGATACCAGTTTTGTCAAGACTGAGATTGATGAGTAATCCTCAAAGTCTATATGTCAGAGAGGATGCAATGTTCTTTGAGAAAACAGATGTAGACAAAAAAGTGTGATAAAATGTACACCTGTATGTGATCAGCAAAGCAATGAGAAGAGTGAAGAAGAGTGGTGTGATGCAGGAACAAACAAAAAAGGGGTCCAACACTGAGCCCTGTGGGACACCAGCTCATTCCTGCTTTTGGAGAACTAGCTTCCTGCAGAGTTTAGAACTCTAATCAAACACACACGAACCAGATAATTAAGGTTTTAGGGTTCATTACAAATTACAGACAGGTGTGTCAGAGCAGGGTTCTGAAGGAAAATCATCTGCAGATCTCACAGAGCAGGTTTAAACACCCCTGGTTAGGTACTTGATAAAAAGGGCTAATCAAATGAAGCCTGTGTGACAGGCTTTTAATGTTTGATTGATATGTATTCATTACTATTTAAACAGTTACAGAATGAGCAGTCTTAATCGTTGTAACACATTCTCTTGGGACTCCTGAAAATAGTCCAGTCAGTCTAGACTATGGATACAGACCAGAAGTTTCTCAATAGAGTGCTCCAAAATCAAACATCAAAACCTACCAAAAATACTTGTATGAACAGTTCTGCAAATGTTTGTTTTCTCTCAAAAAGCCAGAGTTGATCATGGTGCACTAGCCATATCAATGAGGAAGTCATTCACAGAACACATAACATCATAACACCAGGCTTACTCATTCAAAACCTCATATTTCATTCTGCTGTAACCCCCTGGGATTTCATGTCCCAATTTGCTTCCCGAAGAGAGCTGAAAACCAATCTGTATCTATGTCAGTGGTACCTAACCACCATTTCATAGTGAAATCAAAAGTCAGAAGAGAGAAAGGCATTCATTAGGAGGTCAAAGGGGAAAAGATCATGGCCATGCACTCCCACATATATTCCATCCAATAGGGGATGACTTACAGTACAGTACGCTGCCACAAATCTCTTAGTTATTACTAAGAGATTTGTGGCAGCAGCATACTATTATACCTGCTATCTTAGTGTGTTTGTACTGGGGGCGGTTACTGTGAATGCAGGTGCGAAACTCAATGTCTGAGAAAATGAGAGTTGGAAGATGAGGGCTGCCTCTGCCACAGATGGGACTCAGATGTTCAGAGAAAATCCACAAGAATATCAGGTTTCATTATTTGACCAAATCCCAAATACACCTGCTTCTAGGAATGTGGGTAAAGACGAACAGTATGGGTGTGAGTAAAAGGAAATGAAGTATTATGGATATCAGCCACTTCATATACTGCATTGTTAAAATGTTTCCATGGTATAAACATAAGGAATCGTCAAAAGAGAAAACAGTACCGTGATATAAAAGCTGGATTATTCCTACAGTGCAGTACATTTTCATGTCCCTATCATATACTCAACATTTAATCTTAATAAATTGGATAAAACAATAAACTATTGACATGATGTTGCCCTGTCCATGGTGTGCTTGAATTTGAAAAACTGTCCAAGAACCTCATCAATTTATTAATACATATTCCAGGTGTTCCTTAATTTTGATTATTTGTAATTGGTAATCAGTTTATAGTTTTCATTTGTCCTCAATAACATTTGTCCTTTATACATTGTTTAAAAATTTGAACTGTCTAGTTGTGTCTAGTTGTGATGTCTTAATTACATCATCTCAAAAAGGCATAATTTTGTAGTAAACCTAATAAATTATGTTGCAAAACCTTTTTTTCCTGTGGGGTAGAAAATGTTTTTGTTTTTTTTTGTTTTGTGGTAGGGCCAGAAAAAAAGGTTAGATATATGAATTATGAATTACTGGCCTGACCATGCCTGCAAAAAAACATTCTTGTTGTTGAGCCCTGACAAAGATGGATTAAAGTAGACAAAAACCATCACACTGGGACAGCTTTCTTTTGGTCTGATAGAATGATTATTAATAAAAGTTGAGTTTTTGTTCTTTTTCCAAGGTCTCCTGAAAGCTGATGAGGTGCTCTGTATGCATGAGCCGGTGGCTGGAGAAATGTCTTGTGACATAAGCACGGGAGACGACAGATGTTGTTGACTAGAGGTGAGGGGAGACTGTCCATCTGGAGACAAGGGACTTCAGGAGATGAAGCAATTTAGTCAATACTGCATTACCTAACTACAATATACATCTGAAAAGTCACATATGCTAGATAAGTCCACTTATATGTGTCTGAATTTATTTTCTTTCATAATGAGCTCATGAGTGTTACATCTTTCTTAACTCTGACCTAAACCAACTGCTGCTCAGGAGTTAGCAAAAAAAAAAAAAAAAAAAAAAAATGATGATAATTGGACGATTTCTCACAGATTCAGGATGTTTTAACCACCTCTTAAAGTCAGCATGAAATCAAAATGGAAAAATGCAAGTTTCTTTCTTAATACACAATTCTGGCCTTATTGTAAACAAATTATGTTTGGACATTGTTCTAAAAGTATTTGTGTTTATACTCTTTTTCCAAATTATAACACCAACTTCTAAAACAACGTTCCTATTCCGCTGATGTCACCTAGGCCCTTGTTCCTTTGTATAGACCTTATGTAGCCCCGCCCCTTTTCAGCGCTGCGCTCGTTGTCTTTTGACTTCCGGTCTGTATTTTCACAGTGATATTGCGTATTTATGAATGAACGGCTCGTTTTAAAATCTTCCCAGTCTACTGACATTTGTTAAGACATCTGCTTTAAACATTACAATCCTCATGATAACTTTCGTTAACTTTACATTAAGTAAATCCACTTGAAAAGCTAATTACTCCTGGACAGCAATGCCATAGGAATATACAGAGCGACCGCAAAAACGGAAGTTCAAAGACAATATTCTAAAGATGGCGGCGCCCTCGTTTCTCTGGCGCATAAGGTCTATAGCGTTAACCAATACCAAAATAGCTATTTACGCATTGTTTTAGTAAGCTCACATTTGGCTCCATTCTCGTAAAGAATATCCACTTTTCATGATCCAATCAAAGGGCTTTTGCACTTTTCATAGTTCCTAGAACTATTGGCGGAAGCATCGCAGGAACTAGGAATGATTTTAGTTCTAGGAACTTCTTTTGGAGGTACTAACTTAACTCCTACTTCACAGTAGGGTCTAAACCAGCACTATAGGAACTACCAGTGACTTTAGTGTTCGCTGATTGGCCGAACGCACGTGAAACACCGGCACCCGCCATTTAAAAAAAAAAAGCTGTGTAAACACACAGATTATAGCCTATATTTACTCCTGAAACTAACTCTTCCAACATGGAAAACAGTGATAGATGATTATGTATTTCTGCTCAGCTAGCAACATTGGACATCAACCACATGGCATACGCTAATGCCTTTTATATAGTCTTTCTATGTATAACAGTTCTATCTAATAACTTATTAGACAGGATTGTTAGACAGATAGTAAACTAATGAAAACGGAGACTGTGTGCTCAGGCTCAGGCATTCTCAGCGCCGTCAAAATAAAAGTCTGCCGCACCGTCAAAATAAAAGTCACAACAACAAGTGCGGTTTACGTCACTTAGGAGTTCCTACTGACGATGAGAATGCAATCAGGAAAATGTTCCTAAGGCAACCATTAATTCTCAGGGAAAGACCCTGGTGGCTAGTTCCTATGACTAAGTTCCTTGAACTACCCAGGTGCGAAAGCCCCTCAAATGGATAAAATCAAGTCCAACTTAATTTTTTTCTCACTGAATATCCTGATTCGCTCTAGCCTGGATGCCAGCCGAACTTAGCCCTGCCCACAACATTTGAGGTCGGGAAGTTCGGTCTGGACTTGATCCGTTGTGGTGCAATTATGCTCGAACCAGAGCTGTTCGGACCAATCAAATTGTCAGGGCGGGCTTTATACGAGATGGACAGCTCAGTAACGTAATCATCCAAGTCACCAAAGAGTGCTTGGGTTGAGAAGGGCTGAATTCGTTTACAACAAAGATGACTGCCGCTGGAGAATTGAGATTTCATGAGTTCACACTTACAAATAAGTCAGATAGAATAAATGTGTATTTGGCGTGCTGTCTGAGGAGAGGGCTCCGGGCTCGGTATTCGGCCCAAACCCAAAGTACTAACTCCACCTGTATTCCTGGCTGTGGAAGAACAAGCCAAGACTGAGTGGAGGGATGCTGAAAACTGTCAAGGAATGTTAGGCGAGTTGACAGAGTGAATATATATATATATGCTTCCTCTCATGCTGATAGGGTAGACATGGTAATTGTTTGTTGACAAGTTGATTGGATTGATTATTTGAACGTGCTCCTCCCGAACTTTGTTTATGAAACATCATGTGTAGATTCCGCCATCACGTCTATTATTAGAGGAACAGAGAACCGCGATCAAGGCATTTGTCGATCGGAAAGATGAATGAAGAACATACGTCACTTTACTCCGTTGCTCTGATTGGTTGTAGGTCTATCCAATTAAGTGCAGAGGCATTTTCTTTCCTGGTTCGGTTGAAACACGCCCCATAATCACAGCCCAATGGAGCAGTATCAGACTCATATTCTGACTAGAATCTGAGTATGATGACGTCAGGCTAGATTCGCTTACAAATATGGAAGTGAAATGGGTTGACATTCTCTTTGCTCTACATTCCCATCATATATTCTGGTTAGGTTAGTCTTATTTTGTAGCATGTGAGAGCTAATTAGTTGTTAAGCTAACAGATGGAATACTGATGACAGTAACATCGAATCCATTCTGCCAGTTGAAATCCCAATTCATTAGATTAAAGTAAATAACGGCCAAGTTGACATGCAACAGCGTAAAATAATTTATGAATCGTAAATCCGTCGAGCTTTTCCCTCTGATGTAAAAAGACAGCTGTTAGCATGGCTCAATCCAGGGAGCAAAATCGTCAACCAAACACTCTAACGTGGCTGACAACAGCTGTCCTTTGAGATAACTCCACACACCGAGTTGTAATTTAGGACTGCAGATGCTCGCAGAGTTCTTCTCCTTGAGGGCTCCCTAATACCAATTAACTGATTGGATTGTTCTTCATCACAGTGGCTGTCTCTCTAGAGCGCTGTGCTCTTCATCTCCTGCAGCTAATGAGGTACACTCTAGACTAGTGTCAATCACTGCTCAGGGACGCCACAAACGAACAGATGACAGAGAGATGGCGATGAGAGAGATAAGAGGAGAAAACAGTGAGAAGATAAGGGAGAAACACTAGGGGCCCTAACTAACATCCGGCGCAACGTGGCGCCAGTGTTTTCTGCTAGTTTCAGCCTGACGCAGTTTTAATTTTCACATCCTGTGCCACGTTGTTTAAATAGCAAATGGTCTGAAAACGAGGTGTGTTCAGGCAACTGAAATAGACTGCGCCATTGACTTAGACCAGGTTTCAGTTGGTCAATGGCGCAGTCTATTTCAGTTGCCTTAAAAATAGCAATGCAATTTTTTCTTTTTTAAAGAGCGCGTTAGTAAGGTGCGCCGGCGAGTTCACAACGCATGTACACTTTGTCCTGTAGATGGTCTGTTCGCACGCTTTAACCTCGCTCACGAGCAGATCCATTTCCTTGCTAGAGAAGCGTTCAGTTTTTCCTCTTGCAAATTCCACCATATAAATAGCTAATCCGCCGTGGTGCGAGCGCAACTGGCTTTTAAAAGGAATGGGAGATGAGACTCTGATTGGTTTATTGCACGTTACACCCAAAACACACCCATTACTCATTAAGAGAATAGGGACAACTCTTTTAGACCATGCGCGCCGACCATTTTTCCCATCGTAAAACTAGCAAAAGTGGATACGGACACGTGTCTACGCATGCGCTTAGATCGTTAAAATAGGGCCCTAGCTGTTTATCACAGTAAAGCATTCAGTCAGCCTAATAGCAGGTCAAATAATGGCCAATTAAATACAGTGGATATAAAAAGTCTACATAAATAAATGAAATAAATATTTAGCTAAGCCATCTTGTAATTGAATGTAAAAATTATTATTACATTATTAATTCATTTTAAATGTTATATACAATTTAATAAAAAAAGAGCTTCGATAATTATGATTGGTAAAAAAATCCATTCATTCTCCAAACCGCTTTATCCTCTGCAGGGTTGCAGAAATTTTTTATAAATTTAAAATTTGATATAGATATGATAAACAATATCACATAAGCAGGTTGTTGGGCATGACACAATGCCAAATAATTATAGCGCATTACTGTTTTTACAGGCAGCTTGCAGTTGCCAAGCAACTTGGGGCATTATTATATAGAATTCAGTTGATATACAGTACGGTCATAGGTGTGCACACTGTATATGAGTGTCTTTACAAAGGTTTCAATTGCATTTCTCACAACTAGATCAGAGAGCTGGAAAAATATTTAAAAATATAATATAACTTTTCTAAATAATAAAACTTTTCTAATTACCTTTAAATCTCAACTTGGTATTGAGCAAGCAAGGTAAATGTACCAACTTTTTCAGTAAGTGTGCTTACTGAAAAATACTTAAGAGTATTTTGCTGTGGGCTACAGCATAAATACTGTCATGCAGAATTACACTAACAGTGTTTCAAACTGCAACAGCCAACAGGTGCAGAGAAGCTTTTATCACGGCAGAGGAAAAATGTGCATAAATAGGGGAACGGAAAACGTGGCTACCATTACGTAATGTGAGAGAGTTCTCGACAAAATCCATTTACAGCCCTACACAAGTTTCCACTCTAGCCGTTCACACAATGACATGCACCAAAAACAGCAGCCATTACCGCCAAGAAACATCGCTTTGGGAGTTGTCTTCTGAAAATAAGATTAAATATATAAATGCACTACTGTATGTGAACTTGCATGTGCATGTCTGTCTATTTACTCGCTTAAAGGAATAGTTTAGCCAAAACATGTGGTTTACATGTGGTTGTTTCTGGGAATGAAACACAAAATGAGATATTTTTGAAGAATCTTTACACAGTTGTGACCATGACAGAAAAACTCTAGAAGCACTATTAAAATAATTATAAAAGTAGTTTGTGGCGCGCCACACTGGTCTCGAGTCCCACGGAAGAGCTCCGGAAGGATAAAAAGAGGGGTGACGACAGTGACCAGACCTGGACTTTATGTCATTGTTTTGTTTTAGGGGCTGATAACACGACACCGTTTTCAACTAAAAATGTAAAACGTTTTATGCGTTTTGGCCGATCATTTACACGACAACAGCGTTTTGGGTGAAAACGCAAACTTTTTTGAAAACGGTCTCTGTGTAAACAATAAAAACGCTAATCTCTGTAGACGATGACATAATGCACATGCGTATTACGTGTTCAGTCTATAGTGTTTCGTCGCCATCTAATGGCCTGGCAGCAGAATACAGCGTTTTTAGCCGTTTTCGCGGATCCGTGTAAATGGGGATCATTTTGGTAATGGTGACAACTGTACACAGAAAACTTATCCGTTTTAAGCATATCGTTGTCGCGTAAACGTACCCTTAGTTTATGCGGCAGTCATCCGTGAGCTTTACTTTTGCTTTGTTTTTTATGTTTATATTTTTATTTAAGTTATGTTGAAATTTTGCCAGTTCCTGCCTCGTTCTTCCCTGAGCCTTCAACATCGTTACAAAGTTCATTTACGAAGTCTTCAAAAATATATCAGAAATATAGGCCAAAAAGCTCACAGGATTTTATTGTTTTATTGTTTATTGGCTCACAGGATTTTATTTATTATAATATTACTCATCTGTTTGGGACTAGTGCTCGGCGCTACGCCTTTCCATCCCCTCAAGGTCTTCTGAAACCATACAACAGCTTTGTGTGAAGAACAGATTGAAATGTAGGAGTCAACCGCAAGACACTTATTTTTTGTCCTATCTATTTATTTCTTAAAAATGTAATTCAGACATAGCGTGACTTCAATACACCTCTTCTTTGATGCACGTTTTTTTAATAGTAATTTCATATTTTTGGGGGGCATAAAGTAACAAAATGTCAGGGTGAAAGAACCAATATCAAAATAAAGGGGAAAAAATACATATTGAAAGAATGAAGTGACTTAAAAGTCAACCTTATTAAGAATTTTGGCATTGTCATTTATTGTTATTTCTTAAAAAAATATGGTTAAACAAAACTGCTCTTTAGCAAAATGTTTGTCAGACATTTTTCAAAACCTCATAAAACCAACATGGATACAACGAGCACATTTCTAATCACTTGGTAAAAGGGTTTTTCCCTCCTTTTAAAAAGTTTAGCTTTTTCTTTGTCATTGACACTGATGTCATTATTCCCTGATTATCTTCACCTCTAATGAAGCTTGCGTGTGAAGAATAAAAAAAAGTGCATTGGGTTCGGTTACTACACATGAAAGACCCAAAATTTTACCAGCTTATGGCTTTGGAACATCATAATTCTAATTAATAACACAAGTTGCATTGTCGGATAAACTATCCCGTTCAGCCATCATTATCCATTAGCAAACGAGTTCTTCGTTCTATGAATTCTGCTTTGTAATTGGATGAAATCAATAAATGATGAGCTGTACATTCCAGTATGGTAACAGCAAGTGTAAGAGACACATGCAGACTGCAGACGAATTCATCTCAAGTGCACTGACCTTTCACCACAACATCTCAGACTAAAAGGAAGGAGTAGCCATTAAAATGGACGTCTGGTGGTGTCGTGTCAGAGCAGAGGTGGCCGCAGCCACCATAATGAAAAGCGTCGCTCAGTGTGGGCGTGCGATCTGCCATGCATGGATGAACCCTGCCTACCCCTCGCATTTAATCGCACACACCTGCGCTAAGAATAGCAACCCAACCTCATCTATCATCTACCATGAATGGACTTGATCACTCATGGTGCCCGGCTTGAAGTCTGTCATCTGTATTGCCAGTGTAATTGCCAAGAAGGACTTCAAGAACCAGTCGAGACCTGCTGTTGAGGACGCAGGCCACGTTCTGGGCTTGACCACTGGTAATGTAAGAATTTAAATGCACCAAGTCAACTTTCCGTTCCATGATGTGTTATCTGTTGGGGATTGTAAAAGAAGAGAAGTGTTTGCAAATGAGCGAAACATCACTTACCCGCCTTTGATGTAGTCCAGGAAGGTGACTTCAATATCAACGAGAAACGAGAGCAGTGTCACCTGGAAACATGAAGTCGGGAAATGTGATTTTGTGTGCTCTCATGTCGTTATATCAACGGTTGACTGATTATTTTGAGCGATTCTGATTTAAATAAAGAAACTGGCTCAAGCATACACAACAAAACAGCAGCTAAAAACTGTTGGGAAAACTTCTTTTAAACTGTAGCTTGTCAAGCTACTAACTAGACAGAATTCAATGTACAGATGTTATATAAAATTGATTGGCAAATGTTGAAAGTGTCATCTAAAGTGTCTAAAGTATATTGTGATATATATCGTTATTGTGAAATAAATTTACACATGCCGTGATATAACATTTTTGGTAACACTTTACAATAAGAGTAGAATTATGATACGGCTTCTGTCAAAATGATTGATGACCGTGAAAACTCTTGACATTGTCCCGCCCCCTGCCCTTGGGTTGACCTTGACCTCACATGACAGCGTCGCCTTTGACCTTGTGTCCTCCGGGGTTGGAAATGACGTATGAGCGTTGACTAATTGGTTGATGTGTATGCCCTCGTGAGTATAAGGTATCTATCGATTAAGGTTTGAACTTTTGTCCCAGTTATAAAGTCATGAAGGGTTATTTTTGTGAGCTCTGACATCCGGTTGTGTCACATGCCATTCCATCACATAGTGGGGGATTGCTGGGGACAGTGGAAGTGATAAAAAGAGGTTTTCTAATAATGACGTATATTTCACACAAACTAAAGTTGAAAAAGTTGAATAACATAAATCATCTTACATTTTCAGAGAGTTGTAGAAGCTCCTTACATATAGTTGTCCATACAACATGTGAATGGGGTTTACAAAAATGCAAAAAACAGCGTTTCACAGTCATGAGAGGTTGTGAATGTTTAGTGCTAAATTAATTTCAAAGCATAATCTTAAAAGTTTAAATTATATCTTTTAAAAATAAAGAATTTTAAATTAAATTCAATAAATTATTTAAAGTCTTAATAAAAACAAATATTCTACATCGATGGTCTGTGGAATAACTTGACTTGAACTTAAAGTATATTTTTTATTTATCAGGGTTATGCAAAATAATTCGAAATTCGAAAGTGTCACAAGTCATCTCATACATGTGAAATGTGTTTTAAGTTGTATCTGTGAGAAAATCACCACATAGGCCTATCTTCAGAGAGAGAGAGAGAGAGCAACAATGAAAACATTTAGAAACTGTGAAGCCTCAGGCTGTCCACATTGATAGGCTGCTTATAAGGTACTTCTAATCGCAAGCGTATCTTCTAAGAAAGAAGTTACTTGACAATAATGTTGGCTTCAGGATATACTGTAGGGTGACAGACCAGAGGAGCCTCTGTGCATCATGTCACAGCATATGTAATGTTAGTCTGCAAACGCCTTTCCAGAGCCAAAGTTTTGTTTGTACTAAATTCATTTCAAAGTGTAATCGTAAGTTTAAACATGATCTTTTAAAATGAAAAGATTGTTTAAATTAAATCTTGAAAGTTTTAATACATACGTATCTTCTATTTATCTTTTAGAAGATTACTGTAATGATTTTGTTTAACGGTGACCTAGAGTATAATTTGTATTAAACAACGTCTGTTCAAAAACTTGTTGAAATTTTTTCAAAAATAAATTACTTAATAGAAATTATATTAAATTATTTATTTTTGTATTTTGTATTTTTGAAAATGTAAAAATTGAGTTTTCTGTGATGGTCATGTTTAGGTGTACGGGATAGAAAATGTAGTTACAGTACAAAAATCATTATGGCCATGGAAACCCCACCCCATAAAAATTGAAACACAACATGACAAAAATGCTGATTGAATCTTTTTATCTAAATGAGATTTAAGATGACTAAGTACAGTTTTTTCTTTAACATTTTTAACAAGTTTTTGAACAGACGTAGTTTAATACAAATTATACTCTACTGTAGGTCACCGTTACACAAAATCATTACGGTAATCTTCTAAAGATAAAAGATAAATAGAAGATACGTATGTATTAAAACTTTCAAGATTTAATTTAAACAATCTTTTCATTTTAAAAGATCATATTTAAACTTTTACGATTAGGCTTTGAAATGAATTTAGTACAAACAAAACTTTGGCTCTGGAAAGGCGTTTGCAGACTAACATTACATATGCTGTGACATGATGCACAGAGGCTCCTCTGGTCTGTCACCCTACAGTATATCCTGAAGCCAACATTATTGTCAAGTAACTTCTTAGAAGATACGCTTGCGATTAGAAGTACCTTATAAGCAGCCTATCAATGTGGACAGCCTGAGGCTTCACAGTTTCTAAATGTTTTCATTGTTGCTCTATCTCTCTCTCTGAAGATAGGCCTATGTGGTGATTTTCTCACAGATACAACTTAAAACACATTTCACATGTATGAGATGACTTGTGACACTTCGAATTATTCTACATAACCCTGATAAATAAGTTCAAATCAAGTTTTTCCACAGACCATCGATGTAGAATATTTGTTTTTATTAAGACTTTAAATAATTAATTGAATTTAATTTAAAACATCTTTTATTTTTAAAAGATATAATTTAAACTTAAACTTAAGATTATACTTTGAAATAAATTTAGCACTAACAAAACATTCACACAATGTCTCATGACTGTGAAACGCTGGTGTGAGAGAGATCTTTTTAATTGAACATATTGCATTTTTGTAAACCCCATTCACATGTTGTATGGACATCTATATGTAAGGAGCTTCTACAACTCTCTGAAAATGTAAGATGATTTATTTTATTCAACTTTTTCAACTTTAGTTTGTGTGAAATATACGTCATTATTAGAAAACCTCTTTTTATCACTTCCACTGTCCCCAGCAATCCCCCACTATGTGATGGAATGGCATGTGACACAACCGGATGTCAGAGCTCACAAAAATAACCCTTCATGACTTTATAACTGGGACAAAAGTTCAAACCTTAATCAATAGATACCTTATACTCACGAGGGCATACACATCAACCAATTAGTCAACGCTCATACGTCATTTCCAACCCCGGAGGACACAAGGTCAAAGGCGACGCTGTCATGTGAAGTCAAGGTCAACCTAAGGGCAGGGGGCGGGACAATGTCAAGAGTTAATAAATTTCACGGTCAATCAAGCTGAATCATAATTCTACTAATACGGTTCATTAGTTAACATTAATGTATTAACTAACATGAACTAACAATGAGCAATACATTTGTTACTGTATTTATTAATCTTTGTTAATGTTAGTTAATAAAAATACAGCTGTTCATTGTTTGTTCATGTTAGTTTACAGTGCATTAACTAATGTTGACAGGTAAGGTATTAGTAAATGTTGAAATTAATATTAACTAAGATTGATAAATGCTGAAGAAGTATTGTTCATTCTTAGTTCATGTTAACTAAGGTACTGTAGTTAACTAATGAACCTTATTGTAAAGTGTTACCACATTTTGTATCATATTTTTTTGTCATATTTTTGTCAGCAGCAATGTTACTTGTAGTTTCTCTCCAACTCAGAAAAATCAATCATCAAAAACAAAATCATACACTAGCAAGAAAGCAACATGAAAAATGTTTGCTTACGGTTCCAGAGTTGAGATATTTTTTCTTCTTGCCTTTCTTCTTAAGGTTTATGACCTGTGGAGAGAAAATTTATGAATGTCATCGCTTAAGGGATAATGGAATTTGTATAAGACTATAGACGCTACATAATTTAGATGCATGGACTGTATTTATTTGACAGCCCTTCTACACACAGTCAAAGATAAATTAAAACTATGGGCACTATCTTACACCCGGTGCAATGCAGCGCCAAGTGCGATGCAAGTGTTTTTTGCTAGTTTCAGTCCGACGCAGTTATCATTTTCACATCCTGCGCCACGTTGTTTAAATAGAAAATGCATTTGCGCTCATGGGCGTGCCGGTCTGAAAACGAGGTGTGTTCTGGCGCATTGTTGGCACGTTGCTATTTTGAGCCAACAGAAATAGACTGTGCCACTGACCAACTGAAACCTGTCTAAAGTCAGTCGCAATATATATATTTTTTTGTTATTTAAAGAGCGCGTTAGTAATGTTCGCCTATAGGCGGGTCCACAACGTGCCAAATATTTAAAATAAAAGGATTACAATGTAAAAGATTATTATTGTGTACATAAAGATATGGTGAAATGCAGCTTGTCCAGTAGATGGTCTGCTTGCGTGATTTAATCTCGCACACTCGCTCTGGAGACGGCGTCGGTCTTTCCACTATCAAATTCCGTCATTTAAATAGCGAATCTGCCATGGCGCGAGTGCAACTGGCATTTAAAGGGAATGGGAGATGAGACTCTGATTGGTTTAACACACGTAAATCCCAAAACACACCTATTACTCATTATGAGAATTAGGGACAACCCTTTTAGACCATGCACCGGGCGCGCCGACCATTTTTCCCGTTGTTAAACTAGCAAAAGTGGATTCGGACACGCCCTAAGTGCACTTGCGCTTTAGACCATGCGCTTAGATCCTTAAAATAGGGCCCAAAATGTACACTGTAAAAAAAAAAAAAGAAAAAAAAAAAGCTGCTGCCTTAATTTAAGTACAATCAACTTGGATGTTTCAGTCATTTCAACTTAAATTACATTAAACTGACTTAAAAAAACGAGTTGAGTCTTGTGTAACATAAAAAAGTTGACTTATTTTGAGGAGTTAAAGCAGTGTAAAACATATGTTGTCATAATGTCAGTGTTGGGTTTCTGTTGTGTTTCTGTTTAGTTTGTTTTTTCATTGGACTTGTCTTTCCGTCATTATCAGTTCAGTTAATTCACCTGTGTCTAATTAATTATCATCTGTTTCACCTGTGTTCTGTTAATTAGTGTTCATCAGTGTCTGTATTTAGTTCCCTGCAGTTCAGTTAGTCCTTGTCCGTTCTCGTCTCTGTATAGTCATAGTCTTAGTCTCGTGGTGTTTGGTGTGTGTAAACCTTCGGCCTGTATTTTGCCTAAGTGAATTAGTAAAATTTATGTATTGGAGCCATTGGCCTCTTCGTCTTCTTCAGCCCACACCACACCCTGACACATAACTTATTGGTCATATAATTAATTCATATTTTCTGTTAAAATGTGAAAAGAAAATGATATATTAACATAAAAAATACACAAAAAGTTAAGATTAAGAAAAGAAATTGCTCAACACTTAAAAATAGTTATTAATGTTTTATTTTATTCTGACATTTAAACAATAATTTACACATTAATTAAATAAAGGGGAAAGTGATTTATTATACATTTTTTGTCTTAAATGAATAAATTGATCATTGATTCCTTTATTTTTTAAATTGGAGTTTACTTTATTTTTCACCTTAAAACCTTTATCTTGTTATAAAGTGGAGAACCAGAATTATTAAATGCATTGCTTCATTCCAATCCTTACTGATATATATATATATATATATATATATATATATATATATATATATATATATATATATATATATATATATATATATATATATATATATATATATATATATATATATATATAATAAGTGTCACCATGAGCGTTTTTGTTCATGCAAGAAAAGGAGAAAGGGAAAAATAAAGCAAAACAAGAGGCTAGATAAACATGTGAGACCAACCAAACACAACAAAAGACTGAGATAAAAGTGACGATTATTCACATATGGAAAAGCCTGAGCCACATATATAAAAATATAAAATAAATGATCTCTTCCTCCCACTCACTAATGCTAAATGAGTTTTGAACAAATGCAGTGCCTGTGGGTTGAGATCATCTGCTAACATCTCAAGATCTGTAACTAAATTCTCACGTTGCTGAGTGTTTCTCTTAAATGACAATGTGAAATGACTCACGCTAATTGAGAAAACATAGATTTTTTTTTATATCATCCCTTTATCAAAAGATGGAATTTCTCTCAGATTTGTCATTTTGTTATTTAGATTTGATAGGGGCAGCAGTCTCAGGGAAAGATGTTACTGTATCTGAAATTGAAACCAAATATTTCAGTACTTTTCAGTACTTATTTCAGCACTGGCTATTTTTTTTTGAATGGTGCATTTACTTTTAACTTAAACAATGACTACATTTATAAGTAATATGAATTATGACCCCAAAATCCTCATATCTGAAATGCACTCATTTTCCTCATCATTTCAGATTTAAAAAGTCTTATGAAAACCTACTAAATTTTCAGAACTCAAAACTTCCTTCCCAGTCCAAAAGGATGATTTAATAAAACTAGCTGCAAAAATGACTCCAAGCGAATGGACTAAACACCAGAAGAACTCTAAATTATAGAAAGCAAAATGTTAATGTATAAATGTAAAATGTAAACGAAATCTATCAAACCCTGATTTTCCTGGCTGTGTGTAGCACCTACATCTCTATATATCCTTCTGAAGGTTTGCAATGTTAGAAACAAGCATCTGGAGTTTATTTTTAACAAGGTCACTGATAATTTCAGTCTGACCATTTAAGCGGCATACTTTAGCTTGGATTGTTTTGCAAATCTTTCATAATGTAATTGATTTTGAAGGATGCAGCAGTTAAAAATTATATATAGATAATTAGTGCTGGGCAATGAATTAATCGCTATTAATCGCATCCAAAATAAAGTTTGTGTTACATAACATATGTGTGTGTACTGTGCATAATTATTTTGTATATATAAATACACACACATGCATGTATATATTTAAGAAAAATGTGTTATGTATAAAATATTTATCTATGATATAAATGATGAATAAATATATATACATGCAAATATTTCTTAAATATTTTTTTGAATGGTGTGGTTCAAAAATTATCACACACATATGTATAACACACATATGTGTGATATACAAGCAAAATAATTATGTACAGTACACACACATATATTATGTATATACATAAACGTATAACAACAAACTTTTATTTTGGATAATCATTGCCCAGCACTAATACTGTGTGTGTGTGTGTGTGTATATATATATATATATATATATATATATATATATATATATATATATATATATATATATATATATATATATATATATATATATATATATATATATATATATATATATATATATATATATATATATATATATATATATATATATATATATATATATATATATATATATAATAAAAGCATTAAAGGCACAGCAGCAAAAATGGCTTATATGAATATCTATTGTTTATCTAGTCCCACTCATTGTGAAATACTGGTCCAAAATTCTGCTGTAAATAACTATAACTAAATAAATTCACTTCAAATATATCAAATATCGTTATTGTGTGCATTATTATTATTAAATGTCATTGTGCCCATAAGGAAGGTGGAAAATTATCATGACAAGCCCCTTCACTAACATTATAAATGAACTGTGCTAAAATGATAAACAACACCTATAATAAAATATGTATATTTAGTTTGGGTTTGATGTTCCAGAGCCAAATGTCTTTCATATGCAGGTCTACTGTACATCTACTTAAGTGGAAAAATATGTTTCATGTCAACATTGACTGTGTTGAAGGAACCAGCTACACTTCATGTATTAATGTGTTTCTTTAAGATAGGTTTTCATTATGCATAAAAATCTTAAAGTTATTTTCTGTTACCCACACACTGAGAACTGTAATGTGTGGAAATTAGCAGAGAAAACAAATTACTTTCGCAAGTTGTCTGGAAGTTGTGATTTTCTCACTTATTCAGAAGTTGCAGCCTACAAGTCTGTAAGTTATGTGGAAGAAATGTAATGTTTGCATTTTTCAATATTAATGGAATTGCTTAGAAAGGCAGTAATTATAATAGGATAATTTGCACGAGGATTGCATGTGGAGTCACATGCTTCTCTGATAATTTGATAGAACAAAGAACAGTTATTGATCTTATGAATGAATGGATGTATATGACCATTGCATACGGGCCATTCTTGAAAAAAAGGTGTCTTTTTCCACAAATTTTGTATGTATGCAAATTGTATAATATCCCAGGTATACATTTCTTGTAACTGTTCAGTTAATTATCATATTGTATTTTCAGAAAGGTTTGGAATATTTTTCCTCTCCCCAAATTTGACACTACCGAAACACAATAATAAAATCAATAACAGTTACAATTTTAACAATATTTCAAGTGTAATTTATAAGATTTGTTGTATTTTGAATCCAATCTTTCTTTGTAAAAGGCATTAAGCTAATCATGCTGATTTCAAAGTTAAGGATTCATTAAACACTGTAATAACATCTTAGTTGATAATTCAGTATACTTTATTTTAGACAAAACATCCATGTTTCGGTCGTGACGGCACATTTTCTGTAGTGACGGTAATGTTTTGGTAGCAACCACATCACATTACAGAATTTTAACTTGCATACTAAAACACAACTAAAACATACTAAGATACTAATGATTTGCAAAATTGTACAAAAATGTTTGTTTATTTCGGCCAAATAAATGATCATGTGTTACCTTTTGTCACTACCAAAACCATGATGGCATGTTTCGGTCATGACTGTTTCGGTAGTGACAATTTAAGATACTTTTGAGCCTAGTTCAAAGATGATAACCAGCACATGGTTTACCTAGCACAGTTCTAAACAGTTGTACACACACAAAAACAAAATTTTATCGAATAACACACAAAAAAAACATGATGTCACAACCGAAACTTCACCACGTTTCGGTAGTGACTGTTTTGGTAGTGACAATTTTAGATACGTTTGAGCCTAGTTCAAAGATAACCAGCACATGGTTACTTAGCACAGTTCTGAACAGTTGTACACACATAAAAACAAAATTTTATGGAATTACACCCAAAAAAGTTTGCTTAATTGCAGAAAAAAGGTGTTTGGTAGTGATGTCCCTTAAAGTCACACACAGATTTTCAGACTTTTGAACACATTTCCCAAAAATGATGGTACCTATCTATAATAAAAGAGAGACTATGAGAGAGAGGCACACAATAATATTTCCTGATCAAAAATGTAGGGGTGTGGTTAAAATCAGTCTCAGCCAATGGACTAAAACACACAATGTTTTGGTAGTGACACATCAGTTTCATATGGAAGCTTGTTTCCGCCACTGAATAAAACATTTTAAAAGATAATTGCGACTTTTTATCTCACAATTGCGAGTTTACATCTCGCAATTCTGACTTTATTTCTCAGAATTGCGAGATATAAAGTCAGAATTGCGTGTTTTAAAGTCGCAATTGCGTGTTATAAAGTCAGAATTCTGAGATATAAAGTCAGAATTGCGTGTTATAAAGTCAGAATTCTGACTTTTTTTCTCGCAATTGCGACTTTATATCACGCAATTCTGACTTTATATCTCAGCATTCTGACTTTATATCTCAGAATTCTGACTTTATATCACGCAATTGGGAGATATAAAGTCAGAATTGCATGATATAAAGTCGCAATTGCGTGTTATAAAGTCAGAATTCTGAGATATAAAGTCAGAATTGCGTGTTATAAAGTCAGAATTCTGACTTTTTTTCTCGCAATGCGACTTTATATCACGCAATTCTGACTTTATATCTCAGAATTCTGACTTTATATCTCAGAATTCTGACTTTATATCACGCAATTGGGAGATATAAAGTCAGAATTGCATGATATAAAGTCGCAATTGCGTGTTATAAAGTCAGAATTGTGAGATATAAACTATTCTGAGGTAAAAAAAAAAAAAAGTCCGTCTTTTTTCCCCCCCTTAGAATTGGACTTTATATCTCACAATTCTGAGAAAATATGTCAGAATTGCGAGATATAAACTCGCAATTATGTGTTATAAAGTCAGAATTGCGTGATATAAAGTCAGAATTCTGAGATATAAAGTCAGAATTGCGTGATATAAAGTCGCAAATGCGAGAAAAAAAGTCAGAATTCTGACTTTATAAGACGCAATTGCGACTTTATATCTCGCAATTCTGACTTTATATCTCAGAATTCTGACTTTATATCACGCAATTCTGACTTTATATCTCAGAATTCTGACTTTATTTCACGCAATTCTGACTTTATATCTCGCAATTCTGAGAAATAAAGTCAGAATTGCGAGATGTAAACTCGCAATTGTGAGATAAAAAGTCGCAATTATCTTTTTTTTTTTTTGTGGCGGAAACAAGCTTCCATAGTTTCATGATTTAAAAATAAAATAAATGTTTTTTTTTTTTTTTTACTTCACCTTCAAAATCAAAAATATATTTGATTTTACTTTACCTTCAAAATCAAAAATATATTTTTTAAAAACAACAATGGATATTTTTTTATATATATATATTTCAATATCATTTTCACAAGTTGAAATTTAGGGGTTAGGGTTCGGGACAGCCACCACGCAATTGAAAGTACCCAATAAATGATGATTTCATATATATTAAGTTTACTTATATTTTAAATATTATTGTGGGATTCAACAAATAATAGAAGGATCTTAGCAAACATCTAAAATTTGAATACTTAAATGTGTTTTTTGGTTGTTGGACAGCAGTTTGCACCAATTCTGTAGAATGGCCCATACATGGCTGGAAATGAGACATGTGTGACTATTATATGACCGTGACAGAGGGGCCTACGCTCAAGGGTAGAATATGATGAACAAGTCTAGAAATGTTCCACGCATGGTTGAAAACATTTTCATTAACCTAGAAAGATAACATTCTGGGAGTCAAGACTATAAAGGAGGAATAATGCCCTCCCTTCACTGTCACACTCTGCAGCCACTCTGTATAACTGCTGACCTTTCCTTGAAAGGGAATAAATCATCTTTAAAGACAATTGGTACATGTCTGTCTCTTACTCAGTGATAGAATTTAGTTTGCCACCACAATTATATTTGTTATACTATGAAGTTACTTTGAAAAATACCGTGTTAATGAGCTTTGCAAATTATTAAAATGTATAAGATTACCTCATACACATTAAATTGTGACTGGCCTCTTGACAGTTCTCTATAGCTTGTGCTGAATTCTCCAATGAAGTCATGGCTGTAAAACACACACATACACAAATTGGTCAGAAACATTGTTGGAGAACATCACATTTGTTTCATAATGAGCTTTGCATTTTCAAAATTTAGCTCTGATAAGTTTCACAGTACTGAGCCTTTTATCATGCTATGAATGAAAAGATTAATTATTTTAGAACAAAGCACCCGATACAAAAAAATATATTATCATCAAATATGATCATTCATGTGAATGTATGTGATGGACCAACCCGATCTCACAGCAATTAATACGTATTTTACAAGCTGGCTAATTCGTACGAATTCATACGTTTTTTTGCTAAATCGTACATATTACATATTCGTACACGAATGACCTACCCCTGACCCTGCCACTAATCCTACCCATCCACTGAGGATTAGACAAACCGTACGAATTCGTATGAGTGAGGACATTCAAATTCGTACGTATTAGTCACCTCGTACTCACTCATACGAATTGGTCGTGAGATAGCGTTGGATGGACTGATCAGGCTTTATTTGGGTTCCAAAAAAATACAAAAACATACAAACGTGCTTACAAATCCCAGCCAATAATGTATCTAAATAAGAGTCTAATATGTATATTTACAGTACATGCAGTTATGGTTTATGTACTGAAAAAGACACAATCAGAATACCATGAAGAGGTCTAAGAGGACATGGTTATGGAAAAATAAGATAGGAGGAACAAGTATATTTCAAAGCTTTTGTGCTTGTTTGCACATACTTGTGTTTTTTATGAATAGAGTTCAGAAACATTAAACACAAAAGTGTGTGTTTTTGGCTTTTGCATCTGTATTGGACATCTTTTTGCGCATATTTTGACCATGAAAAAAAAATGTAAAACTAACTATTTGAATTTTTTAGTTAGAAAACACTAATGTACTCAAAAAAAATTTACTTAAAGATTTTGATTCAATTTGATCATTTGTTTCATGCTCCATTCCTGTATCCCACCGAGAAGACTTTAGCTATCTGTCCCCTATAATTAATGGATGTATGCAGTGAGTGTCAGATGAGTATTTTAAGCTTCATGTGACAGTTTACAGTTCATTACCTGCCATCACGATCCCAGTCATACACTTCAACCTTGATCGCTCTGTGAAAGAGACAGAGAGAGACAGAGAATTGGTCCATATTAAACATAAACTGTTGAGATTTCAACTTTTTTTCTGCATAGAGAGTGCAATCACACATCAATAGCTGAAATATGATTCCATCCATGATTAGAGAATTCAATTATTCCATGCCACAATTATTCACATAATCAAATATGTCTATAGCATGTGTGTGCATGATGGAAAGAAACATAAATGTTTATCAGTGGCATTGTACATTGTGCCTTTGTGTGAATTTCTTCAAAAAAAAAAATTATTTGGACAATATTGCACACCTTGAATGATTATGTATGTTGAGAATGATGCAATTTCCTTGAAGAAACATACTTTTTTTTTGCAATTATAACAACTAATAACAATTAGCGTCAATTTGATCATTCCAATATGACTAAAATCAGACATACTGTGCTGTGTGTGAAGGCTTTTTTTGAAGTGGTTATATAGAATTATATACATGTTTAGATTTGTTTTTAAACATGGCCCAATCCACTTAGATTTTAGAGCCAGAACTATCCATTTAATAATTGGACTTAATACTAAAATCTCTCTAAAAATCAGCTTACCCCTCCTTCCATGGCACTTTCTTTTCACATAACAGGGTTAGAGAGTCGGATTAGTGAGTTTTGACAGAAAATAATTACGTCTTCTGCTGTCCGTGGCGTGACAGGCGAGTGATGAGTTTGCACAGTTCAAACAGAACAGCTTTGTCAATTACACAGAGCTTTAACGCAACACATGCTAACAACAACCCAATCCCCACAGCATCCCTTAGCACCCATTCTCGGTGTTATCATCAGCAAGACACTCCGTGCTTCTTTATTAGAGCGTCTGCACAGGCTTATCTCGTGTCCCAGACTCCTCCGGATGCCCAGTGCTCTTCCTCTACGTCTGTCCGTCTCTCTCTTTCGTTTCCCACGTTCAATCAGAGATAAAGCCGAGGCATTGTGTGGGAGAGTGCGTTAAGGTACCGATCGATGCTCATCAGTGAGTGCCGCTACCGTGAGGAAGCTTCCCGCTTTATCGCCACACAGCAAGAGCCCCGTTTGAGCTACTCATGATGGAGGCTTCCAGGATATAGTGTTGCGCTTGGGATTCTCTTTTCTGTTGGGTCTGTCTGACTATCTTATGTCTCTTAAAGTCCCCCTGTAGTCAATCATTTTATCCCTTAAAACTCATCTTTGATGACCAAAATGACATATTTGAACGTTTTCCTTGAAAAAAAAAATAAAATTCTTCATGCCTTAAAATACACCATATTGCCAACAATATTGGGACACCACATCAAATGATTGAATTCAGGTGTTCCAATCACTTCCATGGCCACAGTTGTATAAAATCAAGCCCCCAGGCACACAGACTGCTTCTACAAACATTTGTGAAAGATTGGGTCGCTCTCAGGAGTGAATTCAATCGTGGTGCCGTGATAGGTTGCCACTTGTGCAAGTCCAGTCGTGAAAACTAAATATTCCACGGTCAACTGTTAGTGGTACTATAACAAAGTGGAAGCAATTGGGAACAACATTGACTGGTAGGCCACGTAAAAATACAGAGCGGGGTCAGCGCATGCTGAAGCGCAGAAGTCGCTAACTTTCTGTAGTCAATAGCTACAGACCTCCAAACTTTGTGTGGCCTTCAGATTAGCTCAAGAACAGTGCGTAGAAAGCTTAATGGAATGGGTTTCCATGGCCGAGCAGCTTCATCCAAGCCTTACATCACCAAGTGCAATGCAGAGCATCGGATGCAGTGGTGTAAAGCAGTGGAGACGTGTTCTCTTGGAGTGACCAATCACACTTCTCTGACTGGCAATCTGATGAACGAGTCTGGGCCAGGAGAACGGTACTTGCCTGACTGCATTGTGCCAAGTGTAAAGTTTGGTGGAGGGGGATCATGGTGAGGGGTTGTTTTTCAGGGGTTGGGCTTTGGCCCTTAGTTCAAGTGAAAGGAACTCGCATTCCATTTTGGACAATTTCATGCTGCCAACTTTGTGGGAACAATTTGGGGAAGGCCCCTTCCTGATCCTCCATGACTGCACACCAATGCACAAAGCAAGGTCCATAAAGACATGGATGAGCGAGTTTGGTGTGAAGGAACTTGACTGGCCTGCACAGAGTCCTGACCTCAACCCGATAGAACACCTTCGTGATGAATTAGAGCGGAGACTGCAAGCCAGGCCTTCTCGTCCAACATCAGTGCCTGACCTCACAAATGGTCTTCAAGAAGAAGGGTCAAAAATTCCCATAAACACACTCCTAAACCTTGTGGAAAGCCTTCCCAGAAGAGTTCAAGCTGTTACAGCTGCAAAGAGTGGGCCAACTCCATATTAAACCCTACGGATCAGGAATGAGGTGTCATTAAAGTTCATGTGCATGTAAAGGCAGACGTCTCAAAACTTTTGGCAATATAGTGTAGCTTGAATGTAACTCTACACCCTTGCCTCATTTAATATACGTGGTTCTATGAATATGCAAATTAGCTCCACTCCACTCACCTCCTCTTCAATCCACTCACTCACACTCTTAATATCTCAGGTATTGTACTATACTACAGGTACTCTGCCTTTGATTAGCCGTGAGTCAATATGTCAAAAGTCAAGTTTTAGCTCAAGATTTTTTTATGTAGATGATTTTCATTACTAAAACATCTAACTGCCAGATTCCCAGTGTCCTACCTATAATATATTTGGCTGGACAATTAAAAATCTTTAAAGTCATTTTTCTCAGTTCCACACTCTCGCGAGTTAAGGTCTTCTGCCTTTGTAGAGTAGAGTATACCAATCACAACAGACTGGTCCATCTGACCCAATCAAAGCAGAGTAGGCTCTCAGAAAGGCGGAGTTTAGAGACACCGAAAACTTTATCAAACTGTTTAGACACTGTGAGAAAAGAGGTGATATTGCAATGTGTTTTTTTACTTTGGATGATGAGAGGCATTTAAAACTATTGTAGGAGACCTTAAAAAACTAAATTTAAAGCATTTAAAATAGCATAAAGGGGGCATTTTTTTAAATGGTGACAATAACATTTGGTCCAGCTGTATGCTTCTTACAGGTATCAAATAAATATAAATATGGATTTTAGAATTTAATCGATGCATGATGAGTTGATCAGTTTACTGTATTTTAAATGTGGTTCAAATGTGAGGAGATCAAACCTAAAAATACCTTTTACCGCAGTACAAAATACTCCATACCTGTCAAAATCGCCATTGCACAGGGCTCTGACAGGGATTTTAAAGGCTTGCCACACAGGGTTCAGCGTGTTCTTCACCACCTCTGTCTTATGACAAATAGTAAATCTGTAAGATAAAAGAAAATATTACAGTAATGCAGCTGTCATCAACTTAATGATTAAGTTTGAAGTCAAAAGTTGATGAGTGTATTTTTTTGTTATAACTTAATCTGTTGATTGTGACCAAATTATATTCTAAAATGTTTTAATTAACTGTCAACTCTTGTTTGAAGACATGTCTCAAATGCACATTTAACACTTGTAAAATGTAAGTAACTGGAATCTTTTAATGTTGCACAAACCATCGCAGAATATCAAGCTGAAATCACACTTTATTTGGCAGATCTCACTGTGAAGCTATACACAAATACTGTCTGTACAAACATATTGAAAATTGTCCAAAAAAGTGATTATTGTTGAGAATTTGTATTGGTTTTATTGCTTAAGCATCAACAGGGCTGTTTCAGAAACTGAACAAATATTGGACATATTCGGTTTGACTTTCTGAAACTGGCCCTTGAGCTACACCTTCCTCACAACCACAGGACTTGCTTTAAAAAACAGACTCTGTTCTCTAAAGGACAGAGACATGAATGGATTGCTCAGTTATGGGCTCAGTACACAGCTCAATACTGGCCTTTTACCTATTTACACATTTATTTTTCCTTACACACACACACACACACACACACACACACACACACACACACACACACACACACACACACACACACACACACACACACACACACACACACACACACTGTTTACCCCTTGTTCTCATGGTATAGGAGGTAAAGGCTCTTTCTGAAGAGTGTATGTGTGTGAGTTTTAGGGGCCGCTTTCAACTAAAAACAGAAAATGTTTTAATGCATTGAGGCAGTTCATTTACACCACAACAGTGTTCTCAGGGTCTGAAAATGCAAACTTTTGAAAACAGGTTTCAAAGTGCAAGTCTCCATATAAACTACAAAATGTGAATTTGTGAAAACGGTGACGTCATGCACATGCCTATTACTCGTTCAGTCTATAGGCGTGTAGTGTTTCTTTAAAAAGTGACATCGCTAACTACTGGCATGACATGAATAATACTGTGTTTTTAATCATTTTCGGAGATCTGTGTGAACGGGGATCGTTTTGATAAGTTGTCGTCTGTACGCGAAAAACGCAAAGAAAGATCTTTTCTGTTTTTAGTACACTGTCGTGTAAACGTATTCTTAGTGTTGCAGAAATAAATGATCTTGAAAATATCATGCTTTGCTGTGAGATGGTCTCAAATGTGGCTGGTACCAAGAAATGCCAAGTAATGATCCATCTCTGCCTGCTAGTCAAACAGCAACCACAGCTTTATGTAAATTAATTAGTAATTCCATCAAAAAAAATCAATAGGCACATGCACAAACAAAATGGTTGTGTTACTCCTCATCTTGTCAGAGTTTGATCATTTATGGTAATAAAAACCACATTGCACTCATCATAAAGTCATCATTAGCATTAGCCATTAGACAATATTAGCTAATATTACAATTGCCTTTCTGTCTACTGTCTGCCAAATGTAATTGTAATTTAACCTCGTAAGTAACTGATCTGAAACATTCACTCACTCATGTTAAAGGGACAGTTCACCCAAAAATGACATTTCAGTTCCTCAACTGAAACACACACACACAAAAAGATGTTTTGAAGAATGTTGGCAACCAAACTGTTTTGGTTACCACTAATTTCCATTGTATGGGCATTCTATCTTCTTATATGTCCTACAGAAGAATGTAAGTATTTTTTGGGGGGTGAACTATCCCTTTTAAGTGCACGAGAGACTTGACTTATAATTGATTCCAATTGAATTGGATGTTAGCATGTTGCTAAGCTAACAACATGAGTGAGAAGGTAAATAATCCCTTAAAGGGGGGGTGAAATGCTCATTTTCACTCAATCTCCTGTTAATCTTGAGTACGTATAGAGTAATATTGCATCCTTCATATCTCCAAAAAGTCTTTTGTTTTATTATATTTTTAATTGAAAGATTGGCTGTACCGAGTCTTTCCGGAAAAAAACGAGCGGCTGGGGGCGGGCCGTGTGGGCGAAGCTAAAGCTGTGCTAACGCGCCGAGCTAACAACACACAGAGACATTTGTTCAACAGTTTTACTCACCGTTCCAACGCACAACCGCGAACCTTTATCATTGTGACTGCTCGATCCTGCTCGATCCTTAAGCATTAGACGATCTGGGCTTTGTTTATATAACAATCATTGTCGAAATGCAGGGAACAACAGTCTTACACAACGTTTATGCTCAGGAAAACAAACTCCATCCACTGGTGCCTTAACGCCGGGTTCTTTGGGAATCTGTGCAGGGTTGTCTTGCCCTGGCAACTAAAAACACACTTCTTTGGTGACATTGACTTCCCAAAAGCCGGGCAGGGCGCTTTGATGGCGAACAATTTTTGGAACAAAAATACTCCTTCAAACGTACAACTTAACTTTTGAAACTTTGACCATGTTTAGCATGGGAATCCAACTCTTTAACAGTGTAAAAAACTCAGTATGCATGAAACAGTAATTCACCCCCCCTTTAAGAACAGTTACCTTAGTAAATTTATATATTACTATGTGTAGAACCAAACTGAAAAGTAGCTTCAAAACACAGCAGTAAAAAATATTGTAGCTGATCTACACAAACAAAGGCACAGATATTCTGAAATTTAACAGAAAAGCTGAATGACCGCTTTGTCTCTGAGTGAAGGAATCTTCAATTATTGAAGTACAGAATCAGCCAGATAACAAGTGATTGTTCCATTTCAGGAGAGCCCCTGCTGATCCAGGTGCAAAGGACTATGGGTATGAACCTAAAGGAATTCAATAGAAAGCCATTTCCCCAACACAGAGCCTGGAGATGAGATTAACGTTGTGGGCAGTGTGTGTAGCTGACAAGAATCCACTCATGTGTTTGTGTTACTCACGTTCCATCCTCATTGCTGCGATAAAACACTAAGAAGGGGTCCGATTTGCCAAAGAAGTCCTTTTTGTCCAGCTTGTTGCCACAAAATTGCATCATCACAGACTCCTGCAGGGCGAGAATGTTTTAGAAAAGCAGGTTATGAGGGCAATGGGAGTGTACATGTGGATTTAGAGCACTTAGCAGACCTAACAATATCAGTATAGATGAACTGATTATTTGGCCATTTGTGGTTTCTAGACAGCTAGCATTACACAAATGCTAAATAGCTTGGCATGTTATATTTGCTTGACTACAATGCCCAGATGGCAAGGCTAAAAGGCCTAATCAGAAATCCATTTCACAAGCGTATCACATTCACTGTCCGTGTGAGATGCTCCAGCAGTGAATGGGATCAGGTCTATTGGTCCCTGTTGTGAAAGACAAATTCCGCTAGCATTGCGGAGGCCTTTCTGTATTTATGTGTGTGTGTGTGAGAGAGCACAGCTGGAGTTCTTGGCACATCATGTGCGCTATTACTGAATCCTGTGTTTTACAACTAAGATAAATACTTTGAATGGACTATGCAGAGAAGACAAATGAAATTAGCTCATAGCAATCTGTCTTTTTCTCCTGACTATATAGGCAGCAATTTTTTAAATGGAACCACACAGTAATTATTAAAACCACTTTGCATAGCGTTCATCAGGCAAAGCACACAGGAGACTTGGTCAGAATTGATTTCAAGAGTTTGTCATTAGCATGTTGGTAAGCTAACAATGTAATGCTCAACTGCACACAAAATTTCATTAGCAAAAGTCAGGAAAGCCATCAAAGATGGAAGTTCACAGGATACTTATTAGTGATATTAATGGAGTGTAATGTAATACTCAATGTCATTACAATGTAATACTCTACTCACATAATAATACATTAGCTAAAGTCAAGTCAGCGATGGAAATACACAGGAGACTTGGTTCATATGTGATTTCAATAGATTTTAACATTAGTATGATGTATTAGCAAAAATGTAAACCATAAAATCAGCAATATTGCAAGAAACTTGGATCATAATTGATTTCAGTACAGTTTGACTTCAGCATCAATGTGATGCTCTTGACACAATTTCATTATCAAAAATCCAAATGATAAAATCAGTGATGGAAGCGCACCGGAGACTTGGCTAACACTTGATTTCAACAGAGTTTAATGTTAGCATGTTGCTAAGCTAAAAACGTATCGCTCTACACACAATATCATTAGAAAATCAACTAGTTTTTTAATGCTTGTTTATACTTCTATATTAAATGACAAATGAGTACTGTATGTTTTAGGTAGGCGAATACCAACTGGCAGTGAGTGATTTAGTGAGAGATTAGACCTGAATTCAAATGATCAATATTAGCTCTTACCCTGCAGTTGTTAAGCTCCTCAGCCTTCACAATAATTTTCCCACATTTCTTCCCTGGAATCCCCCTGTGTATGACAAAACGAGAGTATTCAGGTTATAAATGTGTTGGACAGTGATATTGTATAGAACTGTTGTAATACGTCATAAAGCCAATTTTTCAATGTATCTTGCATCATTGTATGAATCATGTATACTAAGGTATTAAAATAGTACTCCATGGTATTACCTATACTATAAATGGTATACATACATAGTAATAATAACAATAACACAATATTACCATGGCACCAAAACATAAAAATGCATGTACCGTTAATTAGGTTACAAATAACCAAGCTTCATATTAATGTTGTATTCATTGTGAAAATATGTCAAAGAAAGTCGTTTGTTTCCCAGCAGTGCACTGGTGTTTGTGTATATCAGGCTGTCTGATGGATTCTTCTGCTGTTGGTAATATAATGAATTGACTCTTGCACAGAAAACTCGGTGGATGAAGTCTTGATTAAGGTTTATTAACACTCTCTCGTGTGTGCAGAGTTTAAGTGAGTGTAATTGGACTGTGGCTGTGCCATTGTGCTCTAGGCAAAACCGAGCTGTCATTTACCAAAGTGAGTATTGCCAGAGTACTTTATTAGAACTGGACTTGATCTATGAGACTGTCAAGCCCCATAATTAACAAAAATATTATATTATATTATTACTTAAACCATATGATACAGTATTTAAAGTTGTTCAACTAAAACCTCGCCCTTCTGCTGTTTGAATATTGATTCACACAAAATTTTATTTAACAAATATCCTAATTAAGTGAATTAGGATTGGGGCTGTCAAGCTTCTAAATGACCATAAACCATCATATAAGTGGTCCATACACCATCTTTGTGTCATAAACAGACCACCATTTAAGTCATTATTAACTTAAAGTCTTCCCCTCTGCTGTAGCTCTAAAATTAAACAAAGTGTCATTCATGTAAATGGTGCTTGGTCATGGAATATGCTAGAATCAAAGGTGCCACTGGCCCCAAATGAGACTGATACAACATTTGTGTGGTACATACCTGTATTATGTACTGTAATCAAATTCTGTTTTCCAAACATTTCAAAGCTTTAATGGAGGGGGGCATTTTTAGTGAATAATCATTAGCTATCACACAAAGCTTTTGTATAGCTTCAGAAGATTGGAACATATTGGATATTTTCTGGTGCATTTATTGCACAGCTTTAGTCTCATTTCATTTACTCGCCTGACAGAATTGTAATTTTTAGGTAGTGAATTCGGGTAAATTGGGACACATGCATTTTGACATTGAGATGACTACGAAAAAAATGCCCCAATTATCCTACATGTGAAGGAGATTTCTAGATAGCTGCCATCCTGACCCACTGTTGAGAGCTTTAACACTCTAAATGGCATCTTTAATTCACCCATTGGACTACAGCTACGGTATAATCTGATTTACGCAAAGTAATTACGGACTTTCTTATTACTTTACTGGTTATTTGTTACATTTAATGGTTTCCAATATTTGGATATCTAGTATTAGATAAAGGGAACCCAAGATCTGTTTGTATTATGAATGTACTGATTAATTGTTCTTGTTAAATCTTTGTGCTGTTAACTTGATTAAATGTCAAACTTGAGAGTAAATGTCAAACTTGTTAGTGCCAGTTAATCAAAAGTAACACAAGAAAAGACTTTAAATTGTTACAAAAATGTTAACAATCTAAATACTTTTTTAAAAACTTTCTATTCATCAAAGAATTCACACAAAAAAGCAACTGAATCATATCTTCACTTATATCTAACACTTCAACTTTAAAAGTGAGAATCGGCCCAAAATAACTACATTGCAGTTCATGAATTAGTTTAAGTTTAATTAGTTTATTAGTTATAGCTCAGTTGCAGGGTAACAAACAAACTTTTTGAGTGACGAGAACATTTTAAAGAGGCAATCATGATGCAGCAAAACCGAACCCTGCTTTGTATGTCATAAGGTGTAAGACAGCTGATATGACTGAAATACAGGCTTTTGCTGTACAGAACTGGAAAACATTATACGTTGACCCAAATGGAAGACATGATGTGTGAGAAACCCTGTCGTCACCATGACAACCCCAACCTGTGCGACAGAGGGACCCAGTAGAGAGATCTAATAAATATAACTAAGATGTCATCTCATACATATTTCAGGCGAGCAGTTTAGAATTTTTTTTTTTTTTTGTGGAACATTATATTGAAATTGGTCATTGTTGAACAAAAAGATTTAAAAGCTGAGAATCTTGTACAGACTATGAATTCAGGCATAACTGAAGATTTACTGATGCAGTTCAATAATATATTTCTATACTTATATACTTATATACTATAATTCCTAAGTTTAGTAAGGTAATTTCAATGGGGACCTTTTTGCTGTTTTGCTTTGTTAAAACAGAAATTATAAAGAGTAAAATGAGCACATGGACATAAACACAAGATAACGCATCTAAATAATAATGAATTGAAATGTATTATATTATTATTCATACAGTATATGTTTTTTTTTTGTAATTTAGTCACTTTTTGACAGTTGAATCATCACGCACTATTAATGATAATGCTAAATGATGTCCAGTGTAAACCAGAAAACATTTCTAGTTTTGTCCCTGGAAAGGCCTATAATGAAGATGTGAGGGTATATAAGACAGGGAAAGGAAAACACTGAACTGTAAAAAAATATATATATAATAAATAAGTTGTGACAACATATGTTTTTACATTGCTTCTTTTTATGTTACACAAGATTCAAATCATTTTTAAGTCAGTTTAATATAATTTAAGTTGAAATGACTTAAACATCCAAGTTGATTGTACTTAAATATTTTAAGCAGCAACTTTTTTTACAGTATGCTTTCAAACAATTCCTCTGTTCTATAAAACATATATATATATATATATATAAGTATAAGTCTCTGTGTGATGAAATATATGACAAGCAACATTGTTCTAAAATTACGTTTTTAAACCTCAATTTCTTTAAACACACAGAGAAATGCTTTCACACCTTGTTTTTATTATTATTATTATTATTATTATTATTATTATTTTACATTTAGTCCCTCCTGTAAGTCCCAATCAAGATGCATGCATTTGCAATCAGCGTCTCGAGTGAGCAAGGTAATTAAGTACAGGCAACACAGCAGTGCAATGCCTGTTTTTCTGTCTGTGCGTGTGTAATTATCTCCCCTCGGTCGACAGAGACCTGAATGAAATATCAAGTATCATTAAAATCAAACCGTAAAGTGCGGCTTTATTTTTTTTTCGTACATTTTTTTTAAATATATATATAGAAATGCATTTAAGAAATGACTCTTGCTTTATATTCTCAGAAAGGAATGGGGATGATAGTCAAACGGTCATTATTTGCATTGCTTTAGCTCATCACTCAAACTCTGATTCTCCCCGGAGCTTCTTAGCACCAACGCTGTGTTGTAAGTTGACTTAAAAATTTTAAGGTAATGGGTTTTCTCACTTTTATTAAGTTAAGTAATGAGCTTCATGCAATTGAAAAAATTAAGTTATTTGAACTCAACAATTCCACATAACTGATTTTTTTTTTCCAATTAGGCATGAAGTTTATTTAGTGCAGAATTTTAAGGCAACGGGTTCCTCAAGTTAAGTTTATGATGGATAGATGTACTTTTATGATGGATAGATGCACTTTTATGGACTTCAAAACAGAAACAGCCATTCACTATCATTATAAAGCTTGGAAGAGCCAGGACATTTTTTAATATAACTCCGATTGTATTCGTCTAAAAGAAGAATGTCATATACTAGGATGACTTGAGGGTGAGTAAATCATGGGTTAATTTTCATTTTTGGGTGAACTATCCCTTTAAGTCAACTGATCACTTGCACATTGTGTCATGTTTTCAGTGATTGTTGTCTGTCCACACTGAAAACATCACAGCCAATCAGAACATCTTTGATATTTAGAGCCCTACAGTGACCGCCTACTTTGTCTTTTTCACATTAAATTAAATGAGTTATAAGTCATGAATCAAACCAGCTCTAAGTGGAATCACGACATTATGAACATTGGGAAGCAAAACGCATGAAGGAATCATAAAAGGAAAAAGGTAAAAGACTGTGTTCTTTATTCAACGAAGCACTCTGATAAAAACAATATAAAATTATTTCCAATAAATTTCTATTAATTATAAGAATATTTCAAATATGATATTTAATGTAGAATATATATGTAGTTTGAAAAGATTAAGCCATTCCGCACTTCATAGTGATTGTTGCTGAGCTCATTTGCCACAATTTTTCTACAGCTATACTCGCTATAACATTTCTCTACAGTTCTCTGATTGGGTCTCTCTTCAGAATTATAGGTAGTGTAGATCTGCATCACAAATTTGTCTATTAAAAATGATTTATTTTATTTTATTTAAGCTGAAATTATACTGACTTGCGACTATTTGCTTTTCAGGATATTCAGGACAATCTGTTTTTCTAAATTTTGAATGTAAGCACTGGTCAAGCTCAAGCCAGCATAATCAATCTGTCAAGCCACCATATAAAAACCCAGATGACACTATGCTTCCGACCTTCTTTCAGGTCTTTATTATGAATTAATTAGTTGAATTATATTTAATTATATCACTCATATCGCAACACTTGTCAGTTTGCACTGTCAGACATGAATGTATTGCTCTCAGCAAACACTTGCCTCTCACACACATGCATGTACAATTGTATAAGTGCAAAGTTTCACTCATTTAGACTGACGTACAGAATAACTCAGAAGTCATTCGACAGACTATTCAAACACACAATAGAATCAGAATAGCGCATCTCCCAAGCTCTCCACCAAAAGTGCTCGAAATAGCAACAATTTTTCCTTTCATGCAGCGTCCCCCAAACGCGATTGGCGGGGTGATTGAACTGTGTAATTAGCTGTAATTAACAGTCATTAGGGTTGTTAAAGGTCCCCCCCGTCAGGCCTCGGACGCAGGTGTGGGATTTTGCCATGTTTTAATGCTCCCCAAACAACTTTTATAACCCTTGTCATTATAGTACAGCTACATCCAACAATAATTCAAGTTTGCTGAGGTATAGATTACTATTGATTGCTCTTTTAGGGTTCTTATTTGAACAAACACCTAACATTAAAGGTGCGGTTTTGGCGAAATTTCACAGGCAAGAAAGACATGGTCTATTTTCAATAGTGTAGTGATGTATGACGCACAACTCACACAGAAGTCATTTTAAAAACAAGAAGCTTTCTGTTTCTCAACATGGCGAATCCAAGTGAACGACTTGAACCTGTTGCAATATTATATATATATATATATATGTGTGGCATTATTGCTCGGAAAGTATGCTCAAACTGCTTGCATATTGCTGTGCACCTTCTGGCTGTCGTCTTTCTTTTGTTTCAGATTACCAAGGCTTTCAAGTCCTAGCTGTTATGGACCTCACTGCTGAGAGACACTCATCCTCATAGCCAAGCTACAGTATAGATGTCCCGGGATTTACTGCCACGTCTACATGTTAAAACTGTTTTGCTTTTAAAGACATTCCTAAAGTGTCTTAATCGTCTGTATATCACTCAAGCTGATGGTTCTATGGGGGGTTAATGCTAAAGCTCTGTACGTTTATTAATTATGGAGCAAGAACCCCATAAGGAACCATACCACCGAAGATAACTTTGGTAAACTCAAATTAACTTGCCAAAGTGGTCCTGTCTGAACTGCACTTTAAATATATTACTACCATTCAATGATTCTACAAACATGTATAATACCTCAAAATTGTTTGTGGTTTGTAAAGGTGATGATACACAGGGCAACTTTTTGAGCAATGTTGCTGGGCAATCTTGCCAAGCAATTGTTGCTTGGGCACTTTCCCATTGAAAATGGGCAATACATTTCTATCTGGATAATTTAGATTGGTCGTGGTCCCTGTGTCTCATCTGGTTGCCCGTTGACGGCAACATTGCCCTGCAACATTGCCCAAAAAGTTGCTGTGTATCATCACCTTGACAGAACGTTCATTTTTGGCTGAACAAAATAATTGAATCTAATTTACGTTTTGACACAAATCACAACTATAATTAATAATTTAAATTAATTAATTGGCTAATATTAATATAATTCATCCATCCATCCATTTATTCTCCAGACCATTTGTCCTCTCTATAGATATGTATTATTAATATGAGTTCAAAAAATTAATAATATAAATAATATAAAGTGATAAGTCTAGTAAACTGATTTAGTGCATGACATTTTGTCCACACTGCAGAACTTCCCACTGATGGTAAAGCCTCAAACAAAAAATGTCCCTATAATCATTTGATGCCACTAACCGTTTTTTATTTTTTTTTATTTTATTATTTTATTATTATTATTTTTTTTTTTTTTTTTGAGGTTACACAATGCCTCCTGTCAGGAGGAAATGCCCCAGTCAAATAAGTAAACTATATTATCACCCAGCTCTAAACTGCTAAATGTGGACAAACAGGCATTAGAAACATTAGCACTATTTATTCATTAAGAATCTGTGAAAAGCGCCATACAAATACAATTGACAACCTTCAGTAAACAGACTGCGGGTGGCCCATGGGCGAGATAATGGTTTACAAAGGACAGTATTTTTGTGATTTTATGTCCCTTTTTCCCTGGGTTCAACAGGTGGGAATTTGTGTTTTATTAGTTGCAAATACATCCAAAGCTACAAGTACTCCAAACAGCAGGGATGTACAAAACCTCAAATCACCTTGTTCTTCATTTTCTTGATCAACAGCAGTGGTCTGTCTTTATCTGGATGTAATGAGCATGTTGACATGAGGCTCTGCTTAGCTAATGGAGCAACGGTGCAGGGACACCCAGACGCAGCGAAACGCTGAGCTCCCACTGACAATCTAATGAGACTGCTTTGATAACCGAGGCACAGAAGAAAATGCATGTGAAGCAGGCCTTTACCACCCTTCATCTGAAAAAGTTGAGGTACTCAGATCAGAACCTAAATGGACTTCCAAGTCAGGAAGAAAAATGCTAGCTCAGGTGCTGATTGACAATATGACCTCAATGTGAAGTATACAGGAAGCTCAAAAGGTTTGTTTGTGCAGATGAGGTGGACTAAAGACTTTAATGAGCAGAGTCGGAATAAAGAGCACCAATAGCGAACAGCAGCTCATTAGTCGATATGAACTTTATACCCTCAACTAAACACGCAAACTTTGCTTAGTCACAGTTTGCTTAGTTATAATCCACAGATGGTTTCCCAGCATTTCTTTCAGCATTTTGTATACATTCTGCATAGAACTGTATGTCTATGTAAACACCACATTGTCATTGTTTTGGAGCCATGAATTTTACACTTAAACTCTTGGCTCATGCCAAGAACAACATGAGACCATGAAGTTAGTTGGGCAAACTCTGAGTTTCAGAGTAGATTTAGAGTTGACAAAACCATACAAATCCAACATGGTTTAGATAAGTAAGGTTCAGCGGGCATAAGCGTTCTCTGTCAACTAGGTTTGATATTAACTCTGAAGCCTGTGCATCTGAAAGTGTGTCATGTGCAGCGAACAGCCAATCACATGGAACATTTAAAGTGTCAGTTTGATTCACTTCTTGAGACAGAGATGATACAATTCACTTTTTTGTTGAAGATGATTTTGTTGAAGATTTAAAGGCATTTGCAAGGCAGGAAAAGCATTGATGCTGCAACGAAAATTTGAGAAGCCAGTTGAAAGAAAGTCAGATATGACTATGTCAATCCATGTGTATCAACTGAATTTAAATGATAATGTATATGGGTTCACAAAGAGCTCAAAAGGAAACACATAAGCTAAATCAATTTATAAGCTTTATACACTGAAGCTTGTATTTCTATGTATATATTTATTAATTTAAATGCAGCATTAAGCATCAAAACAATGGCAATTTTATCAATATAAACTGCTTTAATTTGGAGCAAGAGATATAAGGGGGAGTGGCTTTACTGAATCAGATATATGTCACTGCTCACAGCTGATTGGTCCAATTTGAGTTTGCAGTCTCTTACCCAAAATAAAACCTACTACGGAGCAGGTTAGCTGTGTAGCGTAGCGTACTATGGCAATGAACACCACTAAAAACGAATCCACCAAACTAATCTCAAACTTACCTGGATAACAACTGAAACCAGCTTCATGCAACAGGCCACAGAAGAGAATGTTTGACTAACATGTAAAGTGAGGCATTGAAGTATATCTTACTTATTGAAATGCCTTATAGTTCAGTCAAATGAGCAGACCATAAAATCGGTAGGTGATTCATGAGGATGGGATCTGTCACAGAATGTAAAGATGTGGACTTTTGTGAATGGAGTAAAACAAAACAAACAGAGCGGTTCTTACCCAAGATCTTTCTCCATACGACAGCCCTGCGAACCCACCACCTCTCCCAACGAACAATAGGCCTGGCCAAGGAAATCCTGCAAACAGAGAGAACATAAAATGAGGCTGGGAGATATTTTTTTAACATAGCAATATGAAAGGTCAGTATTTCAAATAGTCTATTTATAACATGTCTGAGGTTTATTTGGCTTTATCTGTAATCACTGGGTCAGAGCAAAGATAAGATTCATCATTTAGATCATTTTGAACATAACTATAGTACAATTTGTCCATGTAAACACTATTAAGAAACACATTTAAATACGGAGTGAATCCCCTTATCATTATGTGTGTACAGGACATGACTCACTCCCGAAAATTTGATGATTGACACATAGCCATGATTGGATTTACGTGTTTGGTATCCACTATTTTTCACCAAATGAATATTACAGCAACCAAAGACTTATGTTCTACAGTTTTTAACTAAGCCACCATTGAAAGAGGTGTTGTGTTTCATTCATGTTTGTAAGGCTGCTTCACTCTTACAGTGTTGCCTTGTCCACTTATTATAAGTGTTTTTGGGCTTGATTGGACTTGGCTCATAAAGCATTCAATTTTAAAGCGTTATGAAGTGGGAAGGTGCGGGTCTTATTTTCAACATAAAGCATTTCTATCATGACAACTCTCTGAGAGATTGGCATGGTAATGAGATTGACATGGTAATGGATATGGCGATGTTAATGTATTTGGTCTTGGTGGAATAGATCTGTATGCAGGAGGGTTTCTGAAAATGCGCTGCAGATTGCTACCAGTACCTCCAGTACCTACCAGTATTTGAATTTTGAGCTGCAGCTCATTGGTCGCTGATGCAACAGCAACCAATCAGCTGTGCTATGAAGATAATGATTAGATCGCTACCAAATGAGTTAAAGGTCCCGTTATATGCCCCTTTTCACAAGATGTAAAATAAGTCTCTGATGTCCCCAGAGTGTGTATGTGAAGTTTGAGCTCAAAATACCCAACAGATCATTTTTTACAGCATGTTTAAATTGACATTTTTTGGGGCTCAGAAAAACAAGCTGTTTCAGTATGTGCCCTTTAAATGCAAATGAGGTGCTGCTGGATGACCCAGGGGGCGGAGCTTCATGAGCTCGCGCTCAGTCTGTCAGGACAAATTCATCTCACGGAATGATGATAATATCAGAAACTCTCAGTAACGGCGTTCATTTCGAGTCGGACAATAATGCCTACAGAGTCAGAGTGCTGTATAGAGATGAAACAGGTATGGTTTAGTAGTTTAATTACGGTTATTATAACGTATTTGTCATCTGCTTGTATGTATCCATTATTTATTAACAGCCTACAAGTCTGCTGTTTCGGACCAGGTCCGAATGATGATCAAACATGTACTGATGAGTTTAATAAAGTTTATTGTACATCACACAAAAGATGAAGCGTCAGTTTTACTTCAGAAAATCACCGTAAGAGCTGAGTAAACACAGTAGCCTAAGTTATAAGAAGTGCACAAGTAGCCAGTAGAGTTGAGGGAGCATTCCTGTGGGCGGAGGTTAGTCTAAACACGGTTCTGGTGATGTCACTAATGCAGGAAGTAGAGGGGTGTAGTCCAATCGAGCCGTTTTATGTAGTCAATTTCTGTTAAATAAAATATCTCGCTTGGCATTGAACTTTGAGCTTTATAATTTTACAGATATTATTTATACTCTAACAACAACATTACACACTAACTAAAGTTTGAAACATAGGTTCTTAAAGGTCCCGTTCTACGTGATCCCATCAACCAGCGCCATTTAGAGTTTAATACCAGAACTAGGTATTTGGATTTAGTATGGGCTTGTTCTTTTTCGCTGTATTTTTAGTAAGATCTGGCAACACAAATGAGTCATGTGATATCTTGCACAGCACATACAGAAGATAGACACATCCCATATTGAAAAACGTCATTAACAACTAGTTGTTCAGTTCAATTCCATATACACTGCATAGAATTTTTGTAAATGCCATTGTTGCCACCTGCATTTTTCGGGAGTTAATTTGGTTGTAGAATGCGGTTGTCATTCCCATAATTTTACTGAACTATTGATGTACAAAACAGAATTAAGTTCTAAATGGTGAACTGACAATCAAGATGTGCACACACTGCAGGGTGTACGTGGCCTATATGGCCACATTTATACACCACAGCCCTGTGTGCTTGTTGAGCATTTAATTTCAGAATCATAGGCATTTATAGAGAGTTGGCCCTCCCTAACAGTTTTCTCCCTTCTGGGAAGGCTTTCCAGTCAATGTTGGAACGTGACTGTGGGGATTTGCGCCCATTCAAACACAAAAGCACTGTTGTTGGGCGATGGAGTTTGGCTCTCATCCCTAAGGTGTTCAGTAGAGTTAAGGCAAGGAATTGCAGTAGGCCAGTTTAAGTTCACAGTAAATCTTTTTTTTTTTTTTAAATGGACCTAACTTTCCCCAAAGGAGCATCTCCATGCTGCAGAAAAAAAAGCCCTCCCAGACTGCTGCCATAAAGTTTAAAGCACTTAATTCTCTAGAATGTCACTGTATGGCATTAAGATTTATCTTTAATAGAAATAAGTGGCTTTCCCAAACCCCAGTGGAAAAATATACTGGATGGAATTTTTAATGTAATGATAGGGAATGATGACTATAGGCTGTCAAGCTTCAAATAAGCTTGACCAGAGGAGAACTGGCTCCACCGACTGAGCCTGGATTCTCCCAAGTTTTTTTCTCCATTCTGTCACCTGATGAAGTTTTGGTTCCTTGCCACGGTCGCCTCTGGCTTTTAGCTTGCTTAGTTGGGGACACTTAATATATAACAATATTATTGATCTTCCTGCATTGACACCATTATATGAGAACTGAACTGAGCTGGACGATAACATCACTGTTTTCTCCGAAGCGGCTGTATAGATTAACTAAAGTAATAATTTACAACAGAAATGAACCTCACTGAATTTACTCAAGCTTGACTATGACACTATCTTCTTCTAGGCAGATATGGGCACTCAAGTTAGAGCCTCCCCAGATGAGATAGAGACCCGGACTCGAGTCGCATTTTAATAGACTTCAGACTTGACTCGGACTCGACCTGAAATGACTGGCAGCATCTTGCGTCCACTTAGCGTTTGTATTCAAAATAACTACTTGTCTTGTTGCCAGGATGATTGTTTTATACATTGTTATGGATTATAAAGTAACAAGCTGGATTTACATTATCCCTTAAATCTTAGGACCTTTATTACAAACAAAACAGAAAATAGAAAGATCATATATTTTGTCTATATAATACAAATAATAGGATTTTTGAGTTTGAGATTTTTTTTTTTTTTTTCATGAAATGTATCGAGACTAGACTCGGACTTGTGACAAAAGACTCCAGACTTGACTCCAGTGATAAAGACTCCAGACTTGACTCGGACTTCAGCTTAAAAACACCAGACTTGACTCTGACTCCAGATGAAAGACTTGTGAACATCTCTGTTTCTAGGTCTGCTGTACAGCCGAAACAAACTTTGTTGCATTATCACTGTAAAGCTGCTTTGAAACAATCTGTATAATAAAAAGCGCTATATAAATAAAGGTGGCTTGCCTTGAAAAAAGACCATGAAAGCAGTAATATAATCAAAAACAACATTATTTCAAGGGCTGAAGCTGTTCACACATCATGTTGAAATGTTGTCACCCATTTGATAAATGATCATAAGTGAAGCGCAACATAAGACTTAAAAAAGCCATTAGAATTCAAATTCATCTTGGCAGAGCTGTGAAGTTTCTGCCCCACTGACCTTCGCAACAGCAGTTTAATAAAGGGTAGGTGATACTCTGTGCATATGCTGTCCGTATGCTGAACATAACAGAATTTAATTTACTATATTTTGTATTAACAAAAATGTGCATCAATGGAAAGTGCAGTGATGGAGAGAGAATGGTAAAATGGCCCAGGAGAAAACTAAAATAAGACATCTAGAGAGTAAGAATGAATGAGACCAACTGCTTCGCCTTAGCGAATATGTTTGTATTTATATTTAAAGACATAATTTTACTGTAATACTAACAAGTGGCTGACAGATAGGGGACATTTCTTTAAAAAACAAAACAAAAAACAAAACAAAAAAAAAACAGCAGAGAAACACAGAACAACTGAGGGATATACTGTACAGTTCTAAACATGCTTATGCATTTTAAATTAAACTGTAAAATGCTTATGCATTTTAAATTAAATTAAGTTAAATTTTGCATGTCAAATATCCGTTGTTAAACTGATTGAAAAAGTTGTGTATATCGAGAAGATAATAGGGCCAATCACTAAACCCTGAGGCACCCCAGAGATTATTTAATGTAATTCTGAGTCTTTGAAGCACCTGCCCATGACTCAATCTAGAGAAGTGCACCATTTTAAAAACAACAGGTTTAGCAAGTCATTTTTTTAATTTACTTTAAAAAATAATTATACACAATTATTGGTTAATCAATGGTGTGAGCATTTACTGTGACACGGTAATTTTAGATATTTGAGAATGAAATAAGACTTAGTGCTATGGTGGATATGAAAGACTTCACTTATAGTTAAACTATTTGCATTATACTTTTATATTAGCCCGGTTCTGTCAAAACTGCACTGGCTGCCAATTAAACATCGCATCAATTTTAAAATATTGCTGATCACTTACAAAGCACTGAATGGTTTAGCTCCGCAGTACTTGAGTGAGCTCTTAACGCATTATAGTCCTTCACGTCTATTGCGATCTCAAAATTCCGGCCAGTTGATAATACCTAGAATATCAAAATCGACTGCTGGCGGTAGATCCTTTTCCTATTTAGCACAAAAACTTTGGAACAGTCTTCCTAACACTGTCCGGGAAGCAGACACACTCTATCAGTTCAAAGCCAGATTAAAGACACATCTCTTTGACCTAGCATTCACATAACACATTATAGACTTCTATAATTTAATGTTAGGCTGCATAGATTAGGTCAGATGGAACCGGGAACACTTCCCATAAATCCTGATGTACTCGTTACATCATAAGAAGAATGGCATCTACGCTAATTTTGGTGTCTTTGTTTATCCCGAGGTTTTCCCGCAGCCTGCCGGATCCAGTCCGTATCCAGATCTGATGAAGGACCTTCACCTGGACCGATGACAACGCAGTGCTGAAGTGCCAACTAGTCTCTCCCTATGGAGGATCCCTTTACCACTCTACAGATAAAGCGTTGTTGGGAAACTCAATTCCCGGACCTGCCCCGAATTGATAAAATAAAATACAATTCTGTATCAAAAATTATAAGGAAACACCAGTACTTTGTTTAGGCTTGGTTTGTAGGGAATTCCAAACCTGCGCACATATATTCAAACGCACATAACTATAGAACCAATTCTTAATGCGCATGTGAACGCCATCAGCGTTTCTCACAGGTTCGCGTTTAAAGTCTGTGAAGAGAGAATGGTGTCGTCTTAGCGGCCCAAAATTTAATAACAAATGATCGTTGCGACGGAAGCAAATCAATCAAAACTAACTTTAGCTGGAAAATAACTTTATTAAAGAACCGCTATAAAGCCAAAACAATCTTTGTTACCTTGAATTATACGTTTATCTCTGTAAAGCTGCTTTGAAACAATCTACATTGTTAAAAGCGCTATATAAATGAAGATGACTTGACTTGACTTATGTCAGCTTGCAGTCACTGTATTTTTTACACTGTATGCGGACTGTTGTGTTCCCTGGGATAAAAATATTCATATGGGTTTGGAATAACGTGATTATTTTTTTTCAGGCTGAACTTTTATTTTTATTTTCAACAGTTACTAATTTAGACACTAGTCTTTTCTCTTTGAGTTCATCCTCAGTTATTTATGAAACGCTACATTTTCTGCTATGCTGCTCCTACGCTACAAGTTCTACTGCTTTTCTAATTACTGCTGGCGACTCGACTTGCAATTTGTATTCTTGAAGATGAATTCGAATAATCAATCTTTATTGTCTATAAACTTTACAAAGACGACCTCCTTTTCCTTTTTCCCTCTCTCACTGTTTCTTTCCCTGCATGTGTGTTTTTTTCCCTGCAGCAGTTTCCCTTAATTGTCACCTGACGATGGAGCGTAGTCACTCTTCGCATGTCAACACATCCTGTAATGGATTTATGCAGTACCAAATTCCCTTTGGGATTGGACAAGCTGTGTTTGTCTTTCCAAGTCAGGGGGGAAGAGGGCGATATTGATTTCTGGGTGACCGAGGGAGGGAGTAAAGCACCAGGAAGAACTGTGTCTGATTTGGGAGATGGTAATTGGAGGTGGTAATTTTCAGGGATGAAACCTGTGTGCACACTGGAGTCACTGAGTGTGTTTCCAAACACTCTTGTGCATGATGTGTGGAAAGATCAGATTATCTGTCTCTTGAAGCAATAGCAGTACAGATGCTGTGGAGCTCTGCCTGGGATTCGGAAGGTTTCCAGAGAAATGTGCGGCTGGTTTAGATCAATGGAGTTGTTGAGTGTCTGGATTAGTAAATGTCGTGATGTGTTTCATTAAGCAGTTCCACTTTACACCACTGATGGAAGCCCACAGTCTCATGCACTACGAATGCTGAATTAACCAGCAATACATGACCCCTACTATCGTTAGTTTGCCTTGTAATTACCATGGAATTAACAGACTAAAAATAAAGGTTCCAATAAGAACCAAAATGGTTTTGCAGCCTGATGTCATAGGTGAAACTTCGAAGAAAATGGAATTCTTTAGATTTGTAGAAAACTACTAATATAATGGAACTTAGAAAAGTTCACCCATGTATTGATTGATTGATTGGTTTATTGACACCTGATTCTTGATGGATGGTTGGATGTATGCCCTGACTAATTGCTTAATTGATAGTTCATGGGTGGGCGTTTTAGCTGATTTATTTATTTATTGATGCCAGATGGAGTGAGGGTGGATGTTGGAGATTTTGGGTTGATTGATTGGAAGATTGATTGAAGCTTGAAAGAAATAAAGGACTAGCATTATTATGGCCACGTCCCATGACGAGCACAGATGGGACGTGAATTTGCATCTTTTACTCCAAACCATCATACTGTGTGAGATGACACCTCAGGGATCCGCGTGAGCACCAAAACACAGCTTCAATCACGCCACTCTCTCCGTGAGAGCGTTTCTAATCACACGCCTCTATTAACCCGCATTTGCCTCTTTATTCTCATACGAACAGACCTGCTGATTACAAGCACTATGAGATTTTTTTTTACTACAGGGTGAGTGTGTATGATGGCATGCTAAACTTCTTAATGGCCATGAGGAGATAAGTGTGTATAGAGTCTGAGAGGAAACACAGAGAAGTTTCTGAGACTTACATGTTTTGAGAGGTTGGAGCTCTTGGAGTCGACATCATACCTGGAAAACAAGAGAAGGACATATTGAGAAAGGACACACAAACAGAATAACTAGTAGTTTATTTGTATAGTCATCAATTCTGTATTTATTGCTTGTGTAATAATAAATTATCTGTTGACCCTGCAGTTCTTTGAACCAACTCATTCCACACAATCAAAGCACATAACCAGCATATCTTTCGACTTCGGCCACCATTTTGGATGAATCTTTGCACTAACCTAACCACAATGCATTCTGGCACTGCTGCCAACCTTTTGAAAATGATGTCTGTGTATAGGCAGCTCTCACAAGGGTATATGGTCATCCTACATTTTCAAAATAGTTAAATGCAAAGGGCTACAGAGTCACATGGCGACAGCTTCGAAATGATTTGATCAGATATTTATGCATGATTTACCATTTCTTTAAAAATTAGAGTTTTAATCTCTTTTTCATAACTGGTGCAGCCAAATCAGATACAAACCCAGCTGTGTGCTAAGCATAATAATTGATGTTCCCTTTCATTTTCAACTAATTTCAAAACCATTGTTTAATATTTTCCTATATATAACTTTCACTGATGTATACTGTATGTGTCGTGAGTGTTTTTAAATGTATGAATGAGGTGAATGTGTTACATAAGAAGTCCCAAAAGGGACTGATGTTCTATTCAGCTATACATCTTCACATTCATAAATACTGCATGACCCTAGAATGGGAATAAAACCATACATTGACACAGGCTTAACCCTACACACACACACACACACACACACACACACATATACACACACACACACACACACACACACACACACACACACACACACACACACACACACACACACACACACACACACACACACACCTGAGAAAACTGAGATTTGCTCTTTATCTAGGGAACAATTTCTATGCCCTCAAGGGAGCTTCTGGAATTTGGTAAACTCATCATGAAAGAGAGGGTCATCAGAGGTGTAAGTTGACTCTTTCTTTCGCCTACAGAGTATATTAACTATTATTTTCTGTAATTTAATTGCTTTACAGAACTGCGCAGGTTTTTTTTTTTTTTTTTTTTTTACTAAAATGTAGCAACTTTCCTTTCTGAAATTGTTTTTGGCTGACATAAACAAGGCCATATGGGTGAGAAAAAATAGCCAAAAATATCATTATTACACGGCTCTGTGGAATACTTGATTCTGATTGGTCAATCGTGCCATCCAGCGGTATGTTATCCCTCTATAACAACCAGTAAAAAACGATAACACACAGGCTCATCCGGGTAACTGAAGTCGGCGCTTTATGCTTGCTAAGAATGGTTTTTCCTAATGGATGTTTTGCGTTTGGTGAGCTAATAAAATATTAAAACTCAAATCAATATTTTGTGTACAGTTATGTCTTCCAGGTATCACAGACTCATTCTCTCTTGTTTCATACAAACGCAGCTGCTGCCATTTTGCGACGATTGTTTTGTACACTGTTGGATTGTAAGATAACAAACATGTACGATTTTAAAAGAATTTAATTTCAAATCAATAACTCTTATCCCCATAATTGTTTACGTGGTGAAATACTGTGTAATCCGCTTTGCTGTCATTAATATATGATCGGGTCCTGATCACCCTGGCAGGGTTTATTCTGCGATAACCGGCTGGATGTACATGATTCCTTACATATCCTGCACTTTTCCCCCTTAAATTCCCCCTTAAAAATGTTTCAGTCAGAAATTTTTCACATTATGGAAGTTAATTCATTGCAATTAGGGCTTCACATATTTAACACTTCGTAGAACTCTCGTTTGGTTACCGTTCTTGACAGTGAGCGATACTTTTTCTTGGCAAATCTGTTCAGGCTCAAGTTGGGCTTTAAGTGAAGCACTCTAGGACATCTACATTTGTGGCTTTAAGCCATTACAGTGGTTCTTCTTGCATGTTCCAGTATGTTTGGGGTAATTGTCCTGTAGGCGGATGTACTGAACTCTCTGTCCTCTTGCATACATGCAGCAGGTCTTTGCCTCAGGAGATTCCAGTACTTAGCACCATGCATTTTTTTCTATCCTGGAGTTTTCCAAGACCCTGTCGCAGAGGAACATCCCCAAAGCGTGAAGCTGCCACCACCCTTGTCCACTCTAGCGTGATGTTCTTCTCAGTTTGATGTGCTACTTTAGGAATATGCCAAACTGAGGCCCAAAAGCTCTTCAAAAAATAAATATGCTCTTAACTCAGAATCTTCTCCTTAACTGAGGCTCTCGTAAACCTTTGGGCAATGTAAAGTACCTAAAGTATGTTAAGCTCTAGCAGCGGATGTTTAGGTGCCAAAAATGGAAACTACTCTCTGCTTCCTTGTTTTTGTCCCAAAGTCTTGTTTTCAATTTGCATATGCAAATGGTCTATATCCTGTAATGATTCTTTATCATAGACATGACGTTTTTTTGATAGGACGTTCAGTTTTGAATGGGCAGTTCTTCCATGATTTTTCATCTTTTCAAAAATAAACCTCTCTGTATACCTTTTATATATTTAAGCCTCGGAAATGTTCTCACATTCTTGTCATTATTCATGATCTAATTTCTACTCAGAATGATCTTCAGAATTCCAGGTCCTTGACCTTCATGGTCTTTTGTATTGCTGGAAATGAACAGGAACTCTCACTGACACAGATCCATGTATTCATATAAATGGACTCAAGCCAAGCAGTTACAGTACGTGACTCGGAGAAGAATGTTTGGTAAAAACCCAATAATCAAAGTTATAATAAAGAGATGAATGCTTGAAAGAATATGTATTATGTTCTGGTCTTTTCTCAAATTAGTGCACTTTTTCAACAGTGCCTGGAAATTTCCATCTCAGACTGTCCAAATTGACATTGAAAGGATCCTTGTTCCCAGAAGTCAAATCCAAAGTACCATTCATTAAACAAATAAACAAAATGTGTGACCTAACACTAAGTTCACACCTCTAGAATCAACTCCGAGGCTTTTAATACGAGTTCTTCTAAAAATCACACCACTCAAAGCAAACATGAGTTGTAATGTGACATGAGATGCAGTGTTCCCAGAATATATACACACACACACACACACACACACACACACACACACACACATACATACATACATACACATGTACAGCAATAAGGATTTGCAGAAAGCAGTTTGGTTTAAAAGTGACTCATACATTGCTACACAATATACAACAGACAATGGACCTTTTACCTAAAAATTTCGCAAACATGATCTCACCATTAAGTAAAAATCTCTATTAGCTTCCCTTTTATTCTACTTCTTCATTCTGCTATTTAGTAGAAACAATTGATATATGAATTAAAGAGATCTAAAAATAAAAAAAGTCTAGTTTCACACTCATTAGATCCAAGACCACTAATGAATTCCACTATAAAGACATGAAAATGACAAAATGCAAACAGCCACTCTTGTTCCCCTCCACTGAGAAACAAGACCCAGAAAATAAATTGTGTCCATACGTAGAGACGCTCAGCATAGCCATTACAGCCAATTGTAGCGTAGTGTGCTGTCTGCCCACACACACAACAGACCCTGAAGGGAACGACACAAACAGCTTCCCATTTACACACTCTGACTAAACCGCATTATGCTTCTCTCTCCGAGCACTATTTATAGCACCACATGCACTGATGGGAATCTGTCAGTCTAACGTACACAAACATGCACGTAGGATTCAAACAGTCAGCACTGAAACATGACACATTTATCACAATCTGCACTGCTAATGCTAGAATTTACTCAGATGAAGTAAGATCAAAATTTATACAGAGCAACAGGTTGGTTGCATTGTCAGATCATATATATATATATACACAGCAAAATCCCCAGAGTAAAATTAACTCTGTTCAGAGAACATTTGGTCCCTCTCTACAGAGAGTTAAAATAACTCTGAAACAGAGTAAAAGTTAATGAGATACTTAAGTGATCAATTAAGTGATGATTGGGCATTAATGATGAACACCTGCTGTTAACAAGTTCTCAGCAGAGGAGGATTAAACAACTCCACAAACAGCATTACCAGCTTCACTTATTACTAACCAGACTAACTTTATTTCTGTCATACGTTTACAGAAGTTCGTATTGAGAATTGAGGTTTAGATGTTGACGATTTATTGAAAATGTATGATCACCATTATCGTGATGAATGTTTCCTTTAGTTGGGCAGTTTGAGTCTAGCTTATATTTTTGAGTGTTTATGGTTTTTGTAACAGCTTTTACCAAAACATGTAATTTGTTGCAAAGAATGCCAGATGCAAAGATGTTCAGGTGATCTAGTTTTCAACCACAAAAAGTAGAATGATGCGCTTATATCATCACTGTCCAAAAGTGGTCATTTGATGTTAATAGATTATGTTCAATAACAATACTCTCTTGCCACAAATTGGACATTTTGAATTTTTTTAAATACATAATAGGGGATTTTTTTTTTTTCTAAGACACAGACATCAAGAATCAGCTTATGAATCTCAACAATGGTAACATGTTTCATGCCGCAATGCATCCTGGGAGCCATGAGTTTTATACTATTGTGGCTCCCAGCATGCATTGCTGCATGAAGCATGTCACCATTGTTGAGATTCATAAGCTGATTATTGATGTCTTTGTTTAAAAAAAAAAAAAAAATCCCCTATTATGTATTTTAAAAATTCAAAATGTCCAATCTGTAGCAAGAGAGTATTGTTAGTGAATATAATCTATTAACATCAAATGACCACTTTTGGACAGTGGCAATATAAGCTCATTTTTTTTACTATCTGCTGTTAAACACTATATCACCTGATCATCTTTGTTTTTGGTTTTCTTTGTAACAAATTACATGTTTTGGTAAAAGCTGTTACAAAAACCACAAACTCGCAAGAAGAGTCAAACTGCCCAACTGAAGGAAACACTCATCACTATAATGGTAATCATACATTTTCAATAAATCATCAACATCTAAACCTCTGTTAATTCTTAATAAGACCTTCTGTAGATGTCTGACAGAAATAAAGTCAGTCTGGGGTGCGTTTCCCGAAAGCATCGTTGGCCAACTATGGTCGCAAGTTCTGTCGTTACCAATAGAGTTCAATGGACATTGCGATGAACTTGCGACCATAGTTGGCCAACGATGCTTTCGGGAAACACACCCCTGGTTAGTAATAAGTGAAGCTGGTAATGCTGTTTGTGGAGTTGTTGAATCCTCCTCTGCTGAGAACTTGTTAACAGCAGATGTTCATCATTAATGCCCAATCCTCACTTAATTAATCACTTAAGTATCTCATTAACTTTAACTCTGATTCAGAGTTATTTTAACTCTCTGTAGAGAGGGACCAAATGTTCTCTGAACAGAGTTAATTTTACTCTGGGGATTTTGCTGTGTATATATATATATATATATATATATATATATATATATATATATATATATATATATATATTTTTTTTTTTTTTATTATTATTATTATCACTGAAGAAATTGGTGCTACCAGTACAACACTTGATGTTGTGATGCTAAGGTTGTGCGGGTCTAAGGCGTTGCTATGTTGATACTAGGTTGTTCTGAATTATTTTTAACCAAGTTGCCACAGTGTTCTGCTTGTGTATTGTCAGTTAGCTACGCAGTTTCTGGTGAGTGGTTTCTAGAGCGTTGTGTTCTGGGTAGTTGCTAAGGTGTTGCTATGTAGTTGCTAGGGAGTGCAGGGCTTTTGGTACAGCATTGTGTTAGGGGTGCCTGCTAAGGAGTTCCGGGTGGTTGCTAAGGTGTTGCCATGCAGTTGCTAGTAAGTGCTGGGTGGTTGCTAGAGCATTGTGTTCTGGGTGGCTGCTAGAGAGTTCTGGGTGGTTGCTAAGGTGTTGCTAGTGAGTGCTGGGTCAATGCTAGAGCGTTGTGTTCTGGGTGGCTGTTAGGGAGTTCCTGGTGGTTGCCAAGGTGTTGCTAAGGAGTTGCTAGTGAATGCTTGGTGGTTGCTAGATAATTGTTAGGTGGATGCTATAGTGTTAGGGTGGTTGCTAGGGCATTCTAGGTGGTTGCTAAGGTGTCGCTAGTGAGTGCTGAGTGGATGCTAGAGCGCTGTGTTCTGGGTGGCTGCTAGGGAGTTCCTGGTGGTTCCTAAGGTGTTGCTATGAAATTGCTATAATGCCGAGTATTGCTAGAGAATTGTTAGGTGGTTGCTATAGCATTCTTGGTGGCTGACTGATAAGGAGTTCTGAGAGATTGGTAAAGCATTTCTATGGTAGTGAGTGCTGGGTGGTTGCTATGGTGTTAGAGGGGGTTGCTAGGGCAGTGTTTCTCAACTCCCAGAAAGATTTAGATGAGAAACATTGTGTCTAGAGTGTTTCTAGATGGTTGATGGTGTGTTCTGGGTTGCTGAGTGAGCTCAGAGTGGTTGCTAAGGCATTGCTCTGCAATTACTAGTACTGGGTGGTTGCTAAAGTGTTGCTAGGTGGTTGCTATAGTGTAACGGGTGGTTGCTAGAGTATTTCTAGATGGTTAATTGTGCATTCTGGCTGGCTGTAATGGAGTTCTAAGGGTTGCTAATGCATTGCTATGCATTTGATAGCAAGCTCTGGGTGGTTGATAGACTGTTGCTCTGGTGTAAGGAGTGGTTGCTAGGTTGTTTCTAGATGGTTGATCATATGTTCTGATTGGCTGTTAGGAATGGAGTGATTGCTAAGGAGTTACTATGCAGTTGCTAGTGAGCTTTGGATGGTTTCTAGAGTGCTGCTAGGTGGTTGCTGTGCTTATGCACATAAATGTAATAGCACACTCTTCTTCAACAAGCTGCATGATTTGCTACACAGTTTTAAGCATTATACGTGAAGCCCAAACGCTGTGGGGCGAATGATGTGCCAGAGTGTAACACTCAGTGTCAGGAGTTTGTATAAATCTACCCTAAATATTCCCAGAAGTAATAGTAATGCTTGCTCAAGAAGGAATACAGTGGTTGGTTCCAAAATCAATGATGGGAGACTTTGAGCTGGGCTTTAATTAGATTACGGTCTTATGAGGGGAGTTCACGCGTGCCTGTTTCTCATTACGGAGAAAGAACAGCATTATTAAAGCACAGACAACATGAATCATTCTCTTCTGCCGTGTCACAGCACAATGGAGAGATAAAGACATAAAGAGAGAAAGAAAAAAAGAGAGAGGAAAAGAAAAGCAAAAAATATTGAAGGATCTCTGAATCGTAAAATATCTCTAGGGTTACATATAGCTCTACCTCAAATATATCTATTTATCATCTGTCTGCCTCTTCTATTCGTTTGTGGGGCTCAATCCCCCTTGTTGTCATGGTGACGTGCCATGTCATCCTCATCATTGGTGCTTTGGTTTCGCTATCGTCTCGGAGGCACTGCCCACGCGACCTCATGACCCCCTCTCATGTCTGCTGCAGATTTACAGACCCAGTATGACAAGCCGTCGAGCGGGGACACCGATCCACAGCGACAAAACACACACACTCTGCCTACAGACATACACACTCATGCTGAAGCCTAAAGACACACAAACAAATTCCTCACACACACTTGGGCCAACGGATACAGAATGACTCATATCTGTTCTAAAATACAACCATAAATGCCTAAATACACACATACAAACACATGTAGACAGGCACAAAACTATAACAAATATTAGCGCATACACACATACACAAAGGTGAAATGTATACTACAACACCCTTTGGAAAGATCCAAGATTTGGACATACATCCAAAATTATTTATTGTAATTACGGATGGAATGATCCTGATTTAAAACAAAATTTAAGATAAAAAAAAAATCTTAATTGAAATAAAGCTGAAATAAAAATAAAATATATATTTTAAAAACAGTTAGTTGCCTGCATGGCAACTAACTGAAATAAAATAATATTTTTTTTGAAGTACTAAAATTAAACTTAAAATTTAAAATGAAATAAGAATTAAATAAAGCTTAATATAAATATATTAAAAACTAATAAAAATAAAAAGAATGTAACAAAATAACTAAAATTTAAATAAAAATACAAATAAAGACTAATTCAAAATATTAATAAATAATAGTATATTATTTACTATATAGTATAATATATATATATATATATATATATATATATATATATATATATATATATATATATATATATATATATATATATATATATATATATATATATATATATATATATATTATAGATTATATTTTAGAGTTATATATTATATAATATTTTAGAGTTTTATAAAAAATTATATATACACAATTATATACGTGCACAATTAAATATCAGGTCTTGAATGAATAGAAAAAAAAAAGTCTAATATCAACCAGCATAGTCGTACAACACACCCTGTCATCATGGAAAGCGACCCTAAATGCTTATACAGCAAATCAGCAAATGTGTTAGTAAGCTATAATTCTTATTTCTGGTTTTTCTGTTAGGGTCGCAGGCTGCTCTCTTGACTGTACAGAATGTGTGACTCATGAGAAGGGGTTTTAGTTGTGACATCTGCTTATAGAAGTGCACAAAACACACACTGACAGTTCTCTTATGGTTGGGTTTACAGTAGCTGACACATCTGTTGTTAAAGTGTGACTCCAGTGTTTGATGTACTGAGATGTCATGCCTAATAATAGTGTGAATATGAAATTTTACAATTTAAGTTCTTGTCCAAGTTGAAGTTTAATATATTCACCAATAAGACTGGTTTAATAAATGTTTATGTACCCTACTTATTCATTTGCACCAAACCTTCTTGTTCAAAACTAATTAGTGACTGAAGATGTGGGCTGGTGAAAAATCTGAATTCGTTGACATTTTAAATACAAAAAAAAAAGGATAACAAGAAAGGGTATCCTCCAGTTTTTTCCTTCTCAATCATGAAACTATTTGAATGTCTTTTCAATTACATAACACATATCACATTCTATAAGCAAATTTTAAATAAGCCACTAAATTAAGAAACTAATCAACAAATCGTTTCTACATAAACTTTACACCTCCCCCCATGGTCTTATTTAAAAATAATAATAATAAAAAATAAAAAAACTCACAGTGGAAAAGTAACATAAGTTTCTTGGGATATCAAGAAAATGAAGAAATAAAATCATTAGGATCAATAGGATCATACATGTAACAAAAGTAGTGGCCAAAAGTGATGGAATGTCTGGAATGGATATTTGTTTTTAATGACCTTAAAAGTTCGATTAAACCATCAAAATATGAGGAAACTATTTCATATATATATTTTTTTTTACATTTTAAATATGGGAGAAGAATAAAACACTAAACTTGGTTAAGGTATTTATCTGACAAAATTATTGGCAAAATAGGCAAACTATATATAAAAAAATACATAGAAAAACAAAACACAGGAAAAAATGACTACATACAGCATACATTGACTACAACATAAGTTATTAATATTTTGCTGGTTTTCTCATGTTTTTGCATGTGTTCATACTTTCATTGTATGACAGCCTGGTCCAAAAATATCCACTCAGTTTGGCACAAATAAATCAATTGACTCAACTATAATTGCACAACTATGCAAACAAAATATTTAACGCATTTTCAATAATATTTGAATAAACGGTGAACATGTCAATTTTTCTAGGCCAGACATTAGCTTTGGCTGCATTTACAGTTGTGGCCAAAAGTGAAGGAATATCTATTGATACTTACAGATCAAACCTTATGTTCTGTCTTTCTTCAAAGAAGTAGTCCAATACGAATTTGCGCACAAAATCTGGGTTCAAAGTGTTATCGATAACTTCCGTCCGCCCAAACTGAAAAACAAAGGAAGGTCAATTGAAACGATTTACATTAACATATTTTTATTTTAATCCACCCTCTTCACCCTCTTGTTTTTTCACAATCTTGAGGTAGCCTTCATTTTAATAGTGTGATTTCTAGACCTGGAAAAGTCATGTAAATTAATAAAAACTTTAAACGCCATGGGCATTTTTATAATGAATATACATTTTAGTAGTTACACAGTCACAGTCACTCAGTTTGGACTTTTTTTTTCATTTGCACCATTTTTCCCTGCCTTGTTTTGTTGTCATGGTTTCTGGTTTGAGTCGTAATCACTGTTGGCTGTGTGTCGTTTAATCACCTTCATTTGCACGTGTATTTAAGTTCCCTTGTTTCTGTTCATTGCTGTCGAATGTCATCTATGTGTTTCACTACTCTTACTCTGTGTATTACCCTGTGGATTAATTAAAGACTGCCTAATTATCTCCGTCTTCGTGTTCATGTGTATTATACCAGCACAATCCGAGACATGCGTCAAGCTTTAAAATATTTAATCAAAATTTTGTGCCAAACGCGTATGTTATCAAATCAAAACAGATGGAGTACATCTGATTCAGTACATATTTTAAACTAGTTCTAAAGTTCTACAGTCACATTTATTGCTGTTTGGCAATTTTTTACAGGTGAAATCCAATCATTTCAATAGGATTCCACATGATCAGGATCTTCCCAAGAAAGTGACTTCTGAGTGAACTGTGATTCATGCATCTATACACTAATATCTATACAATGAACTGTTTTCACCCTTGAAATTTCACTAATTTGACCACACCTTCATTAATTATCATTATTACATGGCTTGGTTGAATACAACCCCTTCAGGCTGATACGACGTGAAGCGGAGGGGTCTTGTATCAGCCTGTCGGGGTTGTATTCGCTATAACAACCGCCTCGCTCTACATTATCCCTTACTTAACCAAGTGTATATGAAAAATTTTGTAAAGTTTGTCGAATCCTCTTTTTTTATTTCTATGCTTTCTTTTCTTTATCGGAGCAATCAGCAGGACTTTATTTGTACGTTCTAAGTGCAAATTCAAGTTTTCAATGTTTACTACATAACAGGCACAGTGCCAGGATTCCAGTTTTGGATGGGCCAGACCAATTGTGGGTGGGCCTTAAATTAAAAACGTTATCAAATCACTGTTTAACCTAATAAAAATTACTGACTAATATGCTGTTATATTATCTGTGCTTACATAATAGAGATGTTAATAGCTTGATGCTCTTTAAATATTTTGTTGCATTGTAAAAAGTTTCGGTGCATAGGACGGACCTATCCGGGATCGCTCTCCTTGATTCTGACCAATGAAGAGCGCTTTGGAATCTCTATTACGCATTATACCTGGCTGTGCTTTAGCGCATCTCTCTATAGACATAAGGCCGACTGTAAAAGTAGTCAGGAATCTAATATTTCTCCAAAACATAGTTTAGTTCTGCTCGTATAACATGAGGCCGAATATTTCACAATTACATTTAATTGTTTTAAGTTTTCAACATGACAGATCAACAACACAGTTTCAATCAAATCTGGTCATAAGTGGCAATAGACCTGTTTGATGAATTCATACAACATTCATTTATTTCGATTTCATTAACAACAGACTGAGCTTGGCTTATTATACAGAGAAGATGCAATAGAATGTAGCCTATAGGCTACTACGAGATAATAACTAATACAATAGGCTACCGCCAATTCACGGTCATCCACAAAGATTAACAGCTACATCCGATCCCGAACCTCACTGTCTGCTGAACTTGCGCAGAAACATCAAAATAGACATAACCAGCTTTTTAAAATTGTTTCGAAAACTCGACTGGTGCTAGGTGACGTCACCTCGCCCCATAGGATCCACAACGAGCTGTATTTAGAGCTTGATTAAATAAATGCTTTGTTTATAATAGGGAGGACGTCTTAAGCTATGAAACTTTTGAAAACTAAACATTTAGACACCCATAACGCTGTGCCTGCTACATACACCTCCCACTTTCTTGCTACCTTCAACACCGTTCATATGGAGGTCACATGACAGCATTGAGAGGTGCGTTAAAGCCTTGACATGAATCATGTAAAAGGGACTTAACGTTTTAATTAGCCGACTTGAAAAGTGGGCTGGAGTTGTCATGATGTAAGCGTGGGCGAGAATGTTATTACATCTCCTGTGTGGCTTATCATATTTCACCAGCTAGTGATTGAAGTTAATAAATACACAGTCCTCTTAATGGGGCTTTAGAAAGCCTGATATTTCCTGTTATTAGCTGGGAAGGCAAAAATATGAAGAGCTGATCGACACAGAAAGCCAAAAATAATTGAGATTATTACTCTGAGAATATTCCAACCCCACATTTACATGTATGAATATTTATGCGACCAAGGGTCTGCCAAGGCCCTTCAAGGGGTCGATACGACTAAGCCAGATTGTTTCACTCACCTCTCTCCACTCTTTGTTGCCAATGGCTTGGGTGTACAGCACACAGACTGCGGAGAGAAAAAGAGATTGGGTTACACAAAGGCAGAGAATTTTTCAAATGCCAGAAGACCTTTGACATTCTTAACTCAGATTTGTAGTGTGTAATCTTGTGGTCTACTGTATTTGAAGAGAAACAGCTTAGAATCAGAGTGGGGGAATGCGATGAGATAAAAATCTCACTGGATGAGCTACAAAGCTGACATTTTCAACTCACCCTCATGTCGTTCTAAACCTGTATTACTTTCTTTAAAAAAAATACGATATTTTGAAGAATGTTGGTAATCAAGCAGTTTCAGTGCCCATTGACTTCAAGCCATTTTTCTAAATATCTTTTTGTTTTTCACAGAAGAATGAAATTCATAGACTTTTTGAATGTATGTAGGGTGAGTAAATTATGAGAAAACCAACCCTTTTAATAATAAAAATAAAAACTAAATAGCAGAGTGTCTATTTACATCAAGTGCCAACAGGTTGCCTTGAGGCTATTTAGACTAACTTCGCCTATAATTGTCTGATTGAGCCAGATAAAATTATAAATGAAGTAGAGCAAGGCGGGTAGTGTTAGTGTTTGACGCGACCGACCCAAGTTTCTGAAACTCATTTTTCTCCCTTTTCCCATCGCATATCAGCTCAGAGAGGTGTTTATTTTAAATACAATGAAGAAAATATTTGAAAAGTTGAAATAAAATGCCTAATGGCTACTTAATAGAGAAAATAAAGCGTTTAGTGGCTATTTAATTGGCCTATTATTGGAATTGGATGTGGTGTCCTCATTAAAAAAAAAAATTAAACATGTGTACCAGATTTCATGTGCAAATTCATGCATACAGTTAGTGAATGAGACCCAATGTCCTAGAGCTGTGGGTAAAGAAAAATGGCTACCGAATGTCCGTGTGTGTGTGTGTGTTTTTGCAATCCAGAAACGTAAAGCCTAAGGCAACACTACTGAAAAATGCATTTTTCATTTCTTATAACTGAGTGTGTGTACATTTTTCTATGTGTGTCATGGTTAATGGTAACACCAAGAGACTCGGCCAACAGTACTCAGCATAATTAAGATGGGGGCTCAGCACAAGTGCCCACTTGCATGAATGCAAGGACCCTGTCAGCTGGCCAGGAAGACCTGCCGTCTATTCAGTCCAGCTGATCATGAACAGAACCAGTAAGAAAACAAATGGCAGTAACATGAAAATAAAAAGACACTTACAAAAGGTCAAGCATAGCTACAGCAATGCATGAAAGCGAAACAGGTGGAATAGTGGACAAACAAATCTGAAAGAAAAGAGAAAGCAGGCAAGAAAAAAATGAAGCAGGACAGTAAGACAAGTACAAGCATTAGAAGTATGGAAATCAATACATATAATGAACATAATAGGAGGGTGATTGAAAGCAGAGCTGCTCACTGTTCCTGCACATGGCACAAAAGGAAACAGATGTTCAGCTCTCATTGTTCTTGTTCTTGTTCTCTGATCAATAAATACAGAGTGTTTTCAAAGATTTGATATCAGATTTCAGTGAATATAGTAATAAAGTATCTTACAGTATGTAGGAACGTAGCAAATGAATGGGTGAATGAGTGAATGAATAAGTGACTAAGAAAGTCAATAAAGAAATGAGTGAAAAAGTGAGAAGAATTGTGAGAAAAAGATATGAAAATGTTTGTGAATGAGAGAGACAGAGAATAATTAAAGGGGTGGTTGATTATGATTTCACTTTTTTAATTTTAGATAGTGTGTAATGTTGCTGTTTGAGCATAAACAAAATCTGCGAAGTTACAATGCACAAAGTTTAAAGTAAAGGGAGATATTTGCTTTTAAAGAAATCGTTTTTTAAGGACTACAACAAACGGCTGGTAGGGACTACACAACATTTCTCCAGGGTTAGTGACATCACTAACCCTGAAATTTACATAAACCCCCCGGGAGCGCAATTTATAGATTATCATGACAGAATATGCTAATCAATGACTAGAAGATAACTACACATAAGCTACATTAATTTATCAACTAACCATTCAGAAATGTCCTGTTGCTTCTACATGTTGTCACTTTTTCTTGATTCTCTCCATCATTGTCTGACTCCGGTTCGAACATAAAAGGCTAAAAGTTTTAGAAATTTTCAGTGTATGTCTGTGTGATGTAAAAGGACACAAACTCTTGAAGCTCCGCCCCCTGTGCCGGGAGCATCAGCTCATTTGCATTTAAAGGGACAGACACAAAAACGGTGTGTTTTTGCTCACCCTCAAAAAGTGACAACTTTAACATGCTGGTATAAAAATATCTGTTGGGTGTTTTGAGCTAAAACTTCACATTCACACTCTAAATCAAAGAATTATTTTACATCTTGTGAAAGGGGCATTATACCACCCCTTTAAGGAAATGAATGAATGAATGAATGAATGAATGAATGAATGAATGAATGAATGAATGAATGAATGAATGAATGAATGAATGAATGAATGAATGAATGAATGAATGAATGAATGAATGAATGAATGAATGAATGAATGAATGAAAAGTTTAAGTAATTAATGTGTTACTGTGTGAATGATTGAGCGAATGAATCAGTGAAAGTTGAGCAAGTGAGTAAGAGAGTGAATGCATGAGTGAGTGAATGAATGACTGAGTAAAAGGCAGAAAAAGTGAATTAGTAAATTTATATATAAACTACCATTCAGAATGTTGGGGTCTGTAAGTTAAAAAAATAAGTAAAAACAGTAACATTGTGAAATATTATTACAATTTAAAATAACTTTTCTATTTTAATATATTTCATAATGTAATTCCTGCACAGATAGACCCCAAGTGGTGCTCAAGAACTTTCCCTTTTGGCTAGATGAGTGAATGATTTGCTGTAAGCAGTCTGCAGTGTGCTTTCAGAAACCCTTCATCTTCCCCATCTCCACCTATGATCTGTTGCGTTTTTTTTTTTTTTTTTTTTTTTCATGTATGTTATATGTGCAGCAGCAGCATGTCTTACATGCTCACAGAAATGTCTGTGAATGTATTGGCAGTAGCAAGTCTCTGTACTTGCTCTGCAGCAGCAGCGTACAAATCTATTACGCCAAGACCAAATACATTAACATTACCATACCCATTACCATGTCAATCTCTCCAAGAGTTGTCATGACAGAACCATTAAAACAGCTCACTACAGCCAGCTCGGAAGCTAAGCAGGGTCGGGCCTGGTTAGTACTCGGATGGGAGACCGCCTGGGAATACCAAGTGCTGCAAGCTTTTTAGTTTACTTCACTAATGTTCTAACCTTTTAAATAGCTCGATTTTGCCAGCAGATTTCGCTTACGGCTATACCACCTTGAGCTCGCCCGATCTCGTCTGATCTCGGAAGCTAAGCAGGGTTGGGCCTGGTTAGTACTTGGATGGGAGACTGCCTGGGAATACCAGGTGCTGTAAGCTTTTTGTTAAAAACAAACTCAGTGTCTCTGAGTTTCTTCAAAAAGCCTGAAAGACTCTGAGTTTCTTCAAAAAGCCCATTTTTGGCAGCAGATTTCGCTTACGGACATACCACCTTGAGCTCGCCCAATCTAAGCTAAGCAGGGTCGGGCCTGGCTAGTTCTTGGATGGGAGACCGCCTTTTAAATAGCTCGTTTTTGGCAGCAGACACAATATTGTCAATTTTTACTGTTTTTGCTCTATTTTGTCAACAAAAATAGTTCCAAACTAAGCAGGAAAATTGTGTCTCCCAGCAACTCAGTGTTTTGTCTTTTGAAACATTCACCGTTTTTTTTAATGAATCGGGTGAGTCAATGATTCAGTGACCCATTCAATGACCCATGACCCATTCAGTTGACCCTAGCTTCTTTCATGACTGAATCGAGCAGTTTGAGCGAATCGTTGAATGAATATTACACGTGCAGCAGCAGCAGAATGTCTTACATGCTCACAGTAATAATCTTTAATTTTACTTTTTATTAATAATTATAAAAGGAGTGCAATTTTTTTTAACTTTCGCACATGCCCCCCAAAATGTCTGTTTACATCTCTGAATTTAGACACAGTTGCTCCGTTGCGCTTAAAGAAGATTAAAGAAAATAGTCCAACGCCGTGGTACAACGAGCACACTCGGGCCCTTAAGAGAGCAGCCAGAAAAATGGAGCGCAACTGGGAGAAAACAAAACTAGAGGTATTTCGCATTTCATGGAAAGAGAGCTCAATTACTTACAGAGAGGCTTTAAAAGCTGCTAGATCTGCTTATTTTTCAACCCTATTAGAAGAAAATAAACATAATCCTAGGTATTTATTTGAAACGGTGGCTAAACTAACGAAAAATAAAGCTTCAAGCACCGAAGTTTCCAAGCAACACAGCAGTAATGACTTTATGAACTTCTTCACTTATAAGATTGATAATATCAGGGACAAAATTATAACTATGCAACCGTCTACTACAGTATCGCATCAGGCAGTGCATTGTAGTCTCCCTGAGAAAAAATTTGATTCATTCGTTGCTATAGGAGAGGAAGAATTTACTAAACTCATTAAATCATCTAAATCTACAACATGTATGTTAGACCCTATACCGACTAAGCTACTGAAAGAAATACTTCCAGAGGTCATAGATCCTCTTCTTAATATCATTAATTCGTCTTTGTCTCTAGGATACGTACCAAAAAACTTTAAGCTGGCTTTGATTAAACCGCTTGTTAAAAAAACGCAACTTGATCCTTCAGAATTAGTCAATTACAGGCCGATCTCGAATCTACCTTTTCTGTCAAAGATATTAGAAAAGGCAGTATCCTCACAACTGTGTTCCTTTCTTGAAAGAAATGATATCTGCGAGGATTTCCAGTCCGGATTTAGACTGTACCATAGTACCGAAACAGCTCTCGTTAGAGTCACAAATGATTTGCTCTTATCATCCGATCGTGGTTGTATCTCTCTATTAGTGTTACTCGATCTTAGTGCTGCATTTGACACCATCGACCACAACGTTCTTTTAAATAGATTAGAACATTATGTTGGCATTACGGGAAATGCACTAGCATGGTTTAAATCATACTTATCTGACCGTTATCAGTTTGTAGCAGTAAATGATGAGATGTCTCATCGATCACAAGTTCAGTATGGCGTACCACAAGGCTCAGTATTAGGACCGCTGCTGTTCACTCTGTACATGCTACCATTAGGAGATATCATTAGGAAACATGGAATTAGCTTTCACTGTTATGCTGACGATACTCAGCTCTATATTTCTTCAAAACCTAACGAAACTTATCAATTCACAAAATTAACGGAATGCATAGCGGATATAAAAAATTGGATGACTTGTAATTTCCTACTTCTAAATTCTGAAAAAACAGAGTTTCTAATTATTGGACAAAAAACTTCCTCACGTAATAACCTAGAATACTGTCTAACACTTGATGGCTGCTCTGTTAAGTCTTCGTCGTCGGTTAGGAACCTGGGTGTGCTCTTTGATACCAATCTTTCATTTGAAAGTCACGTGTCTAGTATCTGTAAAACTGCATTTTTCCATCTTAAAAATATATCTAAATTACGTCATATGCTCTCATTGACAAATGCGGAACAATTAGTTCATGCGTTCATTACCTCAAGGCTAGTTTATTGTAATGCTCTACTGGGTGGTTGCCCTGCACGCTTAATAAACAAACTACAGCTGGTCCAAAACGCAGCAGCTCGAGTTCTTACCAGAACCAGGAAGTATGACCATATTAGCCCAGTTCTGTCAAAACTGCACTGGCTCCCTATTAAACATCGCATAAATTTTAAAATATTGCTGATTACTTACAAAGCACTGAATGGTTTAGCTCCGCAGTACTTGAGCGAGCTCTTAACGCATTATAGTCCGTCACGTCTATTACGATCTCAAAATTCCGGCCAGTTGATTATACCTAGAATATCAAAATCCACTGCTGGCGGTAGATCCTTTTCCTATTTAGCACCAAAACTCTGGAACAGTCTTCCTACCATTGTCCGGGAAGCAGACACACTCTGTCAGTTCAAAGCCAGATTAAAGACACATCTCTTTGACCTAGCATTCACATAATACATTATAGACTTCTATAATTTAATGTTATGCTGCATAGATTAGGTCAGCCGGAACCGGGAACACTTCCCAAAAATCCTGATGTACTCGTTACATCATGAGAAGAATGGCATCTACGCTAATTTTAGTGTCTGTGTTTATCCCAAGGTTTTTCCTGCAGCCTGCCGGATCCAGGCCGTATCCAGATCTGACGAAGGACCTTCACCTGGACCGATGACAACGCAGTGCTGAAGTGCCAACTAGTCTCTCCCTATGGAGGATCCCACTACCACTCTACAGATAAGGCGTTGTCGGGAAAATTCGTCTTGCGGTCCTACCCCAAAGCAACAAATAAAATAAAATTCCTTATCAAAATTTATAAGGAAAGACAAGTATTTTGTTTAGGCTTGGCTTGTAGGGAATTCCAAACCTGCGTATATTCTAACGCACATAACTATAGAACCCATTCTAAATGCGCATGTGACCGCCATGATCTTTGCGACGGAACCAAATCAATTAAAACTAACTTTAGATGGAAATAACTTAACTCTGCTGTAAAGCCGAAACAATCTCTGTTACCTTAAATTATACGCTTATCTCTGTAAAGCTGCTTTGAGACAATCTACATTGTTAAAAGCGCTATATAAATGAAGATGACTTGACTTGACTTGAATTCCTGTGATTGCAAAGCTGAAAGTCTTCAGTATCATCCGATCCTTCAGAAATCATTGTAATATGCTGATTTGGTTGTGAAGAAACATTTATTATTAGCAACGTCCTACTTTAAATCAATTATTTTGTGGAAAGATGGAAAGACTAAATCCAGTAAAAGAAAAGCTTTTTTTTTTTCAGGATTCTTGGATGAATAGAAAAGTTCAAAAGAACAACATTTAATTGAAATAGAAAACTTTTGAAACATTATACATCTTTCTCTTTCTTTCTTTCTTTCTTTCTTTCTTTCTTTCTTTCTTTCTTTCTTTCTTTCTTTCTTTCTTTCTTTCTTTCTTTCTTTCTTTCTTTCTTTCTTTCTTTCTTTCTCTTCTTTCTTTCTTTCTTTCTTTCTTTCTTTCTAAAACAACAACTTTTGAATGGCAGTGTATTCATGAATGAGTGAGTGTTAGAATACATATGTCTGCATCTTCTTTTCTATCTATCTAATCATTTATTGTACACCCTGTTAGTCACATGCTCATAAGACATGTGCTAGTCATTATACATAAGGAGCAATGTTGCATACGATATAATTATGAATGAGTTATTTGTCTCTCAGCTCAGCTGACAGTCTTCATTCTTTTCTATATGGATCTGTAATTAGAGAAAATAACTGACAAATATCATTGATAAGGTTGTGGTGAAACCTCAATGCTGTTGGAATATGGATATGATGAACATTCATATGAAGTTGTTCATGTGGTTTTGAATGTGATTTAGACTAAATGTGTTCATAAAATTCTAATTATGAGAAGTATTTGAGAGTAGGCCATTAAAAAATAAAAATCATTAAAAATAACAGGAAAAAATAATTATGAAATCTTTTAAAACACCCAAAGTAGGTTAACAACATTAAGTATCATCCTTTAGACAGCTCTCTTCGCCTGTACTTCTGAATTTGGATTACTCTTATATTGTGGCATTTAGATTTTCTCTTCAGAAGGACTTTGTGGAGTTGAAGGCAAATGTTACAATTATCAGTGCCACCCACGGTGTGTCTATATATGAGGCCCGTGCCAAATTCAGATCTGAAACTTCACACAATCAGTGCGAGAGAACGCAAACAGAGTGAGTCATGCGATTGTGTAAGCTTTCAGATTGTGTAGAAAGTCCCCTCTTAACAAGGCTGAGAGCAGTTGGTCGTACTGCCGTACACCAGGGGCTCGTCCTTCGTACGTCGCTAACTCAGTTAGCTGGATTTGATTGTTGACGATTTGGCATGATCTTGGATCGTTTGGTTCTTCGAAAGCTCATCCTGGACTTGCTGTCATGGCAACAGCTGCGCAAGCTTAAACCTGCTCGGGAGCAGCTTATTTAATGTAAACAGGATTAGATCGCAGCTTCATAAGCGGAGCTGATACGGGACGTCCAGCGCAGCGCGATAGTGCACTTTCTGAGAAGCTTTTTTTTTTTCTCGTGCCTCGTGAGATTGTCGTTTACATTATTAAATTGTTGGAAACGCACATTTATTTTCGACTTGTCGGAGTCTGGCTTTTAAATACAGCACAAACTGTTTGCATTGCCCTAAGATTATTTGCGAGTGGCTCTTTCCTTTACATTATTGGAGATGCAGAGAACTTGATGGAAAGTGCTGTCTGTCGTGTCATTTGGAGTTTACCTGGCGCTTTTAGGTTTAAATTTTTTTTTTTTTTTGGCATTTCCAAGCCACTTTTTTTTAAAGCAATTTTTTTTAGGCTATCATCATTTTTTATGAAGATCATACAATCATGACCATGCCGATTACAGTATATGTCACTCAGGCTTCACTAACGTGATTGGTACCATAGACTATAGGCTGCCATCAAGGCCTCAATGAAGGGGATTATGTGAACAGAAAGGGGGATTATGTGAACAAAGGGGGATTATGTGAACAGAAAGGAGGTTCACAATGTAAATGTGCAGCCCAGTTACAATTGGGATTCTTAATATTCCAGATTAATAATATTATATCAAATAAAAAAAGGCAGTTGACTAAAATCTTCCATAATCACAAATGTGAAAGCAAAAAGGCCAGGATCTGTGCATGACTTAAGAATTTTCAGAGATTCACATTCCTGCACATTATTTGAAAGTGGTAAGGAAAGTTCCACAATTAAATATCAAGCTCACTGTATTACATACACTTATTGATCCTAAAAGAACTGCATTTTTTCATAGGTGATTATGACATGTTCCTGCAGACAGGTGTTTTATGACCCCATTCCCTGACCCAAACCAGTTACAATGCAGCTCTAGCCAGGACAAGGGCACACAATGAAATGAACTTTGGCTAACTAAAGGGAAGAGTTCAGTGTCTGAAAAGTCTGAGTGTTGCACACCTGACAGGGCCTGTGACATTGTTGCATGTGCCATATTACACAACATTGCAAAAAAAAACAAAAAAAACAACACCTTTCATTAAATGTTTAATAAAAGACAAATATGCCTAGTTCATTGAGTTTTATTTCAATTGTTCTTTGTAAAGAAAAGCCAGTGGTCAAGTGCCTGCAACAAGAGATATTAGACACATGCCTCATGCAACAAATAAAAAGGAAGAGTTGTCTATACACTGCCCACCTGTAGGCCTATCTCCTCTGTCTGTGCAGACTCTTCTGTAGGCCTTTCTGTAGATGTGGAATCCTGAACTTATATTGCAGCCATAAAGCATACAAGTATAAATTAAGTAAAGTTATTTATGCACTTGCAGGTAGGCTAGTTCCTCCATATGACAGTTATCTGAGAGGGTTTATTCACTGTCCAGTGCAATGGAAACAAATGGACATTACAAAGTCTTATACTTTCTTTCCTTTGGAAAGTTAGAAAATGCCCACTTACTGCATATTTCAGCCACCACTTTATTGGGCACAGATACAAGTGTTGGTGTATTATGTAAAAGTGCACAAAAGAGGAAAACACAATGTCATTACAATGAACTACACTCGGGAAATGTGATCAATAACTCATGGCAAAATATTTTAACATAAGTTTATCAGTTTTCACTTTCACAAGTCAAAGCAATTCATCATTACTTTTAATGCGGCCTTCATTTAATGCAGCAATATTTGTTCAATTATTTTGCAGTGTAGGCTACTAAGATTTTTTCTTTTTTTCAGCCTTTTTCTTGGTTGCTTTTATAAACAGACAACCATTTATTTAACAGTGCCTTTTATAGAAGAGAAGAGACTATAATATAACTAAAAATTACCATTAGGCTATGTAGAATATTTTTGTACTTCACTTTTATTTGTTCCCATGTTCTAGTGTGGTGACTCTGACATTACAATGAACAAAGTAGCCTAATTATGCAATTATTAAAATACAAAAAAGGCTAATAAGTGATAAAAACATCTAACATGGCTACTTCTAACGGATTTAAATTGTCTGCTACTTTTTGCCAGCCCTCCTGGCTTTTGCAGACTTTGTGTTCCCTGGCGTTTTGATTAAACATTAAAATTCTGAATAAACTTTGACTAATAGTTCTTGCTCTGCAGAGGAGAAAAACTGTGCGCGCTCTTTGGCCACGCTGAGCAGCCAATAGCAGCGTTGCTGATCAATGTTTCTACTATCGATACATATCCCCTTTTAAACCAGCGCATGAACGCGCAGTTATCTCAGATAACTCAATCCAGCTATACTAATCATAAACAACAGGTGAGTTCGAAGAACCCAATTAGCCGGATCATGATTAGCACGATGATATCATCTTGGATGTGTCATTTGATCTCAGATGTAATAAGCAACGTACGAAGAACGAGCCCCAGGTCATAGTAAATCATGGCAGAATCTTTAAGTTGGATTGGCATATTTCACAGTACAGTATGCATTTGTGCAGCAATTATAAAAAGGGACAAGAAAGACATTCTTACTTGGATCTGATTTGGAAAACGTGTCTCTGTCGAGCAGGTTTCTGTAAAAGGAAATAAACATGAATAATTATTATTATGCAGGAAGGAAGAGAAACTGGAATTTCTGTGTGTGTTTGGTATGCGTGTGTGTGTGTGAGAGCTAACATGCGTGTGTGTACCTAATTGCACATATCTGTCACGCACAGTCTAGATGATGATGAAAGAGTTCAAACAGGTTTAAATAAAGAAAAGATTTATTGATAAATCAAACTCAAATAATCCTTAAAAGCTAAGAAACAGCATGTAGACACAACACACAAACACACCAGACAATGAATTGAATGAAGTGAGGAACTTTAATACACATGGTGATTGAACTCAATGATGAACAGGTGTCAACTAATTAATCAAAAACCATGGTAACAAACGAAGAGTGGGAAACTGGAACAAAGGAAAACTGGTAACTGAGAAAAAAACTAACTAAGGGTACGTTTACACGACAACGATATGCTTAAAACTGAGAAGTTTTTCCTTTGAGTCTTCCCCGTACAGACGACACCATAGTCAAAACGATCACAATTCACACGGATCTGCGAAAACGACTAAAAACGCTGTATTCTGCTGCCAGGCCATTAGATGGCGATGAAACACTATAGACTGAAGACGTAATACGCATGTGCATGACGTCATCGTCTACAGAGATTCGCGTTTTTGCTGTTTACACGGAGACCGTTTTCAAAAACTTGCACTTTGAAACCCGTTTTCAAAGGTTCGTGTTTCCAGGCACCGATTATTAATATTTGCTTGTATTTGATACTCATATTTTTAGCTGTCAGGAATAACATCTGTTAGGGTTAAGATGTGAAATAAATAAATAAACTCAACAAGGCTTAATTTAATCAAACATACAATAAAAATGTTAATACTGAAATATGATTACAGTTTAAAACACATGTTTTTCTATTTTTCCAATGCTATTTAAATGTATTTTCAGCAGGGTCTAGTGTCAGTGTCACCAATACTTTTAAACTTCAAATCTCCTTAACTGAGCATACACTGAACAAGTGTCATCACAATAAATTAGAGCATAACAATTTCCGTTCTGTTCCACCTGACCCCACTCTCTCTTCCAGAGTCACTTTAATAGCAAATACAATGTGTGTCTTGACCCTCACAAGCTAATTACGAAGTACTAACGAAAAGTGACAACCATAGAACACCAGGTTAACTGCAGAAAGATCCACCACAAAATTCACAATAAGACCAAGCACATATACAATAGGCTTGTTTGAGATGAGCAAAATCTGCGCAGAATCGATCACCGGTGATCAGCGCGAGATGCATGCCGGTTAGAAATGTGTCCGAGTGCGGTCCGCCTTGCTCTGATGTCATGCTGACGTATGTCAAAAATCTCTCGCGAGCGCAAGGCGCACGTGTCGGATTCTGCAGTCGGGCGCAGTTGCTCTCCACCGACTGCGCTGATCAAAAGCATGATGGGAAACGACTTGCTGACGACACAGCTTAATGTTCATTGGTTTAAACAACCGTGATGTATTGTTCTCTTTTAAAATGTTTGATTTTAAAACTCTGATAGGCTATCATGTTTTATGTGTATACGTTATGTGATAATATTCCCAAACTATCTCAGTGCGATCTCTATGGGTTATGCAATGTAATTTTTATGTAAAAAAAGAAAGAAAAAAAAAACACGTCTGTATTAAAGAAAAAAGACTGATAAACATGTATTATATAAGTAGGCTACTTTGGGTGTCTTGTTCATTATATTTATTTTCATATAAAAGCAACAGAACTTAAATTCCATCCATGATCCAGTTTATTAGCAACACTGTGAACGAGCGTGAATCCAGTGAATCCCGCGATATCCGCCTTTGATCTCACAGGTGTCAGATCCACTGCGAGAAGAGAGATCTGTCCGGCTTGCCTGCGCTTTTTTCACTCCTCCCCTCACTGCAGCCGCCTACTCTCGCCTACATTTCAGGCGAGGCGAGGCGCATCTCAAACAAGCCTAATGACATCACAGCCATGACCTCATTAACATGTGACCACCCCTATTTACTTATGCAGTATTCATGAGCTTGGCCTAGGGCAGGGTTCACCAATCTCGGTCCTGGAGGGCCGCTGTCCTGCAGAGTTTAGCTCCAACCAGAGCCATAGAGAGAAAGAGTTGCGACACTCTTTGATGTCGCCGCTATGGCTGTCACGTGGTTCATGTAAGCCCCAATAGTTCTAAAACATACGCTGGCTGTCATGCTCTTCTATGGGACAGACAGCAGCGATTGCATTATTGAACGGTAAATATAAAATAAAACACACACCCAAGTACTTTTTTCAGCTGTTATTGCATTATTGCATTTTGTTAATGTCAGTTTTGCATTTGGAGATAAGTTTTAGGCTATATTTTTGGAGGGAAAAGCTCAGTGTTCATGTTCGCATGGGTAGTAGCACTGGCTTTAGCGGCTCTAACTTAACTTTTCCATATCATTCATCTGATGATGGACGTCTCATGATATTTATTTTAGCACAACTGGGCTGTATTAGGCTATTGATTCCCGTGATTTTGCTTATAAATTTTGATTCAGCCATTAGCCTACCTTCGTGATCACGCAAAGAGGTCTGCCGTGGCGGTCCGTTCAGAGTTCGCTTAAATATTTTTTATTAAACAATGACAGACAACAAAAATGTGTGCTTGTGTGGGTGTGTGTGAACAAGAAAAACAAAAACCAGGGGCAGGTGATCCACAGGACTGGTGATCCCATAACAATCCTAGAGGTCCAGCATTGTTCTCACAAGCCGCTTCACTCAAGACAATAAAACATAATGAAAAGTTAGTATATCCCAAAAAATTTAATTAAATAAAAGTTGCTATAAAGGTGGTAGTGATTCATTACCGAACTCTTACTGTCACAGCTGACGAAGTCGCACTAGCTAGCAGGCAGTGCTTGAAAATTGGTTGAAACAACCAACATAAAATATAAATAATTACGCTGTGCATGTACAAATGAAGACCAGTATAAGCATCGCAAAGGGCCTCTGATACAACATAGACAGTTGACAAATCAAAAGAGGTCGATATTTCACCAACTTAACTCTAGAACAACTCGACGCGCAGCAATGTAAGTGAATGGTGTCCAACGCTAAAATTACAGTGTTTAGAACTATTCCGATCTTCAAATCCCGGAAGTAGGCGGTTAAAAGCGCCGCCATTATTTACAACGGAGGTCTATGGGAGTGTCGCAACTCTTTCTCTCTATGGCTCTGGCTCCAACCAGCTCCAACACACCTGTTTGAAAGTTTCTAGTATGCCTAGTGAGACCTTGATTAGCTGGTTCAGGTGTGTTTAATTGGGGTTGGAGCTAAACTCTGCAGGACAGCGGCCCTCCATGACCGAGATTGTGAACCCTGGCCTAGGGTATATAGTAAAACATTGCAAAAGGTAATTTACATATAGAAGTCTTAAAGGTACAGTATCATGTTTAGAGAGGCTAGGAAAATGGCAAAAAAATCTTGACTAGCATTATAAGTGGAGAGATATATTATATATATAAAAGGTGCAGAATATGGATATTTTAAGGTAGACCATGTTCAAGGTAAACTTGGCAGGTGCAGCAGGGAAGAGTTGAAGTTCTGCATCTGGGCTTTAGTAACTGTGCATTAGCGCAGGTTTTGAGGTAAATGATTGTGTCAGTGGTGGGTTCTGAAAGTCTGCCCTGTCCTCTCTGATAAAATCTTGAGTTGTTCTGTTCCAAGTGGATAAAGGGATTGTGCTGAGGGACTGGAAATAAAGTCTCTCCGATCCAGAGCTTACACACAGCCGTTCCATTATGAGGACATGCTTAGTATATCCCTTGACAACCCGGACAAATCCCTGGGATTGTCAGGAGACTTCCATTTAGTGTTTTATGTACTTCCCTTTTCACCGATTCTCTATTCTCAAGGAAAATTACAGATTATTTTCATACATATAGATATCATCGGTGATGTTTATGGACACACAGAAAATATATTGACAGTAAATATACTTTTAACGGAATTTTATCAGCCAAGCATGCTAATAGACCCACATGCGATAGTGTGATATAATCGCTAACCAATCCTGTTTATGTAATTATCTTTGTCAATGCAGGTAAAAAGTAAACCTGTTTACTTTAAAATGAAAGGGACGTCACATCAAGACTTCTTTGAAAAATACTTCCTCTCTTATTTGGGTATAATAACAGGGGAAATTACCTAAGTCTCATCTATCTCCTGGTCATTTTGGATTTAACTATCTATCTATCTATTCATCTCCTGGTCTATTTATGTTTTACTTTTGGAACTGTGAGGCTGGTTATTTTATTTGTTCATTTTTAATGGGTTGTATGGGTGACATATTTTCAGGTCAATTGTGTATGTTTTATTGGCATTAAAATAAAATAAAATAAAATAAAATAAAATAACTGAAGTATGAATTTGTAAGTGTAACACTTTTTCCTGCTCATTTTTACAAGTCAGATAAGCAGTAAATATACATTAAATTGAAAAAAAAAAAAAAACAGAATGCTCCTTTTAATCTGTGATTCCGGGCAGCTGCACACATGGGGTTACATCACGATGGGTTTCCAATGCTTGCAGGGTCCAGCGCGCTCGATAAGGGCTTCCACCTGACATGCTAATAAAATTGACACATGCTTCAAGGAGTTTTCAGTGGAAAGGATGATAAACGCATAAAAACAGCTCTTTCTCTCATCTGTAATTTCCAGTGGGTGGGTGAATGTTCCTGGCAAGCTGACGAAGGGGAAAGACCTCAAGGACAAGAAGGCGAGAGAGAGACAGACGGGCAAAGAGAATGAGAGGGGGAGACAAGAAGACATTGAAGGAGAGTAAACGGACATACACGGAGGAGGAATTTACTAATAATGTATCTGATAACAGCTCTGTTTATTTGTAAACACTGTCACTAAACGCAATTTGCACTGCATAATTCCCAAACTTGCATTATAGCATAGCTTTCCACCATTTGATCATTTTTTAAAATGTGTTATGATTTATTGTGCACTGACACTTTTGGATGAGAGCAAAACTTGAACTTAGTTGAGATGGATGAAGATATTGATAACTACTGAATATGTTACTTGCCAATTAATTTTAATTAAATTTACTAGTGAACATTTTTCCAGTGTAGAATGATAACAATAATTAAAACGTTATACTTATAGTTAAAGTTATAGTTATCATCCTTGGTGTTGATGGACCTTAATATGTTTACAATTTTTGTAACAAGTTGCATAAATTAACATAAGTTAAAGTATTATTAAAGACCAAGAATTAACATAGAGTGTATTTATAATTGAACAGTAACATGGATAAATAAAGACTGTAAAGACTAGTAGTCCAGTGCTTGTTTATTAAATAATGGCAATTAATTCAACTTTATTTTACAGTTTTATCAATCAAATGCATGTGTGCGTGTGTGAATTTGGTAGAAAATTAGCATGAGAACATTTTCAGTGTTGGGGGTAACGCATTACAAGTAACGCAAGTTATGTAATCAGATTACTTTTTTCAAGTAACTAGTGAAGTTACCTTTTTAAAAAAGTAACACAAGTTACAATCCTTTTTTTGATTCTACGCTGTGTGAAGATGATGCTTATTGTAGTTAAAGGCCACCTATTATGCAAAATTCACTTTTACATGGTGTTTGAACATAAATGTGTGTTGGCAGTGTGTGAGCAAAACCACCCTAGAATGATAAAAATCCACCCAGTAGTTTTTTTACTATCTCAATAAATCATAAGCACTGTCTCAGAACGAGCTGTTCTAGATTTCCCTCATTGTGACGTAGAAATGAGCTAAGCCCCACCGACGCGGTTTGATTGACATCTGGTTTTGGCATAGACCCCGCCCTCGGTGATCTGTTCTGCACACCATCGCCATTGTTTCAACGACAGCCGGTAATGTCTCCTAAGAAGTGTAGGTGTTCTGTTGTGGGATGTAAGAATGGACATACTAGTCTTCACTGACATCAGAGCCACTGAAAACGCAGCGGATGGATTTTATTTATGAAGAAAAGGCACCACTTAAACTTCCTAAATACGAGAATCATTTTCTGACTGACTGTTTAGTGAACGAGGGTCAAAGTTAATCCTCAAGTGTGGATCGTTGCCTACTGTTCGCGATCCTACGTCACCTCCAAGAGAAGTAAGTGTATTTTATCATTTTTGAGCAAATAGTCATTTCAATCGATGTCATGTCAGCCAGTACATAAATGTATCAAATAACCTTTCCGAGACGTTTAGTCCATTCTCATTCGTGTTTATTCTGTGCCGGACTCTCTTCATCATCTGGGTCCAGCAGGGCGGGGATATGCAGCTCATTTACATTTAAGGTGGTATAGACCAAAAACAGCTCTTTTTAAAACAGGCCCCAAAAATGACATTTTCAAATGGTTATAATAAATTAACTGTGGGGAATTTTGTGCTGAAACTTCACAAATACATTCTGGGGACACCCAAGACCAATATTACATCTTGTAAAAAGGGGCATAATAGGTGCCCTTTAAAGACTAAATGTGAGCATGAATTTACTCATCGCACTTGCACAAAATCAGATTCAGTATTCCTCAAAATAAATAAAAACAGTGAAATGCGAACTAAAATATCACGCAAACCTGCAATTATTACAGATCTTAATACAAATATACTTAATGCATTTAATCTCACTTTATTAACCCATTTCTTTGCTGCTGGCCTGCAATGATCCAATTCAACCATACGAATAAGCAAAAATTACATTAGTTAAACCACATTTGTGTTTCTTATTGTTTATTTTGTAAGTCCCTGTGTCTACCAAATAATTATTTCACGCGGTTGGCGTATTTTTGTTTTCAATGGTTGCGTTTTTAAAACAGCAGGAGCGTAACGAGGCGCCAAGCGTCTTTTTCACGCTAAAGTGCTGAGCGCTTGGCGTTTTTTAACGGTCGCCGATTTGAAGAATGTTCAACTTTGGGTAAAACGCAGCGCTTATCACTGTCACTTTTTACACAGCCGTCCAATCACAGTGGAGGAGGGGTGGGACAAACTCCACACTGACCAACCGCCACATTCTGCTTGTACAACGTCAACAGATGACAACATCGAGTGTAATAACGGAAGTAAAAATAATTTAAATCAAGGGCCAGAGCAAAATCTTTTACAATGTATCGACATTTTTATATAGAAACAACACAGAAACAAAACTATCTGTGAAATGAGATAAACCACTTCCGTGTTTCAAAAATGCTTCCGCAGATATTCCGTATCATAGCAAGCAAAGCGTCTCAACCGAACCTAAATATTGCACAGTCTATTTCAGTTGCCTCAAAATAGCAATGCGCCAACAGTGCGCCTGAACACACCTCGTTTTCAGACCAGCACGCCCATGGGCGCAAATGCATTTGCTTTTTAAACAACATACAGCAGGACGTGAAAATGATAACTGCGTCGGGCTGAAACTAGCAAAAAACACTTGTGTCGCGCCTGGCGCTGCATTGCGCGGGTGTATGATAGGGCCCAATGTAATCAATTACAATAGTACTTTTCAAAGTAACTTTCGCAAACACTGGTTGTTAACGAATGAGACTTACTCATATGATAGCATTAGCTTCAAATTAAACCAGATAGCAGATGGTTTTGTGTTGAAATACTGCATACGAATCTGTTGCAACCATTTAGTGATATCGCCCCAGAGGTACGTGTCTTAACCAAATAAACTGCCAACAGACTGAGCGACACTGCAAAAGGTTTCTAACCCGGGTGGCATCAAAAGTGCAACGTGAACTCCAGTCAGAGTGTAAATAACAGGGCAAGAGGGAGTAGGAGGATAATAGAGCTCTCTGTGCAAGCATCATCTATTTGATCTGCTGACAGGATACAGACAGATGCAGCCCCTCGGAGCTAGAGTGAGGGGTGCCAGGGTGAGAGACATCAAAAGCTGGAAGTGAAAGCGCGGGTGAGATGTTACTTGTCACATGTTAGGAATCCCTATGCAAAAAAAAGCACAGAGGAAAAACGTGACATTCCCGGCAGTTCACACCCACCCACTCTCTCTTTCTCCCAGAAAACATCCAGACTGTCTCCCTTAATAACTGCCAAGTCTTCAGACTGTGCAGTCCGTATGTCTTCAGCAAGATCAGAGGGTTCAAGCCAACACTGTACATCATAAAGGCCAGAAATAAACACATCATTCTTTCTTCGCCTTCATTTTTTCTTGTGTCAGACCTCTGACCAACAGGCTATAGACTCATATATCAGCCTCTGTATCTGCAAATACAAAAATTTGGATTTTCTGTTAAATATGTCATATTTTAATATGCTTTTTTATGCAAAGAATTGGTTTTATATACACTAGGCTATATCCTGGATATTGGTATATCCGCATTGTCCATTTTAAAACAACAAAAATATCCCAGCAAGCAATTTTGCGTTTAAAAGACGTCTAATAGCCGTCCAAACACAGCCCTGAAATCTAGGCTAAACCAAGGCAAAATTTGGGCTGTCAGTGAAAATTTAATAGACGTCTAAACCATATCCCAAGAATAGACTAGACATCAACTTGATAATAAAGAAATGAAATGAGTGAAGAAATTAAACCAAACACCTTGAAATCACTGTTTACTTTGCTTACAAGATGGAAGCAAGTTATTTTGGCAAAAACGGCATAAACAAATTCAAGGTTTTTTTGGCTAGAAGTGGTTTACTCACAGCCTGACTATATCGGGTCGCACACTTCAAAAACGCAAACCTGTGAAAACGCTGACGGCGTCCACATGCGTATTACGTTTAGACACAAATGGTTCATGATTGCCATAAAAGCGGTAAATTCCTTAGTGAACATCTTAGTTTCAGTTTACAATGATGCCTTAAGCTGTCTTAAACAACATTATTTCCATTTCCCATCTGGTTTAGCAATTACAGTAAGGTTAAGGTGTGGAACATGACTACTAAGAGTTTCTTTGAAAGGAATATTGTTTCAAGAAAAACAAAAAATGCTGATCCAAGAAAATTTTTTTCGTTTTCGGTTTTGTTTCAGTCAGACGTGACGATTCTTTCCTTGGGCTTATGTTGATGTAAATATAATTTGTCGGATTTAGTGTTGGTCATCTGGGACGGCCATCATGCTTTAATCACACTCGCTGAGAGCGGCGAGGGAATGGATTCGTCAGAGGCGCAGCTGTATGAATACCAAGAGAGAAGCAGGGGCTTTTAATTAAAGAACAGTCACACTACAGTGGACCTGCTACGCTTTCCTGCCGTGTCATTTTACAGGAGGGAAGAGAGGGGTGCGACAGGGGAACTAAGGAAGCCTGATAAAGGATTATATGATTAGGTAGAGCAGGTAGAGCAATAAAACAAGAACAGAGAGGGGCAAGGGAAGTGGGATGTGTAAATATGACACCAATTTTCAAATAAATAGCTTTTCTAAAGATATGAACAGAAAATAACAGCTCAGAGAGGAAGGTTTAGGCCTTGGGGGCGGAGGGCTATAAAGTGGAAATATAGTTGTGTCTAACTGCAAATAGCAGCTAAAACGACTGGAAACTTGGTGAAAAGAACAACGCTGGGCACCGATTTCTTGATTGCTTTTTACGAGACAGAATTCTTTGATTAACCAGCTCTACCTGGAAGCAATCATCCTGTAATTATTTGTAATTAATTATACAAACTTAATAACAAAATAAAATTGCTAATCATCAACCTACACAGGATGTTAAAAAAACACCCCCAAATTAATTAAATAAATACACAGATATGATAACGAATAAAGAAAAAAAAAACATCCAGAAATCAAGGTAAATACTGAGAATTTAAATATTTTATACCATTTCAGCTGAAATAAGCATCACATCTTCATTTAAATCAAAATAATTGGATTAAAATGGTTATGATTAGGTCTGGAGTTGGTGTTTGAACAATATTCAAGCAATCTTTTTGGTTAGGGTCCTATGATATTTGACAGGAATGTGGTCCCATGACCAACCAAGGACAAAAAAAAGACAAGTCAAAAGTGAAATGGTCAAACTTGCTGTCTAGTGCATGTTTAAATAGAAAAACAATGGAAAAGTAGCGCAGTAAGCATTCTTTTTGATAGGGCCCCTAATACCATTGTTTTCACTGAGAAGACAATCCAGCATTCCAACACGGCCTGAAACTTGCACCAGGTTCATCACATATCCATCATATATTCTGAGTGCAGATGAGCATTTTAAGCTCAGGCAAGTTTTGTATGTTCTCATGAGTATTTTTGCAGCTTCAATACATGCCTTTCTAGCACTATAGCTGAACTGTGATCGTTCCATCACAGTACCATTATCCCTGACCTCATATGGTGCACAACTCCTAGTTATAGAAAACTATTGTGTTCAAGGTTGGAAGATAAAGCAACTTACAACTCACAATTGTAGTTTCGTTCACTTTGTTGGTCTGCTACAAAAAAACAACAACAACATTTAGTCCTGGTCCGCTTAGTGTTCACAGTGGCATTTTACTGAACCTAAAGACACAGGGATATGTCCACAACATGATTGGTCGGCTTTTATTACATATATTTTGTGATGGAACTTAACGAAGATCCAAAACAATTCCGTGTGCTTGGCTAAATGCGCTTGTTGTATGTGCGTAGCCTACGTATGATGGTATGTTTGACCAGCTGAGAACTCATGAAGAGCTTATAAAATGTGTAAAGGAGTCAAAACAGCGGCAGGAATCCCTAAGTCACACACACAAAGACGCGGTTCTGATGCCTGTGTACCGAACTGTGATGGGCAACATCGTGAATGATGAGAAAAAACAGGTATGTTTGAGCATTTTGCGAAACCACACCAGTTAAGGTCCTTGTACACTGAATTCGAAATTTTCGTATGCGTTTTTACGTATTCGTCATCCTAAAAACTTGTGTCACGCACAGAAACCTTGCACACTGAGTCCGGATGAATATTAATTAATCCGTTGCGGAAAAATTAGCAAAACAATACAAAATGGAGTCTTCAAGCAGTGAGGATGATTTTGTTGTCCTCTCTCTTATTAAAAAGAGAAAAAGAAAAAGGAAATATTGGGTCCATCGTCCAATCCCGTTCCACCTCCTTATCAAGGAGCTGCGGGATTTTCCTGAGCAATTCAAAGTTTACTTCAGGATGCTAGTGGCTCAGTTTGATGTTTTGCTAGCGATACTGGAGCCAGTTTGCTAGTGTTCGCTTGTACGGTGGCTCTGAATTGTCAAAACAGCTCTCAAAATGCTTGCTATGGATGCGAAAAATGCAGAAAATCGAACCCGACGCAATTTTTTATGACAGACGAAAGTTTCGGAGGCAGTGTGTAAACGTGATTGACATAAAGTGAGGTCGTATTTATTTTTTACCGTGCGATAATTCCGGACTCAATGTGCAAGGACCTTAAGTTTGGAAGCGAACCGAGACATCTTTTCAGCAATCTCAGTCCACTTATTTGGTGCGGAGTGCGCACCATGGTTTGGATGGCAGCATTCACACTTATGAACCGCATCAACAGAGCAATCGCACCAGGGTTCGTTTTACTTGAACCAAACATTCCAAGTGTGAACACACCCTTACGTTCAGTTTGAGCACTTCAGGAATAGCCATCAAAGATTACAGTAGAGTTAGTACATTTATTTTATTTAATGTCTGTGGTACAGCCGGTAATTTACTGTAACTTTACAGGAAATCATGCATTGCATGTAAATGTATTAGTATTTTCATGTTACTCTATTTCATATCTCTACGACAGGAGGAGAAGGAACTGAGAAGGAACTCCATATTTTCTTAAAAACACCCATACCAAGAGTAGAGTGATCCTAGTATCGTACTTTGATAAATATAAATATGTTTTGCCAATTTGCTATTATTATGGAGAATACTGGTCCTATACCAACAATTATGAGCAGCTTTTTCCTCTAGAAGCAAACAGAAGCAGCAGCTGTCAGTGGTTTGAGTGAGACAATTCCTTGGCTAGTGTTATGGCCAGAAGAATGGCCTTGCCTAGCTTACACACAAGCTCTGCTATTACTTTTTACTAACAAAATTCGAAAAATGCCTGAGGCAACCGTTTGTTAATCAACATGTTTGTAATTTTGAAGGCTACATCTAAGCTTCATTAGACAGCTGTCTATCTAAAGACATTAAAAGGCACAAAACCGGCTTCAATTTCACAGAATGTATTTCAGCCTACATGCCATTAATGATGATAAGTTCTGCTAACTGGAGGAGGGAACATGTGTCTAATTGCCAACACAGAGTTTGACATACCAATTATGAATATCTATCATTAATAAAATCAATGTTAATTAAAATAGTTAGACAGTTACAAAAAAAGCAGGTGCCAAAAAATATTATGCATTTTACCTGAACATTCTCCTCATTACAACCACTGTTAAGGATTTGTATATCACGTACATATAGTGCTAAGAAATAACCAAAGATTTCCTTGATTATTGTAGTTTTTTTTTTGGTCTTCTGCTATTCTGTAGTTCTGTAAAACTTCAAAAATGTACAAATATCTATCCAAAATATAGATCTACACTAAACATTTTTTTGTTGTACAACGCAATTACAATGGTAAGAACATTGCAAAATCAAGACTTCAGTGAGAATCAAGAAAAGGGCTGAAAATCAGGGGGAAAGTGTAGATTTCAGGCAACTAATGAATAGCACAAAAAGTAATCTAATTAATGGCCTCATTTAAATGCTGTTCAGAAAAAAAAGTAGGGATGATAAAGCGAGAGAGACAGATACGGAGCATATCAGGTCTTCAGCGCAGTCACAAATCGCACTGGGACCCCAGTGATGCTGGAGGCAGTTACCCTGACAACTAACTGCTGCCTTGACTGACACCTGCTCGATCTCTCTGAGTGACATGTATAGAGATCTCAAACAGGAATATACAGAGATCTCACCTCTCTTTTCCATTTCTCTATGTTCCGATTAGATATCTTACATCATTTTAACAAGAGCAGCGAACCTGCGCTTTTGATTGGCCCGATGACAGCGTTGCCTTGGTGACATGCTGGGCTCTGACGGCCCCTGGGGACCTCACCTAGCTGACGTCAGGTCAAGGCTGAGAAATAAATTGGATCTGTGTGAGAAGAGAGTAGCTAGACGACTCCTACAGAACAGTTAGTCATACAGCGACTAATTACACGAAAAAGCCTTAACCAATTTATCATCGGTTTTTCTGTTCTACAGGTGTCAGCTGCTGCAGCCAAAAGATGGAGAAGAGAGGAGAGGATATGCAGAGGAGAGGAGAGATGTAGAGAAGAGGACAAGAGATATAGAGGACGGAAGAGGAGAGGAAATGGATGATTGATGATCACCAGACCAATATTAGTAATTATGGTCAGAGAAAGCTCATGACAAGGTATCGCATTAGTGACCACAATGTGTGTGTGGAGACGGGCCGACACAAGCTGGAGAGCCAGAGAGCTCAGACTGTGTTCACACTGCTCTGATGGAGTCGTAGAGGACGAGCTGCACTTCCTCACCGAGTGCAGCGAGTATAAAAAACATCAGAGACACTTATTTCACACAGATAGCACAGATTTTACCTCAATTCCAACAAGCGAGCCTCATAAACAAACTGTCTTATATTTTGGGAGAGAAAGAAGAATGTATTCACCTGGCAGCGCAGCATGTGTCTTCTTCCCATCATATGAGGGACAAGGGTTGAACCCTCTTTTCCCTTTAAACTACTCTCTGTACTTTTTTTATTGTGATATATTTATGTATAATATGGAAATGAGGAGAGGAGAGGAGAGGAGAGGAGAGGAGAGGAGAGGAGAGGAGAGGAGAGGAGAGGAGAGGAGAGGAGAGGAGAGGAGAGGAGAGGAAAAAATATGTAGGAGAGGAGAGGAGAAATGAGGGTGACAGAAAAGGGGAGAGGAGAGAATGAATGAGAGAAAAGTAGAAAACAGGATGAGAGGAGACAATGAGAATTGGGGAGTAAGGTAGAGAATACCTTAGGAATGAAAAAGACCAGACGAATAGACAAAAAGGCGATGAGCGATGAAAATGAGAGGCCTGGGAAAGGTGAAAAAAAAGAAGAAGAAAGAAGGTGAGGAAATGACAGGAAGAGAAGAGGATCTGACACAGTGAGGGAGGTGTAAAGGTAATTTGTCTCAGGACGGCTCACAGGGAGGATGGAAAGAGAGTCACAAAGACGTGACCCAGGGTCTGAGACACAGCAAAACAAATAAGGCAGTGAACATCTCTTTCTGCTCCTCGTCTCTACGTCTCTCTCTCCCTCTATCCGCTGGGTTGTCCTCAGACCTCTGTGAAATCCCAGGCCATTCTTTTTGGCTTTGGCTTTTCCTGTAGTGACCTGGATAACGGCTCCTCGGAGAATACGGCATCTCACTGAACTAGATTCAAAGCGCTCAGAGAGAGAGAGAGAGAGAGAGAGGTGCCTTCACACTCACAACACAAGCACTTCACTCCAGCAGCTCGGCACCTGACTCGAGTGCCTCCAATGGGAAAGACTCCTCAAATATTGATGTAAGACTTCGAAAAATGTCACAAACGCGGAAAGCTTCCTGGGATGAGTTGCAGAATATGCAAATCCAAACACAACATTTGAACTGTTTAGTTCGCATTATACTTTGAGAAGAAATTCAGAGCTCGGTGGCCTGGTAAACATGACAAGCGCTCAGATATTTCATGATTAGTGTGGTACAGGTGGTACACACACACACACACACACACACACACACACACACACACACACACACACACGGGTGACCATCTGCAGTGTTATTGCTTGAATATTCTCAGTGCCTTTTTCAAGAAACCTGCCCTAATTTCATCTGACAGGGGCTGTGAGAGCCTGGAACCTGTTTGCATTCGTGCTCTCTTTTGTGGACTACACCAAGAGACCAACACAATACACACACACACACACACACACAGTGTAAAAAAAAATATACACAAGAATTCAGTAACTGCACAAAATCTCTAATTTGTTACAATAATGTGCTGCATTTCAAATATCACTAGGAAATCAATTACGACACAAAATGTTTAATGAAATATTTATAATAATAAGATGCATTGAGGGGATACTAGTGTAAATAATTCGGCTATGATTGATAATAGTTATGTTTTGATTAATGTTTCCCTTGGCTGAGAACCTACAGGGTCAACGGCTCTATAAACTTACAGCAACATCGAGACAAAACGAGGCTCTTTAAAAATTATTATTTTCCAAAGCAACAAAAAGACCTCAAATGTTATGTATTTGATTTAAAAATAGAATTAGGCAAAGGCACACCCAGAAGATAATGATTTCCTATTCTGTCTCAGTCTTAAATAAAGTGCTTAGTAAAATGAACAGCACCCTAATATCTATTTAAAAATGTTTCATGTGAATGAATGATAAATGATGAACGCGCATAGCCTGCTAGATGTAACAAATAAACAAAAAATTAAATGAGGAAATATTATAAACAGATAATTAGAACATATAAATATAATAAATACAGATTAACATAAATTGCGGTTTAAAACAAATCAGTTAGTTCAATCTATTTCTTTTGAGAGCAGATTAATTTTCAAATTAACTGATTTGCTTTAATTAAGCTACAGAAGACATTTGGTTGCTGTTTTACATGACTCTTAGTAATGTACTTATAATGAGTCCCAGTTCTGGCTTCTGATTGGTCATGCTAAAAACCATGCATACAATCATACCGTCAGTGTATGTACTGCATTTGATATATAACTCATGAATGATCTTATGAACTTAGGAATAAATTATGATGAATATGCCTCAGCCATATTTTGGGTCAACCTATGGTGTGAGTTTAGGGGCGGGGCTAATGATTTTTCTGACCAATGGAATATAGTGAATGGGGACATAAAGAACAGAAGGAGTGTTTGTGAAAGCTGTTTGGAAGAAATCATTATGTTTGCAATTCTGATTGGTGCTGCTAGGTGCCTAAATTTTTTTTTTTTTTTTTTTTTTTTTTTTTTTTTTTTAATGGATGTCAATGGAGGAGAGGCTTCATACGCTGAATAAACCACTTTTGTGAGGAAATAGCTTATCATTTAACAAATCGACAGCCCATCGACTAATCTTCAACATGTTTGCTCTTAAACATTCGTTTTGGATTGATCTATTTTTAAAGTTTGCACTGAAAAAAAGTGTGGTTTTATAAGAGAAGTCACAGAAAATTGCGCGACAAGTATGATTCAGTTTACTATGGAAGCTTGTTTCCGCCACAGAATAAAAAATAAAAAAGGTAATTGCAACTTTTTATCTCACAGTTCTGTTTTTGTTTCTCACGATTACGAGTTCACGTCTCACAATTCTGACTTTTTATTCAGAATTATTCAGAATTGCGTGATATAAAGTCGCAATTGTGTGTTATAGTCAGAATTGCCTGATATAAAGTCGCAATTGCGAGAAATAAACTCGCAATTTGACTTTTTTTCTCAGAATTGTGTGTTTAAATCTCACAATTCTGAATTTATAACACGCAATTGGGAGATATAAAGTCAGAATTGCATGAAATAAAGTCGCAATTGCGTGTTATAAAAGTCAGAATTGAACTCGCAATTCTGAGGAAAAAAGTCAGTCTTTTTTTCCTTAGAATTGGACTTTATAACTTGCAATTGCAAGTTTCTATCTCATAATTCTGAGAAAAGATGTCAGAATTGCGAGATATAAACTCACAATTGCGAGAAAAAAAGTCAGAATTGCGATTTTATATCATATATTATAACTCGCAATTCTGACTTTATAACTCACAATTCTGACTTAATAACACTTAATTGCGACTTTATATCACGCAATTCTGACATCTTTTCTCAGAATTATGAGATATAAACTTGCAACTGCAAATTATAAAGTCCAATTGTGAGATAAAAAGTCGCAATTATCTTTAAAAATGTTTTATTCTGTGGCGGAAACAAGCTTCCATAGTTTACGGCATGCAGTTTGTCGTACAACTCTGAACGAAATTCAATGGCGTCAAGGCTGTAATGTGATTGGTTATAAAAGCACATGTGATCCAATTTAGCCGTTACGTTTTCTCCAATGGTAGAGCCACAAACCCTCATATCTTCCAAAAATAAGACCATCTCTGTTTCTAGTAACCCAGATTTTGATTAGCTGGTTCAGGTGTGTTTAATAAGGGTTGGAGTTAAACTCTGCAGGACAGTGGCTCTCCATTCCACTCGAATGTTCAAGAATGTCTCATTGCATTCCTGTAACGTGAGATATCTATTTTGTGTAATAAGCAAAGCTACAGAACAACAGTGCCTCTGCTAAATGGAATGCTTGAAGTAATGACACACTGTTTGTTCCAACGCACATTAGCAAATGCACTGTTCAATATTCATGAGTAGAGATGGTGTCTTAAATGGATTTGTAGTGTGTACTCCACTCGCTTCTAATCACTGGCAGTGATTCAGAGAAAAACAACAGATCATTTTATCTCGGGTTTTTTTGTTTGTTGCAGAGTGCTTATTCAGTATCGATTTAGCTTATTTAACCTTCAATACAACACAATATGTTTTATAGAAAAGGAAGAACATGTTATGAAAGTCATGAGGGTTATTCATGAAGAATATAAAGAAAATATTTACTATATAAATATTGAAAAAAATACCAGAATTCCAGGATTTTGCTCTGATTAAGTGCAAATATTTACTGTACACTTTAATATTTGTAAATTGATTATAAACTAAATGGCTGGGAAACGAATTTAGCCGTTACTCAGAGAGAGATTCACTATTTAAGCAATGCAGCCTTTCCATACTTTGTATCCAAAATGTATACTATAACTTGATAAACATTACATATAAATAGTTTAGTGTTGGTTGTCTGTAGTAGATAGTCTCAAGCATACATTGGTAGTGTAAATGTATTCCATATGCACAGAAACATCAATCTAAAATGAAAGATTGGACTAAAAAATGAAGAACGAAAGGTTAGCTGCTGAATTAGTTCTTGCTTATGAACACATACAAATCTAAACTGAATTAAAAACATCACATGAACAGACATCAGGCTGTACTTTACCAGACACACAGATAGATGGAAGGAAAAACAGGTTCACGCCCCTCCACTTTGCCAAGCTTTCCAACACGCCAATCACAGGAAGTTTTTGGCAGCGTGGGAGAGAAGCCCAAGGAAAGGGGCTGAAAACAAGTGGGAGATTCCCGTATTCTGGACCGCCATGAGCATGTTCATGCAAATACTGAGGACTGCAGATATGTGACCAGAGTAAGGATGACTTCATCAGACCCTGGTTCTCCCTCGCCAATTCTCCGCTTATCTTTACTCTGATGGCATATGGAAAGGCTGCTGGGAGAATTAGCACCAGTTACTGTTACTAAGAGACAGATTTTTACGAATATGTATTTGATATTACTTTTGTGTTATTGCTTCGGTCAAATTCCTGGTTAAAAAGCAGCATCACATATCCTCATCGGTTGACATTAAACAGAGAAGGCAATCCTAAAATGCATTGCAAAAATGGGGGACACGTTAAGAAAAATGCTTATTATACATTTTTTATATTCTATAAAAAGTTATTATGCTGCATTATGCTTTTTTTAGTAATGCAATGTCACACATTGTAAATTTCATGGGGTGTGATAAACACCTGTGGACATGTTTTTATGTGATTTTTTTTTATTATTTTTTTTTTTTATGAAACCTCTTCACAACTTTATTTCTAAAATGTTATGCAAAATTTGACTAGAGTTTTGGTTTGCGAAATTTAAGAATTGTGGACTTTTGTTCTTTAGGATACCAGGACATTATTCGACTTTATATCCCCCCGTCTACATAAAAATGTAATAAAATATTTATAATTTTTAATGAGAAACTAAACACTTTTATCATAGAAGAGGTGTATATTAATTAGGGATGCACCAACATGAACATTTTGGCCGATACCGATAACCGATAATTCTTTATATTGAAAACCGATAACCGATATATTGGCCGATAAATCTAAATCCAAATTTTTATATAATTTTTGAGAGCCTGATTACAAAAACAAAAGTCTCACCATTAAATCCATGTCCCAAACACACAATTATAATGATGTCCTCATTATAACTTACATAACAGCCTACATAACAGACTTTATATCATATGAATCATAATATCATATGATATCATATCATATTCAATCATATTTCAAGCAATTCAAAACCATCATGGAAAAAAGTGCACATCTGAAGTGTCTCAGCTGAAGGAAATAATTCATTATTTATCGGTTTTAATATATCGGCCAAATTTTCTTATTGGGCCGATAACAATGACATTAAAACTGAACATATATCCGTCGATACCGATATGGTGGGCAATATATCGAGCATCCCTAACATTAATAAATTAATAAATCTCAGTGACTCAATATTAGATGGAAATACTATAGTGCCCCTGTATACCATGATACTCAATGATTAGTAAATGAATATAAGTTATCAAGTCCAAAAACCATTGTAATGCTTTTTTTCAATGTGCTTAAAGTGACATCACCATGGCGCATCACCTCCATCACCAAAGAGACTGATTTGATGAAGAAAATCATGTAATAATTCTTGCATGTGGCAGAAAAATGCCTTGTCACGTGGCGCATTCTATTTATAGTGACATTTTAATTTCGCCTACTTGCAAATGTCAGAATCTCACACTGAACGGCAACTTCACAATAATTTGTGAGAGATCTTGACACTGAGAAAGAATACCGGAGATGAAATCAATCCTGTAGTTGCTCTTTGCGAACAGAGAGCTGGGTTGGCGAGAGCTCTTTGTAGTAAGTGCAGCTGACGCGGGCAGTTGAAGAGACTGTAATTAGCTTTATGACAGCGTTCAGGGACTCTAGAAGCATTCGCTGTTGTGTTCCTTTGCTAGCCTGCTAAAGGAAGCCTTTCCATTTGATGCCCCTTAAACGCAGATTTAAAACACAGCTCCCTCAATATTCTTTAGAAAAGGTCAACTACTTTTGCTGTTACGGGTTTATGCCAGCACAACATCTGTGCTTCCCCTGAGGGCAACTCATTCACCTTCAAGGTTAAAGTGAGTGTTATTGAAAACCAATTAGAGGTTTTAAGTGCGATGCTCTGCTTTCAATAGAGGGCTTGACATCCTAATATACTACACAATGGGTAGGATTGTGTGGTATACAGGCAGAAAAAAAGGTACCAATGTACTACAATATTAAAAGGGTGTGAGACCATAATTTTTTATCATTTTGATTCCAGACAATAATGTGCTTCTATTCAGCACAGTTCTGCAGTAATGGACAGAAACAAAATTAATGTTTAGGGGTACAAAAATGACCAAAAAATGATTTGAGGCATTAATTGATGAATATTTAGTAAGTGATTGTTATTACTATATAATTACTATATAATACCCAGTGTATTACATGTGAAATAAATTGTAATGCTCAATATGGAAAATTTAGTCCAACTTAGAGTTCTCAAGAGCGAGAGATAATATGATTTGTTTACTATGCAACATGCTTATTCGTTAGCTAAACCACCCTAAAAAATGCTTTAATTTGTGTGTGATTTGAGTTTAAGAAGCATTATTGCTCTTAATTGCTACTCCATTTGCCATATTTAGCATTACAATGTATTTCCATGTAATAAACTGGGTATTATATAGTAATTACATAGTAATAATCACTTGCAAAAAAAACCTAATTTACACTATTGTTTTCGCTTTTTTTAACCTAAAAATAGGATACTCACATATTATTTTAAAGCATGCAGTATTTACGAAAAAAAAAATGGTGTAAAAACACATTTCACTTAGAAATTGCTAGTAAATGTCACAAATAATAATGGCAAGTAACACATTGAATTAACCATGACATTTTGAAGTAAAAATACTTTAGTAGTATTTTATTGTATTAATGTTTTGAAAAATATATTTTTTACAGTGAAAAAAAAAACTTTTTTTTCTCATCATTTGCTGGGACTGTCAAAATACTTCTTTTTTTTCTTCTTCTTTTATTTTACATTTGAGCAAAGAACGTTAAATGCTGTTAGGGTTTTCCCTGATATTATTTTTTAAATTATAATATATGTTTTGTTTATATTAGGCAATTGGAAATGAAGATACATTTGGAAAATATGCAGAGACATGGAACTAATTTACGAATAAGTACAATACACCATTCTGGATTGCCTGTAAAATACAGATGTCCTATCTTTCATAAAATGCATGATTTCTGTGTGATATTTGAGTCATGTATGGCATGTGTGTGTCATAATTGTTTTTTTGATTTTTTCTTCTGAGGACATTGTTTGCTTGCTCATAACACTGCCATTGTATTTCTTCTAGTGACTGGAAACACCAGGAAGCTTCCAGAAGGTGTCGGACTTTCACATGAAGGGGCAGAAATGTGTGATCAAGCACAGCTACGGCATGTAGTTTTTCTTAGATGTTTTGACCGTCTAGTGTTTTTAATAGTTCATTCTCTGACATTGTTGCCAAAGCTCTCAGCATTATATCTTCTCTGGAATCTCAAGACAAGTAAAAGACGTATTATGAGAAAGCAAAGCGCTCTGTGGAAATATGTTGCTTTTAACGTTTAAGCTTATTTGTCTTCACCATAAAGGTTATATTTTTCTAAACGCTGTATGACATACATTCATAGAGTAACTTAGCGAAACTGTCTAAACAGCATACTTAGAATTCTTGAAAACACAATACTTAGAATTCTTGAGATTCCCTGTTCACATCAACAACGTTAGCTGTAATGATAACTATAACTATAACTAAGTTTTAATAATCATTCTAATTCTATGAGAATGGCTATAACGATAATGAAGAGAGAACACAGAGAAAAATTTTTTATAGCTGATGAAGGATAAAAAACATTGACAGATTCCACCCAAGTTTTTCAAGAGCTTGAGCATTTAAAGCATTCATTCTTCAGATGTAATAAGTACAAGGTCATTATGCATTTATGTAGCAATGCTTGATCATTACAGTTGCTGTTCTTAATGGTTATGTTGATCAATAATGTCTCCAATATGCACTGTGTTTTAAAAAGATGCACAATAAAGTGTTTTTTTGCTTTAAAGTCTTTACAAGTAAACTGTAGGTTGCTTTCCAAAAGCTCTTGGCCCATAGCCAATGAGGAAAATGTACATTGATTAAATACTGTCAGTCGTTGGGACTGCAGAGTGTGTTCTCTGCTGTACAGCCTGCCTGAGTCTTCCTTATACAGCGTATTGAGCTCTAGCTCAGCGGGTTTCTTGTCACTGCTCAATACACTCAGACACACTTTTCATTTTCCTCAATACAACCCATTATGTGATCTTTATGGCCTTAAAGGTCAATGGAGCGGCTTCCTGCTGTCGTGACAGATCGTGGTGCCAAAAATATCACAGTTAGATCAGTTCAGAGCAGCCTGGTCCATACACAATTCAGACGCCATTGTTTCACACTCAAAAGACAAGGGAGCATTTTAAACGTTTTCACTGACGGAATGAGCAAATACCCTTTACTATTTCATTTTGAAGCACTTTTTACTTGAACAAACTCCACCAAAAGGAATTACGGTAAAGTTTCTTTTAAAACTTGTTTGTTCACAGCAAGCACATGCCCTACTATTTCATGTTAAACCACGTTTTACTGGAACAAACTCCACCAAAAGGAATTACGGTAAAGTTTCTTTAAAAACTTGTTTGTTCACAGCAAGCACATGCCCTACTATTTCATGTTAAACCACTTTTTACTGGAACAAACACCAACAGGAATTACAGTAAAGTTTTCTTTAAAAACTTGTTTAGTCACAGCCAAACCAGCTATTATTTGTAAACATTTAGCAACAGACAATTTGCCACAACTGGTAAATAGTAGTTTCACTAACTTTGACTAACTAACAATAACTGTTGGAACTGAAATAGTTTTTTTGACAATGCCGATGCCTATATCTTAGAGAGCAGGGTGGCCGATGTAAAGCCGATATATATACTATATATATATAGTACTGTGCAAAAGTCTTAGGCATGTTAAAGGGATAGTTCACTCAAAAATGAAAATTCTGTCAGTAATTACTCACCCTCATGTTGTTCCAACCCCGTAAGACCTTCGTTCATCTTCGGAACACAAATTAAGATATTTTTGATTAAATCTGAGCGCTGTCCCACTCCTCCATAGACTTCTAAGGGACTGAAACTTGCTGGCCCAGAAAAGTTATTAAAGAGATCGTTTATATAGTCCAAGTGACCACAGTGGCTTAATCTTAAGTTTATCAAGCGACAAGAATACTTTTTGTGCGCTAAAAAAAACAAAAATAACGACTTTATTCCACTATTTATTTCCTTCTCTCTGGGCCTCAAGTGAGGTAGTGTTTTTGCGCAGCGTGTCAGTGTTGCACGTCACCATGTAGGCTCACTATTGGCCGACGCTGGTCATGTGTGTGATGCGCGCTGCACAAAACCACAACGTTAACTCCATAGAAGTCTATGGAGGAGTGGGACAGCGCTCAGATTTAATAAAAAATATCTTAATTTGTGTTCCAAAGATGAACGAAGGTCTTACAGGGTTGGAACAACATGAGGGTGAGTAATTACTGACAGAATTTTCATTTTTGGGTGAAGTATCCCTTTAATACCCCCCCCCCCCCCCAAAAAAAAATGGTTTTAAGTCAGCAATTTATATCTTTTGCTGTAATGTGTCAGTAGGAAATATCAGTTTACATTTCCAAACATTCTTTTTGCCATTAATTGTAATAATCCAGTGAGATTTCTGTATGCACAAGGAATCTGACTACAGCCGGTATGATCTGATCTCACCATCATCGAGTCCGTCTGTGATTACATGAAGAAACTGAGACAGACTAAATCCAGAAGAACTGTGGGAACGTCTCCAAGATGCTTTAAGAAACCTTCCTGCAAAGCTACCTGAAAAACTATGTGCAAGTGTACCTGGACAAAAGCCGTTTTAAACGCAAAGGGTCGTTACACCATATATTGATTTGAATTAGTTAATAGAAGTTAAATCATAAATAAATTCAATTTGTGATTTTATTTTTGAAAGCATTCTCACTTTGAAGCATTTTAACAAGTGCCAGTACTTTTCACAGTACTGTAGCTTTGCAGGAAGATTTCTTCAATAAAACATATTCTAGTACACCCCAAAAACAAAAATCAAGACTTCGTAAAATGGCATAGGCCTAATAGTACCCCTTTAAATTTATCAAAAATGTGCCTTTTACTCAAGGTTTCCTTTTTCATTTAAAGGGTGACCTCCGGTTTGAAGCTGGCGGCTTGCAAGGAAGAGCAAAGCAGCACAGTAATGTGTCATCCAGTGCAGTATAAATCTCCAATCAAGCCTGGGGAGCAGTAGACCAACAGAGGTTCACCAACGCAATGAGTCACATAGCAACCAGAATTTACCGCTTCGACAGACTGCTGGAAACCCAGTGAGCGTTTGAGAAGGGACCAATCACACAGTCCGCCTGGGCAGGTCATCATCAGCTGCTTCAGACAAAACAATGTTTGTTCTACAGAACAAATAAACAGCTCTAATCCCTTATTGCAGATATAAAGACAAAAATCACACACAGACACCAGAATACACACACAGGGAGAGGGAATAGCATGGAAATATGCAGACTTTAGTTCCAACATTACAGCAGCACCTGGATCTACTTCCAGACTGCCCTCAAGCAACTTTTTCAATTCTAGTCTCATTTCATTCTGCATGCTTTAATGCATTCTGCTACTGATAAGTCCAGCAGCCACCTCTGGACCGAAAGCAAGCCTACTTCCGGTTCTGACCTCTGAGTGAGACCTTGCTTCTATAAACAGAAAGCAAATTATTTTCCATACAGTTCCAAGAAGTGTGATTTCTCTCATCATTGTCTGGGGACAAATATCGGGTGATGTCATGGCGAATCGAATAAAGCAATTAAACACCCATAAAAAGTGTCTGTAAAGTTCAAGAAACTCTTTGCTTAAAGGGATACCGTGGTTTAACCAAACTTTTTTTAATTCTGTCAGTAATACTCAACCTCATGTCACTCCAAACACTTTTAACAATCTTTTTTCTGTTGTCTCCTGGACATTTTTTCCCAATATAATCAGAAGTGGATGGGAACTGAGCTTGTCAAACTTAAAAAATGACAAAAAGCACCATGAACTTATCATAAATGTAGTCCACAGGACTTGTGCGCAATATTGCAAGTCTTCTGAATTCATATGACAACAGGCCGAATTTTTTATTATTCAAACAAAATCCTCAAACAAAATCTGTGATGCTTTCAAGAGAACTCATGATAGATGTCATTCTTTTGAGTCAGATCTTCACCCAGTTGAGCTGGTTAATAAAACCAATCAGTTGTGTGTTTACCGTAACTTGTAACTTGTTAAACTTGTTAAACTTGTTATGATGCACTGTTGGAGAATATAACTAGTTAGTCACAACCACGTTGGTTCAACAACACAGAAATTGTGTTAATGAAATTACGCAGATGGTGGAGTAATAACTTCTGTCGGTTCGATATTGGATTAATGCCAGATTATTGCTGTAAATAACAAACTACAGTACATGGGAATACTTCGATATTTTGTTCTCTGCTCTTTTGCTTTATTTTCAGACATTTGATTTAATCACAGGTCCCCTTTTATATCATACTCTGGGGTTCTCCGAGCACATTTAACTTCCGTTCTCTTGACAAATGATTCTTGATTCAAACCAGGGCCTCTGGCGTGGGAGGCGGGCGCGCTAACAAGGACGCTAAAGACCACAGCCTCTAGCGTCAGTCGCTTACACACCCCTTGAGGCAAGGGGATTGAGGTTTACACTCACAGCTCTTACTGGCCAACGTTACATACATGGGGAATGAAAGATATAGAACATACTGCGAGATAGCTTGCTTATTTTTCTCGAGAGCATGAACTATTTAAGTCTGCATGTCATCTTAACAAGAAACTTCATCAAGGTCGAGAGCTGTAGTTCCGACCACATCATTTTATGATGCTGTTTGTGAATGTTCATTGGAACTATGGTTACGAGAAACGCAGATACATTGAACTATGTTGGTAATGACAAAACTCACGATCAAAGTCCCCCTGTAGTCAATAATTGTATCCCTTAAAACTCATCTTTGATCACCAAAATTACATATTTAAAAGTTTTTTCCTAAAAAAAATAATTCTTCATACCTTAAAATAGCTTGAATGTAACTCTACACCCTTGCCTCATTTAGTATACGTGGTTCTATGAATATGCAAATTAGCCCCGCCTCCACTCACTCACAGCAGCTCAGAGATCCGCTCGTTAACGACCACACGTTGACGTGATTGGTTACAAGGTAGTTTGTGACGACAGAAATGCCAGCGATTTCAAACCGTGTTTTTGAGACTGTCTTTGGTTCACTGCAGATTTAAAGGACAAGTTCGGTATTTTACACTTAAAGCCCTGTTTACAGATCGTTTCTGATGAAATAGAACGGTTAAGATAAAATTTTGGACAAATGCTGCTGTCCCGAGAATTTTAGGTTTCTTTCGCCCCCCCCCCCCCCCCCCCACCAGTAGACTGGGTGTATAGGTGCACTCGAACACTCCTTCCTAAAACACATTAAACTTTCGTTTACAAAGACGTGAAACTCACCGAGTGGTCAGGGGTGTCCACTTATATGCTCACACAAAAATCGCTGCAAAAGATGCTTTCCAACAGGTTTTATCGTAGTTTTTGTCCAACTCCATTGACTTGCATTGGATGTGCTGTGAGGTACGGTATTACTCCGCCGCCGGAAACTAAAATGGGGTTCAGGGGTTGTTTTCTTCTTCTTCTTCTTCTTCTTCTTCGTGTTTTTTTTTTTTTACGGCAGATCGCAAACAATGAAATGTCAGTGGTTTGCTTGCAAAGGTGCATTATCGCCACCAACTGGGCTGGAGTGTCTATTATTCAAGCTCCCAACGGAAGAATCTACGGGTGTGAGACGTTTGGAAAAATAGGTCCACAGTTTTGGAAAACATATATGTTGGAAAGCATATTTTGCAGCGATTTTAGTGTGAGCATATCAGTGGACACCCCTGACCACTCGGTGAGTTTCACGTCTTTGTAAACGAAAGTTTAATGTGTTTTAGGAAGGAGCGTTCGAGTGCACCTATACACCCAGTCTACTGGTGGGGGGGAAAGCGAAAGAAACCTAAAATTCTCGGGACAGCAGCATTTGTCCAAAATTTTATCTTAACCGTTCTATTTCATCAGAAACGATCTGTAAACAGGGCTTTAAGTGTAAAATACCGAACTTGTCCTTTAAAGAGAAAATACTCAGCAATGAATCTGACTTATGAATTTGCACATGGTTTGTCTTAAAGCATATTAAAAACAGCATATACATATAAACAATATTAAAAGCTTGATTTTCACCACAGGGGGACTTTCAGGAAACGCTCCCCTGAATGATTCATGATTAGTTCGTCACAAAAACCTGTTGTATGGCTTCAGAAGACATAAAGTACAGAGCCATATATGGACTTCATTTAAGCATCCTTTTTGAAGCTTAAAAGCTCCAGGCCTCGTTCATTGTATAGTTGCATGCCGAATGAGATACATACATTATTCAGAATTTCTCCTTTTATGTCCCACAGAAGCAAGCAAGTCATATGTTTGGAACAATATGTAGGTGAGAAAACAAATTATTCCATTAATGCCACTGTACACCTCTCAAGCTCCCAGGTTCAAACAAATACAAATACGTGAATAAATATGTAAAGCTGCAAAACAAAATTAGGACGGACTAAATTAAATCAATTCATCTCAGAGGATCAAACACATCTCCTGGCCGGAAACCGTGTAAATTACACACCCTCGGATTCTCACACACAAACACACACACAATTCCGAACCACCTGCAGTCTCTTCTGTTGTGATTATCTAAAGGATTTGCTTGACCAAGTATTAAAATTGTCTTAATTTACTCATTCTTATGTCATTCCATCCAAACCCTTATTGTTTTTTTTGTTTTTTTTTTTGGCAAAATTAGATGTTTTTAAGAATATCCAAATGAGCTTGAGCGTGTCATTCCCATTCATTTTAAACAAATAACAAAAAGCCCAAGTGAACCCACCATGGCCTCTCTGATGTGAGGTTATTCCCTGAATAAATTTTGCATAAAATTAAGGATGCGTTTTTAATCGAGGTGATCAAAGGATACTGGGTTGCGGAGCAGTAATGTTGAGAAATCCACCTCGAGAGAGAGACTAGACTCATCTGGGTCTACAGTTGCTCTTTTGACCCTTCAGATCTGTTACAGAGTAAATGAGACCCCCAGCACCTCCACCTGAGCAAGAGCTTATTAAAAACGTCCCTGACGAACATCTTCTAATGAAGTTGGACGTGAGAATCATGATACTGTCAGGCTGGATCTCAGTGGATCATCTCAGTGACTTAAAGGGATAGTTCGGCCAAAAATGATATTAAACCCATGATTTACTCACCCTCAAGCCGTTCGAGAAGCATATGTCAATCATTTTTCAGACAAACACATTTTCAGTTATTTTAGAAAATGTCTTAGATCTTTCAGTGGTTATAATGTCAAGTTATGGGGTCCACCTCCTTCAAGCCCCAAAAAATGTGCATGCATCCTTCACAAAAGTAATCCATCCGGCTCCAGGGGGATAAACGAAGGCCTTCTGAGGGTAATCCGTGCGGTTTTGTCGTAAAAATATACATATTTATAACTTTATAAATGAAAATAACTGGCTTCCGGTAGCGGTCGACGCGCGTTCATGGCAGATGGATGCTGGCGTATGACGTAGGACATAGCCTAGCGTTTGATTTAGCTATACTTCGTTCTACGTCACGACGCTTCCTACGCTACGTCCTACGTCATACGCCAGCATCCATCTGCCGTGAACGAGCGCCGACCGTTGCCGGAAGCCAGTTATTTTCATTTATAACGTCTGAAAAATTATTGACATATGCATCTCGAACGGCTTGAGGGTGAGTAAATCATGGGTTTAATATCATTTTTGGCCGAACTATCCCTTTAAGACTGAGTAGAAGATGATTCTGTAAGCACAGTCCTCCCTAAATGTAAAACTAGTCAAAAGAGAAACTCCGAAAGTGCTCCTAAAGGAATACTCCAAGTTCAGTACATGTTAAGCTTTTACCACAGAAATTCACTGTGTAAAAACAAACAGACTGCACTGGGATATTAATAGTGTAGTATCAAAAGTACTTTGATGCTTATTTTAATTTAAATTTAGGTTAAATCTTACATTTTAAATACAGAACAGTCTTTCTGTAGTACTGAGTAATACTTAAGTAATAAGTACTGAGTTATAACCTTAAATAATTCCAACAGTTTTTGCAAAGTTGGTATAGAGAATTGTGACATTTACTGGTCAATATATAAAACAACTAATATAAAAAAGTCCCTTATGTCTTTGTATATGATCAAAAATAATAATAAACCTTTTTGGTCCTGTGTAGAAAATGATTATTGCTGCTTGTCCAATTTACTTAATTTAAGTGAGCTAAAGCACAATTGCTAAACATTTGTCACTACCTAATGTTATTTAGTTCAATCCACTTTGAAGTTTATTTGAGTTGGCACTACCTGAATTATTTTTTGTTGCATTTTGTTGCAACTAAAATTGGGCAGTGAAATTTTAGTTATCAACATGCTTTGCATAAGGCTGGACCAAAAGAGCAAATGCTGAAATTAAGGGTTATTTTATGAATTTTATGAGGGAAAGACCCGCTAGTGTTTAATGTTCAGTTACGTTTGACATTTAAAAGAGTTTCTGTCATGTTGAAGGTGAAGTAATTACCTCTATAAGATATCAGATTTAAAAAATATATATATTTAATTTTTTTTTTGCCACAAGCCATATCTCGAGATCAGTATATAAAGACTTGGGCGGTGGACGTAAAAAAAAAAAACAAAAAAAAAAAACCCTAGCAACCACCTAGAGTAGCCTAGCAACTGCATTAACAATGCAGTAAACATCTGTCAATCATCCAAATCATACAGACAAACAAAAATGTTCTATTGCATTACTGTTACACCACTATTATAATATTAGTTTACACTTATACATCTAAGTACTGAGTAATAATAATTAACTACATGTACTTACTATAGGGTTAAGATTAGGATGAGGATTTGATTTTGGGTTAACTGCATGTGACAATGACACTAAAAAATAAAGTGTTACCTAATATTCTTCTGCATGGAATACACACGACCTGTCTGAATGACTTGGCATCAAATAACACACATTAAGAAAAAATAATAATAATAAAAAAAAATGCATTTATAGCTCAAATATTGAAATATTGTAAGTTCTGTGAATCAAACAGGAAAAAATGAACACATGAACAGTGTCAAGCTAAGCTGTTTACCAATAATTGGAATCAGAGTCCAAAGAGGATTCTTATCTATCTAAGACTGCCCACTCCAGCTTTAATGGAGCCATAAACAGTGGGAAATGCAAGTATATGTGTTCTGGAGCAGAATTTCAATTGAATTACATTGTGTTACTGATTATTCAATACGAGACGAAAGAGCTTGTAACCCTGACTCAGGCTGAGTTTCCAAAAGCATTAAGTAGAATATTAGTTATAGCCACACATAATACTTAAACTCTAAGACATGTTTCCCAAAAGCATAATTCTCTATGTCTGTAAAAATTCCACTCACTTTTATGGATTGTATGGTCTTTAACAGGGGGTCCGTAGCAGTACTGCAAGGGCTCTACCAATTATTGTTTGATCTCAGAATAATACTTATGAAAAAAAAAAGTTCAGAACAGTAAAATAACTAACAACTATAACTAACAAGTTTACACAATATGTAACTGAGGTTCCCTGCTCCACCTCTGAAGAACTTGTAGACCTACAACATTTGTGAGACCATTTGCTAAATCAGACTTCTGATTATAATTATCTGTAGAATCCTTTTTTATTGATAAAGATATAATCATATGACTTCCATTTATATTGGGTGTACATTTACTGATCTATGACTAGCAATAACATTTCTTACCCAAATATATATATATTTTTTTTATTCAAACTGTAACATCTCGATAACATACAGTAGCATGCAACTATTTTAAATAAATATGAAATAAATAGTCAAACATAAAAATACATTTATTAAATATTTTAAATATTATTTAACTATTTAACATTTTATATACATGCAGTTCTTATTATATATTATATATTTTTTACCCTTAAAGATTAAATGGTCAGCAATTTACAGCAAAATATACAATAGAGCTGCACGATTAATCGTTAAACGATCTCGATTTAAACATCTACGCAATCTTATTCCAATATGACAGCGATTTGTCATATATGAAACTCTTTTCAACCATACAGCATCATTATTTCTTACAATAATTCAAAATATCACAGAAGGACTGGGATAAAAGTTTACAGATCGGATATAAGCACTGATGTCTACGGTAGCAATCAAAATAGAGTAAATCACATTTTGAAAGTAACTTGACACTTTAAATAAAGATTGTATTTGTTACACCAGTAGGTGGCGACAAGTGACTGTTAAAGTATATTTGTCATTGAATCACTCACTCACGAGATTCGTTCAAAAACATTGATTCATCGTGTAATGAAAAACAAGTGAAATCTTTATGAGTGAGTCATTGAATCATTCACTAAAGAGATTCGTTCAAAAACGTTGATTCATCGTGTAATGAAACAAGTTAAAGGGATAGTTCACCCAAAAATGAAAATTCTGTCATCATTTACTCTCCCTCAAGTTGTTCCAAACCTGTATGATTTCCTTTCTTCTGCTAAACACAAAAGAAGATATTTTAAAGAAGGTTGGTAATTAAACAGTTGCTGGTCCCCATTGACATCCATAGTATTTTTTTTTTCCTTCTATGGAAGTCAATGGGGTCCATTAGTCATTTGGTTACCGACTTTCTTCAAAATATCTTCTTTTGTGTTCAGCAAAATAAAAAAAGTCATACAGGTTTGGAACAACTTGAAGGAGAGTAAATGATGAAAGAATTTTCATTTTTGAGTGAACTATCCCTTTAAGTCTTTATGAGGGAGTCATTGAATCATTCACTCAAAAATTTTTATTTTTATTTTTTACATTCATTCAAATCAGTTAAACATTTTTTAATAGACTTCAGCAATTAACATTTTGTGAGAACCTCTATTATTTTGTTTAGTAATCTATTCAGAATCTTAAGAAAATCGTAATCTCTATTTTAAACAAAAACATTTTTAAACATGCGATTCTCAATTTATCCAGAATCATGCATACAGTCATAATATACAGTCATATATATTATAACCTAAAATACATGTATGTTATCTGTTATCCACATATATCCTGTACATACCTCTTGAAAAAAAAAAACTGTAAATAAATCATCTCTATAAAGCCCTTTAAAACAGACTATATTTAACTAGCATAAACAGGTTGGATATTCTAAAGCCATTCTCCAATTTGTATGTGATTATACAGTGACCTAACACCCTCATGCGCTTCAAGTTCATATAATTACACACGCAACCGCTCACATTGAAAATTGAACTCCGGTAACTCTGAAACATAATTAACAGCTAAAAAAAAAACAAGCCAACTTCCTCAACGTGCAAACTCCACGACACCTGTGGACCTCGAAATCTCCATAACACTAAACACTAAATGTAATATGCATCTAATTTAGCATTTTATTTCACAGGTTTTACTGTGATCTTATGAATACAGACATTCTCCTCTATCTGCTCATCTCCCATAATAACCATGGTGACAGTGGTAAAGTGGCCCTACAGTACAGGAATGTACCTGATCGTAACCATGGCACCACTGCCGTTCCCTTCCCACCCGGTGCAGTGTTGCAAAAGAGCTTCTAGATTGTGTATCTATGTGTGTGTGTGTGTGTGTGTGTTCCCTGTTGCACAAGCCTGCCCAAGGGGACACGGAGCATAGTAATTCACCGTCAACATCTCCTCACAACGGCTGAGCGGACAGCTCCTGCCCGCTCGCATTTGTTTACGCGAGGGGAGCCAGATGCATCACAAATGTATAGGCCTACACGTAAATTATTCATTTGAACAATTTCTTAATGCACAACAATCAATAACTTTCCCAAATATGTTTTTTTTCTGCTTTATTAAAGCCATAATTTTCCAGCTAAACCCAGGCTGTTGGGAAATATGAAATAATCATTATCCAAAATGACTCGCTTCTGGTGGGAGGGTGAGTTCAAAAGATAAATCACCAGCGATCATGATGATATATTAATAAAATATGGGTTGCACTTTATTTTACAGTACATGTACTTGCGTGTACTTACAGTGTACTTACCTAAGACATACTGGGTAATATAAGATAACTACTGGGTTATGGTTAGGTTCAGGTTTAGTAGCCTACCTTATTATTGTAATTACGGTAACACTTAAAATAAGGTTAATTAGTTAACTACATTAGTTAACATGGACTAAGAGTGAACAATAGCCTACTTCTTCGGCATTTATTAATCTTAGTTAATATTAATTTCAACATTTAGCTACTAATACGTTATTAAAATCAAAAGTTGTATTAGTTAACATTAGTTAATGCGCACAAACAATGAACAGCTGTATTTCTATTAACTAACATTAACAAAGATTAATAAATACTGTAACAAATGTATTGCTCATTGTTAGTTCATGTTGTTAATTACATAAACTAATGTTAACTAATAAACCTTATTGTAAAGTGTTACCGTAATTACTATAATAAGTACATAGTATGTACATGGAAGCAGGACTGTAAAATAAAGTGCTACCAAAATATGAATCATAACAGTATTTTAAAAGATGCCAAGTGTGTTTAGGATAAGGAATGTGTAAAGAAGTTTTACATTTTTGAGTTATAATGTGATATCTCATAAACTGATCTTGAACAACTTGAACATCATCAAGGAAACATTTTTGATTCAAACGTGCGTGTGGTTTTGCGGTCGTTTATTAAAGTAAGATAGAAATCAACCGGAAGCCGTATTCGTAATACAACAACAGTGTGAGGGGTTTTTCTACATTGTGGAGACCAAATTATTAAAGCATAGTCAAACCTGAATGAGGGTTCAATAAACATAATAAACCAAGTTATGACTTACGGTTTAATGAAATAAATATCAATAGTGCAGTATAAAACAATATAAGTCGATAGATAGTCATCATCATTATCAAAACAAACGTGTGACTGTGTGTTTTCGGTTTACTGGACTAGACCCGCAATCAAATCATAATCATTACAAAGTCCACCTTCAATTCAATTTCACTTCTGAAGTAATAGCCCATTACGAGAAAAACACCACATAGTTATACCAAAACAAAACTTATGTTAGGCATTTGACTAACAGCTGGTGGAAGAAGCAGCGTGGATAGTGTTTGTTATGGTGCGAAAGAAAGTGACAGTTCGAAAAACTCCAAGAGTAAAGTACAGTGGAAATAAATTTCTTCTATTATGATATATTCACATATAAACCACGTTAACACACTTACGCAATAACATTTTGGAGATAGGCGAGGTTATAACCTGGTTTTGTGCCAAAATGTCATGCGTAATTGTGTCGTCTCCAACTGTTTTAGTAAAACATCACGCGGATTGTCAATACAAGGCAGTTGTGCGTAAGGGTGCGAGCGGTACGTAAACGTTCCTCACCTGCACGAGACCGTAATCTCAACTTTTGTGGCAGGAATAGTGGCGTTGAGCGGGTCAAAATCTCCTGTCGTCGCCATATTCAGGAAGCCGCAACTGCTCATACTATTCATGCTGAGGTTTCCTTTATTCAACAACCCCTTTAGACGGAAGAGTGTGGAGACTCACGCCTCTTTACGCGAGTGAGTTCATGGGTTTGGAAAGAATGCGAGGAGGAAAGCAGAGCTTCCGTCAGTCCGTAACAGAGACGGCGTCCCTTCTGCTGGCCATGAGAGAGAGAGAGAGAGAGAGAGAGAGAGAGAGAGAGAGAGAGAGTGTGTGTGTGTGTGTGTGTGTGTGTGTGTGTGCTGCATGGGCGAAGGAATGGTGCCACACTTGGAGAATTCTTCGCTGTGAATTCATGTGAGACTCAAAACAGATTTAACACTGACAATGCCGTGACAGATACAACAACAGTTCCATTAATGCCATACTTCTTGTTCTTCTTCATTTTATTATTACCACGTAATTATTATAATAATGATAATAATAATACTGTTATAGAACACAATCATAAATATAGACATTATTAAATAATGCTTTATTCAAATAAACATTTTTGTATAATTTATATCACGTGTGGCTACATAGTACTGTATAGTATATAAATACCCTAAAAAACAAACAAACAAAAAACATTATATATATATATATTCATTAATTTGAGTAAGTACTAAACATTTGTCTGATTATGTTAATATTGATTATGTTATAATAATTTTAAATGCAGCATTTTATTGTAGACTGAGCAATAAAACAATACATGTTTATGTAATGGCTGTTGCTTAGACTGTTTAATTTCTAATGTACGTAATTACATTTATTAAGCTATGGGGATACAAATTTTATGTTCACCTTATGATCAGCTGATTCTCTTTCTTTCCATAACGTTCTTTCTGAAACTTTTTATTAGTCATTGAGGAAGTAGATCCAGCTGAATTTTACAACTCCAGTGGCAGCTGGAACAATAAACTGGTATAATTATTCTGAAACCATACAAACACTTTGAAATTTCAAGAGACAAAAAATATAAAGTATACTAAAACTACTTCTTCCGACTCGCATGAACACAGATGAGTTCATTATGTTGCATTGTTCTCAGATGAGGCATGTTGAATTGACTCTCTTTACAGTTGCTTTGAATATAACCAGTTACACATGGGTAGTCATGACGAGTCTCATATTGAATTTACGAGGATATGGCAATGCTGTCTCTAGGGACTGGTGGAAAAACTCACATTTCAGGGAGCAACAACAGTGATTATTGACTTTTGCCACCGTGTCTCAGTATAACTGCTAATTCATGCTAACTGGCAAACAACTGGACATCAATACAACGATTACATTTATTCAGGGACAGCTTTAGATGACTCAACGGATATCAAATGAATGCATATGAAATGAGTAACTTTTTTAATCATAGTGAATATTACTGTTGCTGCTGTTAGAGTCTTTATGTGAAAGGCAGAATTGAATGGATAACATATAAGTGGCTCTTTTGTTGAAATACAAACAAGGCATTAAATATGCAAGTGGAATCACAGATGGAAAAAAAAAGATATGTTGTACAAGGTCTCATATACGGTAAACATGTGTTAGCCTATGTGCCACGGTTAATTATAGAAGTGTGACTAATAGCAATTCTTTTAGGAAACCTATTAGGGACCATATAGGACACAAATTTACATCATGAGGTGTGGTATTACAACACAAACGTGGTTTATGGGGATATTTCCTGAGTACTCGTAACTAAAATGGCTTAAAAAACATACTAAACAATGTTTTATTAAAAATGTAAAAATGCAGAAAATGATGAGTGGAGCTGGAAAATCTGGATCTCATCATACTTATTCATCTTCCCTGCGCCTCAGTGTCCATACTATCCATCCTAAACAGTATGTGAGATTGAAATAAGTGTGTCCCAAAGCGTAGGATGTTGATTTTCGAAGTGTGGATCCGTGCACATTTTAAAGGCTAATATTGCCCACAACCCATTGTGCTTTGGAGGAGGAACTACAAACACGAGCAAAAAGTGTTAAAAAACTACAAAACATGGCGGATATGCGCGACGAACGGTAAGTGGTTTAGATAAAGGTTTGAGTGACTAATTAAAGTTTAATCTGATAATTTAAATATTGTAATCCTTGTTATATTTCATCTGCAATAACAATGTGGACTTTTATAAAGATCCGTTTGGCCATTACTTTTAAATGTATCATTAGGCCTATGCGTTAATATGAGGAGAGTTCTCTGCATGAAAGACCCGCGACTGCAGATCAACGTGCTCCTGCATTTCTCTCTTGATACGGTAGGAAATTAAATGAAATGTGGAGGATATTAACAGTGACAACATGATTGACAGGCCAGTTTACTGTGTCAGGATGCAACCGTTAAATGGATAGTTCACCCAAAAATGAAAATTCTGTCAGTAATTACTCACCCTCATGTTGTTCCAACTCCGTAAGTCCTTCGTTCATCTTCGGAACACAAATTAAGATATTTTTATTTAATTTTTTTTTATAAAAAAATAAAAAAATATATTTTTATTATATTTTATATTTAAAGTCGTTATTTTTGTTTGTTTTAGCGCACAAAAAGTATTCTCGTCGCTTGATAAACTTAAGATTGAGCCACTGTAGTGACTTGGACTATATTAACGATCTCTTTAATAACTTTTCTGGGCCAGCAAGTTTCAGTCCCTTAGAAGCCTATACGCTGATTTCACGCAGCCGCCATTTTGAAATCGAAAGCGAGGCTCCGGTGGGAAAAACCCCGGAAGTAAAGATAAACAACAATGCCTTTGGACTACCAACCTGAAGCTGCTGCCGCGATTTACACTTTTGGATGTTAATATCCAATATAGGATATGTATATAGTTCATTCCTGCTTCTTTTTTTACTTTCTGAATTATATAAAAAAATATTTTATTTATAAATGAATTTCACTATATATAGTCTAAAGTATGAAAGAAATGTATGTACAGTTTTAGAATTGACACAACATCATTAAACACAACAATACGCCATCGCATTCACGACTCTCCTGTGATTAAAGGCGACACTTCCGGTTTTCTTCCCACCGGAGCCTCGCTTTCGATTTCAAAATAACGGCTGCGTGAAATCAGCGTATGGAGGAGTGAGACAGCGCTCAGATTTAATCAAAAATATCTTAATTTGTGTTCCGAAGATGAACGAAGGTCTTACGGGGTTGGAACAACATGAGGGTGAGTAATTACTGACAGAATTTTCATTTTTGGGTGAACTATCCCTTTAAAGACGCAATTCTATGACGTGATAGTATGTCCCAAAGTTTGTCTACTCTTCTACTACACAGTACATACTCAAAAGAATGTACTTTTTCTTCACAAAAAGAGTACTTTTAGGGCATAGTATAAGTAGGAAAATTGAGACGCAGCACATGTCATTTTCACAGACCTTTAGTTTGCTCAGCATTGTTTCCTTTGTTCATTTTCCCCCCACTTGTTTGTTACTATGGTTACTGATTCATTTGATCACACCTGTTAGTATTCTGTTCATTATCTGTGTAGATTTAAAGGGATGGTTTGGAATAATTTCAACCTAGGGTCCTTTGCACCATGACCTCGAGCCAAACATCCCCCAGAAGCTTTTTTTCCCCCTTGGTCGAACATTATTAAAGTTAGAGCTTATTTAGAGATATCAGCTGAATGGCTTAGTGCAGGCGCTAATGGATCCAAGGTTGTATCTTGTAAATTACCCCACTAATAATGCCCGGAATGGTACCAAACTTCTACAGTAGTACAAATAGGTTCTGTACTCATAAAACGAGGCATTGGAAAGTTTGTAAGTACATCAGGAGTTTATTTAAATAACACTTGCCTGATGGCTCATGCTACCGCTAACCCAGTTGTCGAGGTCACTTCAGTGAAGTTTTTTTTTAAGTGTTGACAACTTATGTTAACTAATAATTGTTCCAAACTGGTACTACCAACAAAATATAAGTGCATTCCTGGAACTGGGCGTTGTAACACTACATCCTTATGCACGCTTTCTGCCAGGACTTTTACAGGCTTTTCCCAAATCACGGAAGTGACCTTGAACGTCCAGGTTAGCGGTAGCATAAGCCATCAGGCAAGTGTTATTTAAATAAACTCCTGATGTACTTACAAACTTTCCAATGCCTCTTTTTATGAGTACAGAACCTATTTGTACTACTATAGAAGTTTGGTACCATTGCGGGCATTATTAGTGGGGTAATTTACGAGATACAACCTTGGATCCATTAGCGCCTGCATTAAGCCGTTCGGCTGATATCGCTAAATAAGCTCTTACTTTAATAGTATTCGACCAAGGGGAAAAAAAAGCTTCTGGGGGGGGGGGGGGGTCAAGGTTAGCGCGAAGTTTAGCGCGAAGTTTAGCGCGAAGTCAAGGTGCAAAGGACCCTAGGTTGAAATTACTCCGAACCATCCCGTTAAGTTCCTCTGAGTTCTCAGTTCACTGTCTATTATTGTTTGTGTCAGCGTTTGTGTTTAGAGACACGCTGCCTCGTGGAGTTAAACTATCGAGTGTATTTTCTTATTAAATTCATCTGTTTTTGGAATCTCTTTGACTCGTATTCATCTTTTAGTATCGTGACACTGGAGCGCTCACAGAAGTAAGTGAAAAGCATTTGCTTTCCCCACTCCTCTGTTCCATGTGTGTTTAGTGAGGATATACTTTGGAAGACTCATGGTATATAGGCCTATTGATATATTGCCTGATTATATAATTTTAAATACTAATTTATTAAACAAATAATTAAGGATCTTCTTTCTGCAAAAAATATATAGTTTCTAACATGTAATAGTCATTTAATTATCATTCTTAAAAATAAAATTAAAAAAAGTCTTCAAATGCAATACATGTTCTGGCAGTAGAGTGATTTCGGACTTTGTCAGTGCATTTTGGCCATGATTAGCCATCTTAATGTCACTTGTTTACAAAAAAAACAAAACAAAAAACATAATGAAACATTAGACCTCATCATTATCTCAGCGGGTAATTTTCATCATCTCTCCATCCGTACACCTCAGAGAATGGATGGCTTCATCAGGAATAGCCTTTAAATCAATCAGCATGTCTCACCAGGAAGAACAAAGACCTTTGATTTATCAGACACACTCTCATCAAGGTATTTATTTAGAGATTGTATGGTTTTTATATTGAGTTTCTATATTCACACAGGTCTGCCTTGTTCAAACAGAATCCTGTATCCTTTCGTCATGTTTCCAGTAGAAGTGGATGACTGACGGGCATTACAGCAGAGTACGGTATGACGTGATGGTGTGTGTGCTTGAGCTGAGAGATTCCTTACAGCTGAGTGAATTCCCTCTTATTCTAAATTTAGATGAGTGCCTTGCGAGATGGAGACAGCTGCTGTAAGAGAAAGACTTGCTCCATGTCCGTTCAACAGGACGTTTACGGCATTATAACGGTTAGTTGCCGTACTCTAACAGACTGCTGCAGGAATGAATCCAAAAAAGTTGGCGTCTTTGCACTTCCGGTTCCATTGCTCCAAAGTCAATGGGCTTTTTAATTATTTTTTTTGTTAATACACCTTAGATTTAAATTTGTTTTTGAGCAACAGGCCACAGGCGATGCAGAAGTGTAACTAGGCCAAATAAAATATAAAATACAGTGTTTCCTCTGTGTCCCATTAGCATAAAACATAGTGTGTCAATTGAACAAACTAAATCTGATAGCCTACTCACTTTCATTAGGTTTCATTAGTTCATAAACAGAACGAGTGCTTCTTCATGTCAGGTTATTTCAAACTTCATCGTGAAACTAATGAGAGCATATTTGTAGGGATAATTATTTCAGAGTGACTGATCTGTGGTTTTATATTTTTAATCAGAGCCATACTTGCATCTAATTTGTCAAAGCATCTGTAGCTTCTTTTAATCACTTGATTTAAACCCCTTATATAATATAGATTAACATTAAACATGAATTGGTAACAACTATTAAAAATAAAATGTGCATGGGTGATATGCAAAAGCCTCTCTAACATTTTTCTTTAATATTAACATTTTTGTACTGACATTTCTGAATGGGCTGAGGCTGGGATATAGTGAGTTTGAAGTGAAAGTATTTGATGAACGTATAGACTATGCGCAGAGCACTCACTCAATATTATTATCTCATTTTTGACAGAGGTGGCTTTTAGAGGCTTTTGCATGTATATAAATATATTTATTTATTTAAATTAAACATGATTTCTATTACAATTTAATCAAATTAATCAAAAGTCTCCTGAATGTAGGCTAAGGGCCATCCATATGCATGCACTGTTTGTGCCAGTTCACAGTCCATTGTGTGTGCACTGCTCCCTAGTGATAGTACTACGAAATTGCAGTTTCACTGCTTTACTTTATAGTACGCACATTCGTTAAAGCTCATCATTCTATAGACCTTATTCACAGCAGCGCCATCTTTGACTGTTCTGCTGGCGAAACACTGCAAAAAATCCTATTTCCAGTACATTTCAGTAGACAAAAAACTCCAGAAAACATGAGCTGTGGTGATCTAGGAGCTTTATGCAGTGGATGCCATTGAAAACACGGTAAGTCTATGATATCCTCACAGCCTCGCCTTCATACCTGTCATGGCGCTGCTCTGAATAAGGTCTTGAATAGTCTTTGGTCTGACTGGAAAATTTCAGAGACACCTGTGGGATTTTGACAGATGTAGTTTATTTTCACTTGCCATCTGACATTTATAATAACTACAGTACATCAGAGGAAATGTTTTTGTACAGCGTACTAAAAGGTTTCAACCAGAAAATTGAAAAAGAAACAGTCCAGGCTTTATAAAAAAGATAAAACGCAAAGTAGACAAGAGATAGCGGTGCCGGTGCAAATATCATTGTACCATTCCAGTGCAGTTAAGACTGTATGGTTGCATTGAGCCAGGTGATGTGTTATAGTTACATGGAAAGATTCACACAAAAGAGTCTAACTTTGGTCAACAAACATTGGAAAGAGCTGACATCAATATTAATGAATAATTTAAAAGAATATCGGTTAAGTCCAGTCAACATGACGTTCACAAACACATGTGCTTCTTAAACGCACTGCTCATATGGCAGCCTGTGATGCCCAAAGCCCAGCTTTAGGAATGTGCCACATGAACAAACACTTATTGACCTACAATATCCCCCATTATGGTCAGCAACAGCTAAACAGGGCACTTCAGCACTGTAGATGAGGAAATATACAGCAGTCACAACAGGAAGCTCTCCACTGAGTCACTGCCAAATGGAAGCGGAGTTTCAGGAAAGAAGTGTCACGTTGGTAGAGGAAATTCTTGCAGGAAAGCCAAAACCTTCACAGTGACTTTCTGTTCTCATCAGAGGTGCTTTTACTGAGTCAGTGAAGGCCGTCCTCTAAAGATCCTTTCACTTGCCAGATCTTCACTGTCCGGTCACTGTAAAAAAAAAAAAAAAAAAAACCCAGGATTCAGATTAACAACAATGCAGTTTATCAATTATTTTTCTATTTTTCATGAACAAAAAAAAAAATGTGAGTGGTAACTACCCAAAAAGCTACCACAATGCTAGATTGTTGTGAATGGTTGCTGGGGTGTATCTATATGGTTGCAAAGGTGTCCTAAGTGGTTGCCAAGGTTTTGCCATGCATTTGCATTGTTGTGCTGGTGGTTTTTAGCACATTGTTACTGTATGTATTTACCTCGGCGGTTACCAAGGTGTTGCTATGCGGATGCAAAAGAGCTCAGAGTTGTTGCCAAGGTGTTGCTATGAAGTTGCTAGGGTGATCTGGTGGTTTTTGATCACACTGTTATATATTTTGCCAGGGCAGTTACCAAGGTGTTGCTAAGAGGCTGCAAAAGAGTTCAAAGTTGTTGCCAAGGTGTTGCTATACAGTTGCTAGAGTGATGTGGTGTTTTTTTTAGCACACTGTTATGCATTTATTTGCCAGGTCAGTTACTACGGTGTTGCTAAGAGGCTGCAAAAGAGTTCAGAGTGGTCACCAAAGTGTTGTTATGCATTTGCTAGGGTGTTTTGGTAGTTTTTAGCCCATTGTTATCTATTTGCCTGGGTGGTTACCAAAGTGGTGTTATGCGGTTGCAAAAGAGTTCAGAGAGGTTGCCAAGTTGTTGCTATGCTTTTGCCTGCGAGTTCTGGTGTTTTTTTTTTAGCACATTATTATTTACCTGGGCAATTACTAAAGTGTTGCTAAGCGGATGCAAAAAAGTTCAGAGTGGTTGCCAAGGTGTTGCTACGCAGTTGCTAGGGTGTTCTGGTGGTTTTTAGGAAATTTTTATGTATTTACCTTGGCGGTTACCAAGGTGTTGCTATGCGGATGCAAAAGAGCTCAGAGTGGTTGCCAAGGTGTTGCTATACAGTTGCTAGGGTGATGTGGTGTTTTTTTTTAAGCACACTGTTATGTATTTGCCAGGGTAGTTACCAAGGTGTTTCTAAGAGGCTGTGGTTCAGTGGTTGCCTAGGTGTTATGCATTTGCTAGGGTGTTCTAGTAGTTTCTAGCACAATGTGTATTTGCTTGGCTGGTTACCAAAAGTGTTGCTATGCAGTTGCTGGGGTGTTCTAGTCATTTTAGCACATTACTCAGCTAACACACAATGTACCAGTTACATTATTAATTGGTACTTTTTAGTAATTTCATGAGTTACTAGTTGATAATGTAACAACAACACTGCAAGCCCCAAGTTTCATTACCATCAAATTACCACCTCGTCATCAGTAAGGTTATAAGAAAACCAAGAATTTTCTGATTATGTACAATCATTTTAATACTTTGGGAATTTTATGACTTAACTATTGCATGTCCGGACATAGAATAAAAAAAATACCAACTGATTACCCGTGTTTACAAGTGACGTATTCTGATTAACCTAGGTTGTTATGTGGCTTCCTGTGTATTATAGGTGCTATGGTTTTATCTGTGTTTTTCTATATGTGTGTCGGTGTTTAAATGCCTGTCACTCACTCTGAGGCGGTAAAGAGCTGATTGCTGTTTGTGCAGATGTCATTGACAGAGCTGTCATGACCCCTTATTTCTCCCAGAGCTTTGAGCGTGTCTGTGTGCCAGAATTTGAGCAGTCCGCCCTTGCAGCCGCTCACAACAGCACTGGAGCCAGGAACCACCGCCAGAGCGCTCAGCAGATCCGAATGAGCCCGTTCTACCTGCTACAAGAACACATGCAAACAAATTAATTATAGCAGGATGACTGAAAGTTGGTTTTGAGGGTTTTACTTCAGTTAGTGTCTTTATGCATGATAGTTAAGAGTCATATAGATTATATTTAGGTATAAACAAAAGTCAGCTCTGTTCCAGGTCCTAGTGAGCTGACTCGCTGTCCTCAGGACCTGAAACCTGCTACTGAGATGAATGGAAATGGTAACGAATAGCTTTCTCCAAATATTATAGACTTTCTTGTTTCAAATAGAGTTTAGCATTATCATCAGGGCTTGACATTAACTTTTTTGCTCACCAGCCACTGTGGCTAGTGGTTTTCCAAAGTTACTAGCCACTCAGCATTTTCACTGGCCACAATTTTGACATTGATACCATGGGGAAAAACTGCCATATAGATAATTTTAAATATTATCTCATAATTTAGCAGCAGGTATACACTCACCTAAAGGATTATTAGGAACACCATACTAATACTGTGTCTGACCCCCTTTTGCCTTCAGAACTGCCTTAATTCTACGTGGCATTGATTCAACAAGGTGATGAAAGCATTCTTTAGAAATGTTGGCCCATATCGATAGGATAGCATCTTGCAGTTGATGGAGATTTGTGGGATGCACATCCAGGGCACGAAGCTCCCGTTCCACCACATCCCAAAGATGCTCTATTGGGTTGAGATCTGGTGACTGTGGGGGCCATTTTAGTTCAGTGAACTCATTGTCATGTTCAAGAAACCAATTTGAAATGATTGGAGCTTTGTGACATGGTGCATTATCCTGCTGGAAGTAGCCATCAGAGGATGGGTACATGGTGGTCATAAAGGGATGGACATGGTCAGAAACAATGCTCAGGTAGGCCGTGGCATTTAAACGATGCCCAATTGGAACTAAGGTGCCTAAAGTGTGCCAAGAAAACATCCCCCACACCAATACACCACCACCACCAGCCTGTACAGTGGTAACAAGGCATGATGGATCCATGTTCTCGTTCTGTTTACGCCAAATTCTGACTCTACCATCTGAATGTCTCAACAGAAATCGAGACTCATCAGACCAGGCAACATTTTTCCAGTCTTCAACTGTCCAATTTTGGTGAGCTCGTGCAAATTGTAGCCTCTTTTTCCTATTTGTAGTGGAGATGAGTGGTACCCGGTGGGGTCTTCTGCTGTTGTAGCCCATCTCAGATATTTAACCCATTTCAGATATTTCAGTGTCGATATGTATCGAAAAACTATATTTTTGACAACACTACATTGTACTTAGTTTATTATTTCAGATGCCTTTTTAAAAGACTACAATAGTAAAATGTATCTATTATATGTATATAGAATCCAACCCAAGTGGCTAGAAGGAGTGACTGTGTTACACACCACTGCTTAAATTCACCCACATTTGGAGGATTGGTGGGTGTTAATGTCAAGCCCTGATTATCATATAGCTTATCTACCGACTTTTTGTATATTTACAATGCATTTGATCTCGATTCCATCATCTTGAATGACATTTTTCACTCAGCTGAAAGATTGACTTATACACACAATACTGCCGGAAAAAGATCTTTTAAGAAGGCGCCACAATTTTGCTGCATAATAAATGGAACCGCTTTAGCTTTGGGAATGATGCCTAAAAATGCTGCTTAGGTAGGCAGCATCACAGGATTCTGGAACACATCCAGAGCGTTTACCCCCACTCAGCAAATCTGCCTTTTCTTGCATCAGGTACTTACCCCTTGTATGTGTTTGCTGGCTAGGTCCCATTTTTTAATGCAGTCTCTGGCAGCAGTAAAAAGTGAATCCCCATGCATGGCCAAAGCCTCTAGCCCATCCTTATGGGCTGGGTCGAAAAGATGCGCGGCGGTGATACTGCCCTGAGTGCCTTCCACCACTTCAAACATCTGCAACACAAGAAAATAACAGCCTTAGGGATACAGAACAAGTCCAAAAAGCATATCTATAGGAGCCCAAAAGCATCTTCCTTGATTTGTTTCTGGTTGCACTTGAGGCTACAGTATATTAATGGTTTAAACTAATGTTTTTGTTCAAGCAACCATAAATTAGCTGCAACAGCTTGTGTAATTGTGCATGAACTGTGAGCAAAAGGTGGAAATTATCACATGCACCCATAGGGGCTCTTGTGTTAGTTCACGGAGAGAATGTTAGAATGTCTGAACGTACCTTAACGGTGTGATCTTTTGAGCCTGTTATGACCACATCTTGACCCTTCCCCATCTGGTCTACCGCAAGACACATTACCGGCCCCAGATGTCCCGTCAGTTTCCCAGTAGATACAAACCTGTAGAAGACAACAGAATAATGTGTAAATGGAGACTTAGTGGTGGAATACAATATATGACTTTTAAAATCTGAACACTTTTTGTAAATGTTACAGAGGAAAACCTGGGCCTTGGACCCATTGGAAAAACTGGTATCGGACACACTACTAAACTTTCAAATATTTCAAACACAACAAACGCAAGCAGAAACATGTGCCTTGTTACTACGAGACGCTTGACAAATGAAAACAATCTGCTCAAAATATCAAAAATTTTTGAATTCCTCCAACTGGAAGGAATTGTAGTCTGAAGGTAAAAATTTTTGAGGAACTTTGGGAGTATGTGCCCATCATGCACTGATCGACATTAAAACCACTGACAAGTGAAGTGTATAACATTTATTATATTGTTACAATGACACCTGTCAGGGTGTGGGATATATTCGGCAGCAAGTGAGCAGTCAGTTCTTGAATTTCATGTGTTGGAAGCAGAAAAAAATGGTCAAGCGAGAAGATCAGAGTGAATTGGACATGGGCCAGAGCTAGACGACTGGGTAAGAGCATCTCCAAAACGGCAAGGTCAAGTAGTATTATACAGTTTAAAGAGTATGTTTCTGTTAGTTAGTTACTTATTTAGCATGTTAGATGGTTAGCAGGTTAGTTATAGGGGTGCAGGGGTACAACAACATAACTGTGATACATCACTGGAAAAATTAGTAGCTAGTTATGACTAATTCCCAAATTATCTGTTGTTCCAAATATCAAACTGACGCCAATTACATCACACAGTTGGTGGAGTAATAAAATAATGACCATTGCATCTGAGGAATGCATCACTATTTTTGTTCTGCATGGTTTCGCTTTATTTACAAGTGTTTGATTCAAAAGCAGGTTCTCTGCCACCACTGGATTGTGTTGACGCTGTTTTTATGATTCCAAACCATAGTACATTTGCAACATCACAGCATCCGCTGTTTCCCCATGGTTGCTAGGTAATGCTTTTGTTTTGTTAACCTTTAGTATTGTTTCCAAACCGTCAACACATAACGGCCTGTGTGTCTATCTGACCTAAATGTACTGCAAATGTTCTAAAGAATGTCAATTTCTGCTGAAGGCAAGCAAAAAAAGGAGATATACATTCTCTCAGCTTGCATTGCATCAGTTCCGCTTGTCAGTGAGCGAGAACACAAACAAACACACAGTTTTACTGAATCATACTTCATCATCAGTGGTTCACTTTCGAGGGTGCACATGAGAGTTCGGAAAACAGCGTTCACATCATCCAAACAAAGAAAACAAACCCAGGTGTGAACCAAAAGTGCTAGTATGAAAAACCCTATTTTAACGATCTAAGCGCATGGTCTAAAGCGCACGGCGCAAGTGCACTTAGGGTGTGTCCGAATCCACTTTTGCTAGTTTAACGACGGGAAAAATGGTCGGCGCGCCCGGCGCATAGTCTAAAAGGGTTGTCCCTATTCTCTTAATGAGTAATGGGTGTGTTTTGGGATTTACGTGCGTTAAACCAATCAGAGTCTCATCTCCCATTCCCTTTAAATGCCAGTTGCGCTCGCGCCATGGCAGATTCGCTATTTACATGACGGAATTTGATAGTGGAAAGACCGAAGCCGTCTCCAGAAACGGATCTGCTCGTGCGCGAGGTAAAAGTGCACAAGCAGACCATCTACGGGACAAGCCGGATTCCACCTTATCTTTATGTACACAATAATAATCTTTTACATTGTAATCCTTTTATTTTTTTTAAATATTTGGCATGTTTGTGTGCTGCTGTGCGTCCCTGTGTGCTTAATAAGCAGAGTGTACGCGCGTTGTGGATCCGCATGTAGGTGCACATTACTAACACGCTCTTTAAATATAATGAATATAATATAAAAAATACAATAAATATAATGCATGCCCAAATGCATTTGCTATTTAAACAACGTGGCGCAAGACGTGAAAATGATAATTGCGTCGGACTGACAGCGCTTGGCGCTGCATTGCGCTGGGTGTAAGATAGGGCCCTTAGTCTGTATGTCATACTGAAACTATGCTTTTAAGAAACTATGCTTTTAAGCACAGGTTGAGAGCTGTAATTCCAACCACACACAATTGCACACAAAAACACACTATGTGTGAATGTTCACTGGAACAATGATTTCCAGAAACACAGAATCAAGTGTTGGTAACGGAAGACCATGATTGACTAACAGTGCTTTTGGGAAACACACCACAGGTTACCCGTCTTCTACGATCCATTTTTTCTTTAAGGTCAACTATTGCTATGGTGAAGTTTGAAGATAATCTAGTTAGTTAAATCTTATACTAACTGAGTACCATCAAATACAGTTTAATTTGAATATAACTCTACCCACATGCATTTCTTATTAGTTATAGTCCCTATTTAGCACTGAGAAGAACTTCTAGACACTCATGGTAAAATCGGTCATACCTTCTCAAGTCCCACATCCTGACCGTGTTGCCTGAAGCAGCATAAAGGAATGTGCCGGAAGGATTGAGGGCGATCTGATTGATCTGATTTTCTCCTGGTGGAATGGCAACAGAACTACTCCCACACGTGTCACCTTGGGACACTTGTCCAGAAGAACTAAAGGAGAAAGAGGGCTAAAAATGAGCAACCATAGGTAAAATATTTAGAAGCTTTAGAGAACAGTGGTTTTTAGTATATTAAACAGTACCAGAATGACTCACGTGAGGGTGCGAATGCATTTGGCAGAGTCACGTATGTCCCATACTTTGACATAAGCAGTGGAGACGGTGAAGACCAGGCTGGAACAGTATCGGACCGACACTACACTGCTGGGATGATCTCCAAGAGACATGATTTCCTGACCCGTTACCAGGTTCCACACCTTACATGTGCGATCTGAGATAGGAAAAAAAGGGATGGGTGCGAATAGAACACAATGTTTGTTTGTAATTCTTGTAGGGGGTATATTATGGCAATGCATTATGGGTAACAACTTGAAATTCCTTGCATCTATGACTGGTTAAATTTTGTTACAGAATATAAAAACAAATATAGTAGTTAGCAAGCTATCATAAATACAGGAATGGCTTGAATATAAATTCTTAAAAAGTATGCTGCTAGCGCATTGCTAGTTTTCAGTGCGCCAACAGCTGACATGCTCATTAGAGAGTTATAGTTGGTATACAGAGTTCTACAGAAATTATGTTCGCTGTGATTTGAATGTTTTAATTAACCCTCCAAACCAACCCCCTCAATTAATATAGCTAGAAGCGAAGGATTAAATGTCTTACCTTCATTTTTAAGTTAGCTAATAACAATTTCAACTCAATTCATCTGTTAGTTAATCAACTATGTAATACATAAAATTATATATAGTCAGGTGGTCATTATTGTATATTAAATGACCAGCTAAGTGTGACTCTTAGTGAAGGGTTAATTAAATTCTCCTTTGTAATTTTACTGTAGCAAAGACTTGTTTATAAGGTTATGATATTTACATAAAAATAATAAAGATCAGTGTCTGACCCTTTGAGCCGGTGAAGAGCAGATCATCAGTTGAGTCCACACACAGCAAGGGTTTAGTATGACCCTCGGCCACGTGCACACACTGCAGTTTGGCTGCTCGGCTGGAGCGGGACGCTTGAACTGGGCTTACCGCACCTCTGGACCAAAAAACACACAATAATAATAATGATTGAAAAGCTTAATCAAACCAAACAAAATAAAATACACTGGTTCTGTTCCAAACTAGTGAGCAGCCTGACTAAACAGCACTTTTAGGCATCATAGGTTGTTCTAGAGGTGTGGCCACAATTACCATTGTTCTTTTTTCACGGCAAAATCCATTAATTTCAAATGTAATCTACGGGAGTGGAAATTTCGTGTGAGGGTGAAAGATGTTCAACTGTATGAAGCACAGCTCACATAGAGTTTACTTTCTAAACAAACAGCTTTCTGTTAGTCAACGCGGAGAATTCACATACCCAACTTGAACAATTCTTGAAATCTTTCGTCCTAACTTAAATTGTTTGGATTTCTATTGAGATAACTGGATTTTCCCTGCAAAAATCAGATTTTTCACGGGTGAAATCCAGTCTTCTCAATAGTAATCCACATAATCGTACAATACTGAAAATAGACAATGGACCATTTTTGCCAATGGTTGCTAAAGTGGTTTTTAGCATTTTGCGTTTGTTTGGATGGTTGCCAGGGTTCTGCTATGTGGGACAGCTAATGCTAATTATTGGTACTAGTATGCTATTGATGCTCGCCTTCGTAAACTTTGTTCTTGTTCACTGAACGACAATATGGACGTTCACTTAAGCAATACAAGACATTTAGAACAGATGTAAACAAATTTAGCAAAGATGTTTTATGTAAAGCTAGTTTCTTACAGTTTGTCGAGGGTTCTGGTTTTGTCTGCAGGGTTCTGGCTCCTGTCCTGAGCTCTTCTGCGGGTGAGAGGTGAGCGGTCCACAAGCTTCTTTTCTGTAGCCGTGGGAGATCTGGCACTGGAGCTACACAGTAGACAAAAGCCAGCGCGACTTAAAAACTTCACATCAGACGTGACTGTAATGCTAGAGGAGATGTTAAGGTGAAGGCATTTGCCACGGTTTATTTAGCTGTAGTGATCATGAACATGTTCCCAATAAAATGCGTTTTATAACTGTTCGTTTTGACTAGCAAAAACTAATTTGATTAGCCTTGTCCATAGGCATTGTGAAATACACTTCATGTCCTTAATCCCTTACAGTATAAGTATCGGTAATAATAGTAAATATATATATTTTTTTTTCTTTGTTTGAACCAAAACATATTTCTTTTCACCAATCACTTACACAGCATTTGTCTTGAATGCTAAGCTAGGGGAGAAGGCCATTGAGTCTCTGTCCCCTAAGTGGGGAACAGGGGCCGGTTCTTTATTTCCCTCAGGATTCTCCACTACAGGAAGTAGAGGGGCAGAGAAATCCTCTGGAGGAGCATCAGGGTCACCAGTGTTGGCGTACAACAACTCCATTTGGGTGGTAGTTCTTCTGCGAGCCTAAATTAATCATATATGAAAACAAAGAGTACAAACACTTTAGTTATAGTATGTTAAATTAGAAGTGAAGAAAATGTCTCATGATTTCAATTTATGTCCTCAACATATTTTTTTTTCCTCAATGAATATAATGAGGGCTGCTGTTATAGTTTATATGTTTCTAGTTGAAGCATAATTATGTGAACAGCGTAATAGGAAGTAAATAATATAAAACAAACAGGCTAATTTAAAAGATCAGTGTATATATATATATATATATAATATTTTAAATTAGCCTGTTTGTTTTATATTATTTACTTCCTATTACATTGTTCACATAATTATGATATATATATATATATATATATATATATATATATATATATATATATAGTATATACTGTATATATAGTGTGTGTGTGTAATTTCTTTAGTCTGTTCTACCTTATTTCTGACTTTAGTGTCTCCGCAAAGTTTCATGAGATCTGAAGCCAAACAACTGCAAGAGACAAATATTCTGATGTCAGACAAAAATGTTAAAGTTGATAGTTAAATGGCAAGTTTCTGAAAGTGAAAAACTTGAAAAGTTTCTGATTAAAATGAAAGTTTCTGATTAAAATGAAAGTTTCTGATTAAAATGGTTCCGAATAACTTGATGCTGATTAAAAAAAAGCACACAACAAGCAATTTCAAAGGCAGCTTAAATTATCCTTCACCAAATGACTCTGTTAGATCAATAGCAGAATCAGTTGACTGTGTTTTATAGATGAATGCACATCCAGACATATTTGCAATTCATTTTATAGAGCTTTATTGGCTTGACTGTAGTGCTTTACCTTTTCTCTGTGGCTGGACTCTGTGCTGATTCATCACTGCTGCTTTCATCACCGTTTTCTGAGCAAACACACACACACACACGCACACAAACACTTCAACATCAGAAACACTAGTGCTCTCTCATTTTAGCTTGTCAGTGTATGTCAGTAAACATTATTATCCAAGCGACATGCATCATAGTGTTGTTATCACAACCCTGAATTCAACAGAACTAGAAAAGAGGAGGTGTGTTCAGTCTACAGCCAGGACACCAGCATTAGGGATGCAAACACATTTCTGAAGGATGTATGGTCACTATGGCAGACGTAGAAAAAGGAAACTAGTAAGTGAATATGGAGTTCGGCTGCATTTTTACCATGTTTATCATATAAAGCCATCATCCATTTTTTACTATGTAGATTTAAAATGTGACAAAATGCTTAAAGGGATAGTTCGGCCAAAAATGATATTAAACCCATGATTTACTCACCCTCAAGCCGTTCGAGATGCATATGCCAATCATTTTTCAGACGAACACATTTTCAGTTATTTTAGAAAATGTCTTAGATCTTTCAGTGGTAATAATGTCAAGTTATGGGGTCCACCTCCTTCAAGTCCCAAAAATGTGCATGCATCCTTCACAAAAGTAATCCATCCGGCTCCAGGGGGATAAACGAAGGCCTTCTGAGGGTAATCCGCATGGTTTTGTCGTAAAAATATACATATTTAAAACTTTATAAATTAAAATAACTGGCTTCTGGCAACGGTCCCCATAACTTGACATTATAACCACTGAAAGATCTAAGACATTTTCTAAAATAACTGAAAATGTGTTCATCTGAAAAATGATTGACATATGCATCTCGAACGGCTTGAGGGTGAGTAAATCATGGGTTTAATATCATTTTTGGCCAAACTATCCCTTTAAAGTAAGAAGTAATGATAATAATAATAAAACACTCGATCTTTTTTTTTCTAAATAAACACACAGAAGAATGACAGTATTTAACTTTTCATTTAAATGCAGCACTAAACATCATATGCACCGTTTAAACATTATTAAACACGTTTTTACATCGACAAAATATGTAATTTTTACACAAATGAATCACTGACTTGGCTGAAGTTTAAATATTTTAAATGTGCAAATGATAACCATTCTTAATAATGTGCCATTAAAATATCATTACATAAGGAGTGGCAGTGAAACTAAACTTAAAATTGTGTTAAAATCCTTGCAGTATCAATTAATTATTATATTATATTATAAAATATTATATTAATTATATGATATATTATATTAATAATTTTATTCATATATTGTAATTATTAGTGCTGTGCAACGATTAATCACTATAAATCGTAGTGTTTACATAATATACAGTATGTGTGTATACTGTCCACTGTGTATATTTATTTTATATGCGTGTATTTATATATACATGTATATATTTAAGAAAAATGTGTTATTTATACAGTATATACATGTCTTAAATATATACATGCATAGGTGTGTATTTATATATACAAAATAATTATACACAGTAACAGTACACACACATATATTATGTAAACACAAACTTTTATTTTGGATGCGATTAATCGCGATTAGTTTGCCCAGCACTAAATATTATGTTATTGTTAATTAAAATGTTAATTATTGATATAATATAATATGAATTATACAGTATAATACTGGATTTAGTGCTGAGTTTAACACTATTACAAACTAATAACAGCTGGAAGAGTCAATGTCCCCCATGGGTCTTTATTAGAAGCTCTTTTAAAGTTGAAAGGCATGTTCTTCACAGAGTAAAGTCCACAGGGGGTTTAGGCAAGACCCATGCACCTCTACGCTACTGTTACTGTCTGTTAGTCTGAGGGAGACACATGCACTGGTGGGACAGCTCTAGATGCCTCTACTTACCCGATGGCACGTTACCTAGTTCTGTTTGAATTCAGGCAACAAAAAGACAAAAGCAAATCAAAATCAAACTTAAAAGTCTAAAGAAGAAAACACCAAGCAGCTGTACGTGAGCGTGTGTTTATGCGTGTCAGACCTTGGAGAGCGTTCCCGAGCAGGGCGTCCAGCTCAGGGTTGAGCTCGGCTTTCTCCTTGAGCATGTGGAAGAGCAGCTGGTTCTGTGTGGCGCTGTTTATCTCCGTCTGTTTCAAACGGCCCTCCATCACTTTGATCTGAGACTCCTTCTGTGCAGCTTGAAAGCCCTAAGATAAATGATAAACAACGTAATATAAACCTGTAATATGTTAGCACCTGTTTTCTGATTCAATTTAATCAGTCCTGGCCTAAATTATTGAATGTTAAGTTGCACTCAGAAATGGGTCATACTATGGATTTAAAATGTGTCCATCAGAGATTGGCATCCCAATAATAATCATGCTAACTCTGAATTAAGGATACACCCATATAGATATTTTGGCTAATACCAATGTTTTTTAGAGAACAGGATGACCCAATGCCAATATTTGTAATCCGATTTAATGTTAGCAAATAAGATTTCTGAGTAAAATAAACAATATTAATATGCGCTATTATCTGAATTAATATGTAATCAAAATTCACCCAAAAAGTAAAACATAAAATGTAAACTATCCAGTTGTACCCAAGGCTGAGACTTTATTATATTATATTATATTATATTATATTATATTATATTATATTATATTATATTATATTATATTATATTATATTATAAACTTGTCACAGTACTTATTTAAATACAATTTAAAAAGTCAAAACATAAAATGTACACTATCCAGTAGTATCCAAGGCTGTATATTATATTATATTATATTATATTATATTATATTATATTATATTATATTATGAAGTAAACTTGTTACAGTACTTATTTAAAAAAAAAAGAAAAAAAAAGTCAAAACATAAAATGTACACTATCCAGTAGTATCTAAAGCTAGAAATTTATTATATTATATTATATTATATTATATTATATTATATTATATTATATTATATTATATTATATTATATTATATTATATTATATTATATTATAACTTGTCACAGTACTTATTTAAATACAATTTAAAAAGTCAAAACATAAAATGTACACTATCCAGTAGTATCCACGGCTGTATATTTTATTTTATTTTATTTTATTTTATTTTATATTTTGGCTAATAATGAGCTTCCGTACCTTATTGATGGCCATTGACAGGAAGTGGTCGAGTAGGACACGGGCCTCTGACAGCGTGCATGAGCTGATCACAGCAGAGACGTCCACTGTATCTCCCTCCTCCTAAAGTGAAGAGCGGATAGAAAATGATTTTGAGCCAATGAATCAAACATTTCTGACCCACAAAACATTTTTCTCATCATAAAAAGGGTCTGCTGCTAGATTATTATTATTTTACTGTATGTACTATCAGGGTATGCTACTGTGTGACATCATTTCCTGTTTCTCACAAGTACCTTGGCCTCTTCCATCTGCATGATGTTGGCCTGGCAGTCGGCGATGCTGTCGTTGATGTAGTCGATGTTGGCGGTCAGCGACTCCATCTCTTCATTAAGAGAGACGACGGTCCTGTCGGCATCCGTGTCCTCGCTGGCGATCTTGTCCCTCTTTTTCGTCACCTTCTCTCTGCGTTTGGTCAGCTCCTCACGTTGCTGTACACACAGAATGATTTGTCAATTAACCCAATCTCGAATTCGCTCAAAATGAAAATGAACCACAATACTTCAGTTTACAGTTTTTCCTCTAATTTACATTAACCATTTGTCCTAAGTTTCCATTGATAGGTATGAAAAAACGTATAATAAAAGGACATTTCTCAGTCACCTTAAGTAGGCGGATCATTTCGGTCTCCATGTTGGAGATGGTCATCCTCTGCATGATGATGTCACTAATGTGACGCTCTAGCGACTGCCATTTGGTCCGTGCTGTTCTGGTGAAGTACACTCCTCCTGTTCTCATCTGGTACCTTCTTCAATACAAATATCATAACCACATCAGTCACTCAAATACTCATAAGCCAACCCATCTGAAATGAAACCTCGTAACACGTTACCTCGTCCCGTTATAAGTCATGGCCCCGGTGGTTTGTGGTCGGGTGGGAGCCGTACGGGGTGAAGACTCCTGCAAAGGCTCTGGTAAACTGATCTTGCGGTTAACCTTGCCTGATGCTGGTCGCACTTGGCGTCTCAGGGCAGATATCTGATTCAAAGTAGCAGAAAAAAATCTTAATATTTTTTATCTAGGTGTTAAACTGTGAATGATTAAAGGGTTAATACACCCCAAAATTAAAATACTATCATCAACTACTCATGCTAATGTCAGTCCAAACTCAGTCTAAAACTATCTCTGAGAAGTTGAGTCTCTAAGGTTGTGTGTTCACCAAAGCATTTTTAGCCCTCTGAAAACACCTTTCTGTGTGTACTTGAGAACGCTTCGGCCGATCTGTTCAGTAGAGACGCTATATGTGCTATGATACGGAACTGTTACTAGTATCCGATTTCGCAAATAGTTTGTTTCTGAATATAAAAATGTCACCATAGTGTTACAATTCCACTCGTTTTGGATGAAGAAATGTGCTTGTTGCTGTCGTTTGTAATCATTGTGCAAGCAGAATGTGACGACTGGTCGGTGTGGTATTTGTCCCGCCCCTCCTCCACTGTGATTGGACGGCTGGGTAAACAGTGACAGTAGCCGCTTTTCCATTACCCTTCAAATTTCGCAAATTGAAATTGCGAATTAAAAATACGCCTAATGGGAACACGGCAATTTCGCAAAAACTCCCATATATCGCTTTTACGCTCGCATGAGGTTGTTTTTCAGGCAATTCGAACAAAGAATATTTTGCAAAACTGCAATGGAAACAGTTTTTTTTTTTTTTTTCGTATTTAGAGGTCATCTGGCGTACGTAAAAGTTGATCATTCTTTAAAGAAGGCGCGGTTTGGACAAAAGATGAGACTTATCGTCTTATTAAACGAATTACGGGAATACTGGATTCTAAACAACAAAGAAATGCCACAATTTATCAAGACCTTGAAGCAGATAGGAGGGAGAAACACCCAGAAACACCTCATACGTGACGCTCCTAAGTATAAGGGTCTTTCCTTGCAATTATTGCTTGGATAACACACCTACGTCTCCTTCTATTAAAAATAATGGCGAGTTAGGTGGCTGCAATATACGTAAACCTACCAACATCCGTCGCCAAGATTTTTGGAATGATTTATCGTGAGATCCTTCAGTCACTTTGGTGCTTTCGCGCTCTGCACTTTCTTTTCTCTCGAGTCATCAACAATACAGCTGACACAGGTAAATACACGTGCTAGACGAGTTTTTGTTTGTTAGCGTGTTATGGGCAACAACAACTCAACCTGTAAGAAATCTAAAGGACATAAGTACTCGTTCATTCAACTTTCTACCTATAACCCATGTTGAACTTGCAAAACCTACAATAAAATCTGAGATTTCTCAACGGCAATTGGGTGAAAGAGACAAATTTAGCCGTCTAGCTCCATAGACTCCCATTAACTTTGCACTCATGGGCGATCGCCCCCAGTGGAACTCTGGTGGAACTACAACCACAATTCGGTACAATAGGACTTAATAGGAAGTGCCAAGGCTCTCTGTAGACGGGCTCTGGTTTTACCCTAAGTTGAACATTCTTCAACTCTCAGCGACCGGTAAAAAATGACCAGTGCCTTGTTGCTGACGTTTTAAAAATACAATGCTTCCATTAAAAACAATTGGAAAAATACGCTAGCCTCGAGAAAAAAAAAAAAAACCGCTTTGGTGGACACACAGCCTAAATCCCTTCATCCAGCTACAGCCATCAAACCAGCGCTTTTGTAACAAAAAATTGTAATTCCCAAATAATCCAGGTTCTGTCACCTCCTCTGTCCTCCTGCGTAGAACAAGCTCCTGCTGTCTCTTTTGAGCCTCAAGCTGCCTCAGTTGGTGCTAAACGAGCCAAGAAAGAGAAAACAAAAGGAGAGAATGAGCAAGGGTTGTATCTGCGAATTTCCCATAATTCTCTGGGGCTGTTCAGGGTACAGTGTGTCACCTCTTGTTTGCGCTGGTCTTTCTTAAGCGTGGCGATCTCTCGGTTGCGGCGGGTCTCTGAGACTCGGTTCCTCTCCTGTTGCTCCTTCATCTGTTTCATCAGACCAACCTGAATGCAACAGAGTCAACATGATAACCACGATTAGACACTACAGTACAGTGATGGTTGCCCGGATCAGCTTGAACAACCCTTTAGTGTGAGCAATAGTAAAAATACACAAACGTACCTTGGTTTTCTTCATCTCAGTCACTTCCTGCTGTAGTTTCCTTAGCTGTTTCTCGTACTGTGACTGGTTCTTCAGCAGGCGTGCGTGCTCCTTCTGTGCCGACTGCAGTTTCTGCAACTCCTTGTTCATGGAGTTCAGCTTCTTCTCGTATTCTGATTTAATCTTCTTTGCTTTCTCCTCCGTACATGTCTCCACTGAGCCTGCATGGAAATGTGAAATCTTTCAACAGAAACGTTACGCCTCTACAGTTACGCTGCAGTGACACTTACGATGTGCTAACAGTTTGCTTTAAGAGTGCAGTGTGAAAAACGCATAACTTTTTTTAGAATTATTATTATTTGTGCATTCAAGCTGTTTCCAAAACAAACCAGAAGAGGGCAGTACAGATGTACTAAAAGACTGAGGTTGCAGGTGCATAATTTCATTTACACTATAATAGTAAAAATTTGGGAATAATTATGATTTACTGTTTTTACTGTATTTTTGATCAAATAAATGCAGCCTTGGTGAGCATAAGAGGCCTATTTAAAAAAATCCTTATTGATTCCAAACGTTTGACAGGTAGTCATGTTTTTGAAGTGCTCATTACTCGCATATTAGTATAAATGACTTAGTTATGCTTCCATATGTGTGTATGAGTGTGTGTTGTACCCATGTTATGCAGTACGCGGTCTCTCTCCAGCTGTGTGTCTCTGATTTTGCTCTGCAGCATCATGAGTTTCTGCTCATACTGTTGTTTGAGTGTGTGCAGACGTCTCTGACTGTTCTCCAGTTCATCGATCAGCCGCTGTTTGATGGCGATCTCACATGTGATGTTGGCCAGATCTGCCTGGAAGTCCTCTGTCAACACAGAAAATGCACAGAATGGAGGTTGTTTTTTATTCAACAAGAACAAGAGTTGATAAAATAAAATAATTAAAATCCAATTTAAAAATTATGTTTAAAATTAATAGTTTAATAAATATATTTCATAATGTGTATAGCAATCTAGACCGACAGAACACATTAGAATAGCTTTAAATATACTGTGTATTATGTCCTAGTGAAAAATAAATAAACCAAAATGTATTTGAAATGCATTTATGTTATGCTAAGTATACTACAAATACATTTATATGTTCATGTACTTAATTTAAATACCCTGCAATTGTGCTTTTGGTATACTAAACTGATATACTTAAAGTCAGCTAAACTGGAACAACTAATTTTGTACCTAATGCACTTTAGTTATCCAGAAATAGTGCTGAGGTCCAACTAAAGATACAAATAAGTATATTTGATTGTGCTAAAGTGGAATTATTGCAAGCATACTTTAAGTACACTTTAAATATCTTGTATTTAAAGACTGATATTATTATACAGAGATCATACTATCCTTACTAATAGTGATATTAAACAAATTTTATATCACACGCTTAATATTAAATGTGTATTGTGCAATAAATAAGTACTCAAAATAAAGTTTAATTATAATATGTCTATCAGGGAAGTGTCAAGCGATTTAATCTTGTTAATCGATTTTTACTATACTTATTGTGAAATAAATGTATTTTAAATACATTTAAGTATAGGTTTTTTGTCCACTAGAGTGTCCATTATATTATTTTTATTCTTACATTAGGAGTGCTTAATTCAGAAAAGATGAATTCAGAAATAATCATTTTTATTTTTTTATTTAAAAAAAAAATCAATTGCAATTTTCTGCAAGACTTATTATGGAAGCTTGATTTTGCCACGGAATAAAGCAATTTAAAAGATAATTGCGATTTTTTTTATCTCACAATTCTGACTTTTTTCTTGCAGTTGCGAGTTTACATCTCGCATTTATTACTTTATTTTTACTTAGTTTCTCAGAATTGTGACTTGCGAGAGAAAAAAAATCAGTATTTGCAATATTTAAACTCGCAGTTGTAAGAAAAAAATCTTTTACATTTTTTTTTTTTTCCGTGGAGGAAACAAGCTTCCATAACAAAAAAAAAAAAAAAAGACATGACCAAAACAAATTAAAAGCAGGAATTTTACCTTTTTCCTCCAGCTCAGAGTCAGACTCATCAGAGCTATCCACTTCCATCTCATCCTCCTCTTCCTCACCCTCGGCTTCCTCACCTTCATCATGATCACTCACATCCTACAGAAGTATTGGGATTATTAGAAACAATGTTTTGCCTTGAAGAATCCCAGGGACAGTAAAGAAATAACAAATTTAAATCAGAATATCTTTTGAACACAAGGGAGAGTTTAACTTACCATTTCTGGGTCTCCATTGGCTCTCTCAGAGGCCTCTTTATCCTGCTCGTTATCTGGCCCCTCCTCCTTTATGACACTGTATGACATCAGAAAAATATCATGAAATGTCAAAATTTCATAAAAGGTAAACCCCTTAGTGCCGCCATCTACTTAAAGACCTCATGGATTTGTTGACAATCACATTTACTTTGCAGTGTTAAAGGGATAGTTCACTTTGAAAATAAATGTTGGTATGTTTTAGCTTACCTCAAGGGCATCCAAGATGTAGGTGTCTTTTTTTCCGCAGTAGTTTCAATTTTGATATTTTTAGGTCAAACCGTTCTTGTCTGTCAGTCATATAATGCAGGTCGATGGTCACTGTATCAAAACACAAGCACAGAGTCAAAATTAAAACAATTCCCCATCGTCCAAATTAAACAATTCCCCATCGTAAGTACACATTGATGGCCTAAGACACGAAACAAGAGGTTTGTGTGAGAAAATGAACAGTATTTATATCGTTTTTACCTCTTGTAACACAGCACACGTCCAAATGATCTGACGGCGCGGGAGGGTATAGATATATACATAGATGTCGCCTTGGCTACGGTTTCGTTCCAATGCTCGCGGGCGGGTATAGATATATACACTAGATGTCGCTTGGCTACGGTTTCGTTCCAATGAACTGCAGTAGCCAAGGCGACATCTATGTATATATCTTTACCCGCCCGCGCCGTCAGATCATTTGGACGTGTGCTGTTTTCAAGAGATAACAACGATATAAATACTGTTCGTTTTCTCACACAAACCGCTCGTTTCGTGTCTTAGGCCATCAATGTGTACTTACGATGGGGAAATGTTTAATTTGGACGATGGTGAATTGTTTTAATTTGGACTCTGTGCTTGTGTTTTGATACAGTGACCATCGACCTGCATTATATGACTGACAGACAAGAACGGTTTGACCTAAAAATATCAAAATTGAAACTACTGCGGAAACAAAGACACCTACATCTTGGATGCCCTTGAGGTAAGCTAAAACATATCAAAAATTAATTTCAAAGTGAACTATCCCTTTAAACGGTAACTAAACCCTAAACCAACTTTTTTTAGTTAATGCTCTGTAAGAATGGGGCTTTATTAGTGCTGTTCACGGATTCAAGTAATTTTTTTGACATTTGTGTTTAAAGTGTTTTAATTTTACAAAATATGGTGTAAAAACGTCTGAGTGCTGCCCTCTTCAGGTTGAACCGTGGCTACTGCAGTTGAATTTTCCTATTGGAAGTTGTGGTACACTCTGACGTCAGAGGGTACCAGTTAACCACGCCCTTGCCTACAGAGTGATACGTCTCAGATGCACGCCCCCTCTCCACTGGGCTCTGCCTACTTTTCCAGCATTTTTCAAATGGGTGGGTGGAGTCAAGCTCTGACCAGGGGTTTAGTTACCCTTTAATGTACTGTATATCCTATTGAAGGTGAGTCTAAAACTTCGATTTCATGGGGTCTTTAAATCACTAGATTCCAAGATCTGTTAATAACTGATTAAATCAGTCAGTGTTAGTGAATCAGTTGCGCTTTATTATTGGCTACTGTTAGACTCTGAAGCGACATCATATTTTGATCAAACGTGAATATGAGTTGATTACACATCTTAAAGGCCTCTAGAATAAAACCCAACAGAATTAAAGAGCTTTGTTCCAAACCTTAGTGAGCTACATACCTAGACAGCATTTTAAGGCAACATAGACAGAGTAGGTAGCACAACTATGCTGCATAACTATACTTCAAAAGATACCACATTTATACCCAAATTTAAAGGATTAGTTCACTTTAAAAAAAACTTTTGCTGATAATTTACTCACCCCCATGTCATCCAAGATGTCCATGTCTTTCTTTCTTCAGTCGAGAAGAAATTAAGCTTTTTGATGAAAACATTCCAGGATTTTCCCCCATATAATGGACTCCAATGGGACCCAAACGGTTCAAGGTCCAAATGACAGTTTCAGTGCAGCTTCAAAGTGCCTTGCTCTGTTCTGTGATGCGCGTTCGTGACGTGACGTAATACGCAATTACGTTGAAAAGGTCACGTTTGACGTGTTTACAAATGTGCGGAAGGAGGACCATATACACATATTCAAATGTATTTGTGTCAGTTTATCGTTTAAAATGCCCATTTCGTGTGCGTATCCTGGGTGCTTTAATATTAAAAAGCCTAAAAGAAAATTTTCTTCAGGACAGACATTTTTCAAGCGTGACCTTTTCAACGTAATTGTGTATTACGTGATGTCACGAACGCGCATCACAGAACAGAGCAAGGCGAGCATTTGTCCTTATAAAACTTAAACTTTTTTATTTATTTTTGAAATGACCGATCGTTTCGCTAGATAAGACCCTTATTCATCGTCTGGTATCGTTTAAAGCCCTTTGAAGCTGCACTGAAACTGTCATTTGGACCTTGAACCGTTTGGGTCCCATTGAAGTCCATAATATGGGAAAAAATCCTGGAATGTAAATCATCAAAAACCTTAATTTCTTTTCGACTGAAGAAAGACAGACATGGACATCTTGGATGACATGGGGTGAGTAAATTATCAGCAAAAGTTTTTTTAAAAGTGAACTAATCCTTTAAGGCAGCATCACTTCAAGGATAAGGCAATTCCAGATCCCACACTGTAATTTCTTTTCAGACAAGACATCTATTTGTGTGTGCTATGTCATTTTATGCTTCATTCATTAGCCTAGAAACATGCTAACGTTAATCTGAGAAAATATCTACTACAATACTTCTATGTCACTCAAAGTTGACAAGAATCAATAAGAATAGCTCAATCTGATTACAAATGGACTATTCTATTCTATTTTTGTACTTAGCCTACCATTGTTGTTGTTTTTAGTAACACATTGTTAGCTTAGCAACATGCTAACAATAAACTCTCGAGGAGTGCTATTTGGAGTTGCTGCATGTTTAAGGTCATTTACTTATGGGGTTCTCTTTTAACTAAGGTAGCTGACTACGTAGACAACAGACAGCAAGGCAGCTCACTAGGTTTTGAAACAGATTCCAAACCTTTAATCCATAGATGTTTATCATGTTATATTAGAGAAAAGAAGAGGGAAGAGCAATGGGTCAAGTTTTCCAGGGTGCGGTGACTAAGGTTAGTGGAACAACAGCATTTAATGACATTCTCCAACCTGGCATTCTCAAGATCTTCATGAGCACCTTCATCCATCTGCTGAAGTCTTCAAGAGTGAAGGGGTGAGGTGAGAGTAAGAGGAACCACAGTGCCAAAGATGATGCAGAGAAGAACACGTGAGGAACAGGAATACTTCCAAATTCATAAACTTTGAAGCTTTTTCTTTTGTTTTTTGAATAAAAGGATCTGATGTAAAAAACCTCCCTAGTATAGAGTGCAGCAGGCATGACATAGGCATGACATAATGGGTTCTATTCTAATTTAAATATGTTTTTTTTTTTTTTTAAATAAAGACAGAAATGGTTGGCTGAAGGAAGCATAGTGAAAGTGACAGAGCATGGTTTATAGCCCGCTTTTAGCTTTTTTTCTTCTGGCTTCAAAATTCAAGCTGTATTCATTTGTGAAAATTATCATGACTAACAAAACTTTTGTAGGTCACAGATCTTATTTTCTGCAATAATCCAAAGGCCAAAAGAAAAATCCTACTGGATTTTTGTCAAGAGATCCAGGGTGATGCTAACTTCCGTGTTGGCCTACAAAAATACTTCACTCAGAATGCAGAATTCCTGGTGAAGTACTACATTACCCACAATTCTATAGTGAGATCCACCAATCAGAGAAGCTGTTGTTACCAAAGCAATATAAATGACAAAACTGAGAGGATTTTTCAAACGTTTCCTATTGGGAGCAACTCATCAACAATGAAGATGCCCGTGAGGAAGCATTGAAATTGTACACCATATTTTTGAGGCATACAGCAGACCAGAACAATCCCTGACACACCCTCCTTTATCAAAGGAGAAAAAGGAAATCCGAGTTTTATGTTCCTCAACTACACGAATAAGCATTAATGTCAGTAGCTTACCTCTTCTTTTTCTTCTTCTCCTTTTTCTTCAGTTTCTGTAGGTCTTTCTTTGCGATTTCAATGATGTCTGCAGCATCTTTTTCAGGTGCAAGGTGGCTGGCGGTAATGGAAGTCGGGCCGGAGTAAAATGAGGAGCGGGTGGAGGCGCGGGACAGGTTCTTCCGCAGGTTTTCATTCACAGCTTCACTCTCCAATAGCTTTGACCTGAAGACCACACAACACACAAACATTACACATACAGAGATGTTTAAGAACTTCTAAGATATGGGCGTGCTGTGTTTGCATACATTACCTGAGCTCCTCAATCTCTTTGATGTAATTGTGGATCATGTTTCCGATCTCTTCACTTCCTTCACCTGCAAAAAAGTTTGGGTAATTATATTGTTTTAGCCAAGTAATTAAATTTTTTGTTGGTTATGTAAAACCAGTGCAAGGAAATAATCCACATTGTGTAGATGATTCACATTTTTGTTCTTTTTCACAAAAAAAGGTCAGTAAAAGGAAGTGCTTAATCTCCATAACAAAAATTGCCCACTTCAGAATATTAAACTAAATATTATATGAAGTTTTATTTTTTTGAGTATTCAACCCTGATACTAACCCGGTTTTACAACCCTGTTACCAAAATTAGTCTGATAACAATTAAAACCAACTTATATGTATTTGTCATTTTCTGGTGGTAAGCATTAAACGATATAATAATTAAATTATTGTAATTAAAGAAAATAAAACAACAGAATGGGTAACAGATATGCTGTTTGGAACTACCTACTGAATTATAGTTATTGATACACTTATATTTCTCAATATTAAAAATATACATTTGATAATTTTTCCTAAAACAATTTGGATACAACTGCAGTGGTTGAACATGACAAATGTAGTCAGTATTATGAAAAAAAAGCAATATTATTAACTTCCCACCATGCTCCAGAAAGAGTCCAAATAATGTTACACTGGTAACAATTTACAATAAGGTTTCAAATGAAACATTAGATGTAGAAACATTAGTTAACTACATTAGTTAACATGAACTAACACTGAACAATACTTCTAATGCTTTTATTAAAGTGAATTAATGTTACTCTTAAACGTGGGCATTTACTCTTAAAACTAAATAAAAATCCTAGTAAAGAAAAAAGTCATTCAGAAAGCATCTTAACCCTTAAAAGAGGTCTGAAGGTCAAAATTGTTAGGAGTACGGACAAGGACTTTTAAGAGGCTTAAGAGTTTCTTTAGCAGAGGAGAAAATGGCAGAAAGATGAAGAGGGAGAAGAAATGCGTTGCAGACAATGGATGGCAGTGAGTTAATAAGACGCTATAGATTAGATCGTGCAGGGATTATGTTTGTGACAGATCTTATTAGAGACACGCTAATATCTCTGACACAGCGCAGAAATGCCATAGCGCCAGAAATTAAAGTGATCACTACATTTAAGATATTTGGGAACTGGAAAAATGCAACAAAGCAGCATTGATGATTTGGGTATGTCACAACCTTCTGTAAGCAGAGTGATCACACAAACAATTACAGCACTTTCAGAAACTCTTATTGTGTCGCAGTTCATTTCGTTTCCACTGGACGTTCCCACCTTGCAGGCTCAAAAAACTGCATTTATGAATATAGCAGGCTTTCCTGGTGCGCACAATGAGGGGGAATGAACCGTTAATAATTTGCGCTATAAGCTCCCACGACTGCTTCTTGCCCCGTGCTGTGACACCCAGCCCGAATTTTCCTTTAAGGATGGCCTTGTGTTCATCCACTAACTGGGCTAACAGTAAACACTGTTCCTCTGTCCAGTCGGGCTTTCTCGTCCTTCTTGTTTTTGATTCCATGTTTGCTACATTAAAACCAACATTCAAACCACCACTTAAATAGACATGCCAGCAATCAGTGCAATTGGAAAGAGTGGAACGATTTTTATCATTATAAGCCAATCAAATAGCTTACAGGAAATTAACAGCATGGTAAATAAAAAGATTTATATACATATATATATAATGTGTGTGTTTGTGTGTGTGTGTAGACCCTATACTTAAAATCACTCTTTTTTTCCCCTTCTTGGACAACCAACCAATCACAGTCTTCAAATGATTGTGTAATACATAGCAATGGGGTCAGCCCCGCCTCCTCACTAAGATGAAAGTTTTTGTCTTTTCCTTGCTCAGAGTTGCTCTCAGATCGGTCCCGAATCGCTCTTAAGCTTAGACTCTTACGCAGAAGTTTTTAAGCTAAATTAGGAGTTTTCTGAGAGGATTCTTAGAAGCTTTAAGAATACGGGCCCTGATATTTAATTTATGTCATAGTGGCCCTGTTTACACCTGGTTTACACCAGCGCAAGTGTATTTCCTAACTTACCGACGTGCATCTGTGGAGGGAAAAGTCTGCTTTGCGCGGGTGCAAAATAGGAATGATACATGCGTCGGTGTACAAAGGTGTACAATATTTTGTACAAAATTGCGCTGGGTGCAAGATAAGGCCCATGGTGTTTGGTGTGGTCTTGCGGCTATCATAGCAGAAACGAAAAAATGCTCTCCGTGTTTTTTCCTCTCACCACCGCGTTCATATGTAAATTGCGAGAGCTTATTTCATCCATTAGATTGAAAGGTCTGAAAAAACATTTACCCGGCCATAGACCCTCCCCTCAAAGAAATCATGACAGAAGTGGTTGAAAGTGGACAAAAGCGGATTAAAACACCAGGTGTAAACAGGGTTTGTGTCTCCCTCGTCTACATGTGATCCGATCGACCAAAACGCATTTTAATAGCAGGTGTAAACGTGGCCTGTGAGTACCTGCTCTGGCGAGGGTCTGGTTGGCCTGGTCGCTCAGTAGCTGGGTGAGTCTGGCTCTCTGGGCGTCGATGGTTTCCTGCATTGCCTTCACTCGTACACGCAGGTTATTGTTTTCTGTCTGCAGCATGGAGTTCTCATGCACCATGTCATTGATGCTTTCTAGTCCATCCTCGCCAACCATACGCTTGCCCTGTTTCAAAAATACATACATACATACAATTTAACAAATTATTGTTATTTTAAATTTGTTATACGTAGTTTAATTAAAATTATTACAAATAATAATTCTACTCATTGAAATTAGGAACACTAAGTTCCAATATAATATAATATAATATAATATAATATAATATAATATAATATAATATAATATAATATAATATAATATAATATAATATAATATAATATAATATAGTGAAATTCTGATACAAACTGTATCTGATACAAATCTGGACTAAACATCGCAGCACAAACCGTCTTGTACTCCATGAGCTCGATTTGCAGACGGGCGATCTCTGTTCTCAGAGTGCTGATCTGTTGACTGGCCCGGTCCTGGTTCACCATCACTTTGTTCTTGATGTTACGAGCGCGGTTGGCATATTTCAGCGTGTTCAGGGTCTCCATGAAGTCTCTGTCTGACGGACTGATGCAGGCGATCATCGTCGTCTGACTGGAGGTCACAAGGGAGAAGCAACATTTGAAAAAAACTGCAGAAATACCTGGATTAGGGCCTAATAAAATGTCTAAAAAATGTTTTACCTGTTTCCTCCAAGGGAATCTTGAAGCAGGCGAGTGAGTTTGGAGTCTCGGTAAGGCACATGTGAGGAGCGTTTGCTCCTGTCACCCAGAGCGCTGATCACATTGCCCAGAGCTAACTTTACCACCACAAAACAAAGCCAAAATTATTAGTTATCAGAGGCGATACCAGCCAAATGACTCACATTAAAAGAATCGTTCATTCAGAAATAAATATAGTAATTTTACTCGCGATCATATTGTTTCAAACCTGCATGCTGTTATTATTTTGTTTTATGGAAACACAAAAGTACAATTGCTACATGGCTCTTTCTTTTCAATGGCACATCAAGCTCCAGAATACATAAATATTTAAAAAATACACTATAAATTCTGATAAACTTTCAGCAAGACATGCATAAAGATTCTTATACATTTGTGTTTCACAGAAAAAAGAACAGCCTTTAGTTTAAGGCAACACGATTAATCAAAATAAAACTGAAATATAAGCGATAAGGCTTAGTCCGATTATTAAATCGCAAAGGCACTTCAAAATAAAAGTTGATGGTTGAGGATGGTTTAACATTTAAAAATGAAGAAGTGAAGACATTATTATAATATTTTTCTTAAATACTCATTAATTTGACAGTAAAATATAATGAAAGTAAGATGTTTTATGTTTTTATGATTTATTATATTATAAATATTTTCTAATATTATATCACAATCACATTTTTTATCAGAAAAATCACAATTCGATTTGTCCTCAATTCATGCAGCCCTACTTCAGGTTTCATACAACAGCAGGGTAAGTAAATAAGATGATTTCTTTTCATAAATCATTCTTTTAATGGCATGTTTGTTCTCTGAAAGCCACCAGGTGGCAGTCGCACTAGCAGCAAGTGGATTTGAATGGATGTCTTTTTAGCCAGATTCTAGCTCTCTTAATTTGACTAATACTGTATACCAGTTCAGTTCCCAGAGATCCTGTAAACATGCTTAAATAATTATACTTTATAATAATTCAATACCCAAATATTACTTCATTCTATCCTTTAATATTGTTTTGTAGCAAAACTGGATATGACTAAACACAGAAAAGGTTATTAAGCGATTTTTATCATACTGAAATCATGTTAACACGCATATTGTTTAAGTCTTGTAGCAATACTGTGAGAAACTGTGAGTATTTTATTCTTTATGCCACTTTAACTTCTGTTCTTACCAGTCCACAGTTGATAGAGATGCCCTCTTTGGCCCGGTCCCCTGTGGCCCCTGTTCTCTTCAGTCGCTCAGAGCCGGCTAAATCCACAAAGTGAAACTTAGCCGTTAGCGTCTCAAACTCATTCATCTCTGTGGAGCCATTCACCAGTCTGTTATCGCTCTCTGTGTCCTGGAAAAGTGACACAAAATGAAAAACTGAATAATGTACTGCGCAGTTAGAGTATATTATTATAGCTTTTAACAGTTTTACTAGGTTGTCATCATTGAAATGAATATGACTAAGTGAAATAACTGAATAGCACAAGAAACACTCTGGGGCCTATTTTAACGATCTGAAATGCAAGTATCAAGCGCGAAACGCAAGTAACTTTGTGGGCGGGTCTTGGGCGCTGATGACTCTTGCGCCCGACGCAAATCTAAAATGGGTTGGTCTGAAGTAGCTTCATCACTCATAGGTGTGGTTTGGGCGTAACGTGAAATAAACCAATCAGAGCGACATCTAACATTCCCTTTAAGAGCAGACGCGCTTTTTCCATAGCGGATTGCTATTATAACGGCAGATTTGCCAGGCGGACGCCAGCAGCGGTTCACGGCCGAGGAGACCGACGTTCTCGTCAGGGCCATAAAGACAGAGAAGTGACATTGGGGATGGAGAAACCCACCCAAATTAGCTTCGGTTAAACAGGCGTATAATAATTTGGATAAATGTGTAAGCTGGATTTATGCCTATTTTTTCACATCTTCATGGACACAACAATGATTTCCCTGAGGTGTTAATATTTTTCCTTGTAATAATGTATGATTTGCAAAAATGAAAACTGCTGCTTCTGTGTAGATGAGAAAATCAAAGTGTATGCGCATTGTGCACACGCTACATTGATTATGGACAAGCATGCGCTCTTAAAAATAGCATATGAATAACATGCGCAACACGTCACTGACTTTAGATTAGGTTTTTCCTGGTCAGTGGCGGAATTGTTTTCTAAACCTGCAAAATAGCATCAGGGAACGTTTTTAGCCGAAACACGCCTCCTCTTTTTGCTGCACCGCCCCGGGAGCGCAAGTTCATTCCCTAGTTTACCGACGTGCGTCTGTGTAGGGAAAAGTCCGCTGTGTGCGGGTGCAAAATAGGAATGATACATGCGTCGGTGTACAAAGTCACTTGCACTGGGTGCAAGATAGGGCCCTCTGTGTGCTGAGAGTGATCAGAGTTGAACAGCTGAGAGAAAGTTTTCCAGCAGTGGGAGATTTGACAACCTACATTGTCTGAGGCACAGACGCGAACTTGGCACAGGTGGATGGTGAAGATGGCATGGGAGCGTGAGCTCTGGACATTCATCTGAGTGCTGGCGGTGGTGCGGGACAGAGCGCCCAATTTGAGACACTGCAGCATCTGAAAGAGATAGAGAAGAGAATCAGGTAATCGACACTGAGATAACTCAGCTATTGTGAGTGCAATTGATAATGCAGAAACAATGTAGCATAACATTCATTGATGAACCAATACATTTAAAATACCTGATCAACTTTTTAAAATAAATATTGAATTTTATTTTTATAGAAATAATAATATAATTTACTATACTACTATATAAATAATATAACTGTTTTCATATTGTAATTAAAAACATACAAGCTTTATTTTATATTAATAAAAAAAATATGATCATAGATTTCTAATAGTTTTTTTTTTTTTTTTTTTCAAAAAGACTAACTTGAAAACAATGTATTTTTGTTTTATTAAAAAAACTGAATAACTTAAAAACTAGTTAAAAATTTCTAAATAAAAAAAGTTGTATTTTTATTAAATGTAAATAAACTATTAAAACAAAACTAAAGATGGTTTTGTATTAAAAAGGACAAAAACGTAAATATTACTAATAAACAGACATTTAATTTTATAAACAAATCTGAAAAAAAACTTTTAAATTTGTTTTAAAATGAACATGTAGAAATAAAGATACAAAATAAAAATACATAAAAAGTATAACTAGAAAGTAAAGTTCATAGGGACAAACTTTTATGCTGGCTTGACACAGCCTTGTCTGGAAGTTTCATAAGCTTCCTAATATGATTTATCATGTTGTTTGCATGTCTTAATATGTGTCTAGCATTATTTTATATTTTGCTAACATGTTTTGCGTGATTTTTTTTCCCAAACCACTTAAGCGCACACCACGCCCCTTAACCGAAAACCACGCCCCGCAGCGATGACTCGCGTCTGTGGCTCGATCTCATTGGTCAACTCTATCAGTCACATCTGACTGCGGGAATGTTTTAATACATTGCTAGCATGAATTATCATGTTACTAGCTTGTCTTACCAAAACACTAACATGTTGATAAATGCTAGCATGTCTTAACACATTGCTAGAATGTTTAAGCATATTGCTAGCATGTTTTAACATGTTCCAAGCATAAATTAGCATGTTGCTAACATGATTTAGCACAATGCTAGCAAGTCTATGGTCAAAGCTAGTTTTTAGATGTTGCTAGTAATAGATACTTGGTGGATGAAGCTTAAATACTCAATTAGGGTTATTGTATAAAAGTTTTGACCCCCTCAATGAAAGTCTATGGGACTTTTTCGTAGTTTTGATAGTCAGTTTAAAGCTACACTGTGTAGGATTTTCTCCCATCTAGCGGTGAAATTGTTTATGACTACCAACTGAACGTTACTTTCTAGCCCCTCCCATTCCGAGGGCGTTTTAACTCCTACGGTGGCCGTATTATTTCAAATCTGCCGGCAGTCGCGATTAATCTCCCCCTCGCATTCGTCACGGTGCCACTGAGTGTAAAAACGCGAAAGGCGAAGCTTGAATTTCCAGGTATGTCCCTCTTTGGCTAATGTATTTTCAAGATGGAGGTGCAACATGGCTGCCGCCATTCGAGCGACTCGCTCGTATGTATTCTAAATGGCAGATTCTACGCTTACGAGAATACTTGATTAGTTGGTAGAAGTAATTACACATTAATGAGCACATATCATTTTGAAAGAACAAAGTGTTTTTTGCTAAGAATCAACTTAAAAAATTACACAGTGTAGCTTTAAGGTCAGTTTAAAATCGCAAGTCGTATCAGTTAGAAAACATATAGCAACCCAAATGAGAACAGTCTGAAGATCTGACCTGAGTTTGGTGGTTGTAGCTTTAAAGCACTAAGAGGAGATACTATTTAAATTTAGTCTAAGAAGAAGAAGCTTAAATAGAAGATAATTTGTCAAGCCAACATAACGATTATAAATAAAGACAGCAGTTTATTTTTAAGGGAAAAACTTGTGAGCTTTTAAAATCAATTTGAGCAAGTGCAGAAAGGCTCAAGACATGTCTGCAAACCCTAGTAGAAAGCCAACCTCTGCTTCTGAGCTAACGGTTCGTGTTGTGACTCCCACTGTGTAAATTCCTCCATTGGCATCTTCATGGATCTTAATGTGGGATTTCTGCTTGCGGGCCTCGGCATCTCGAGTCGAATCAAACAGGTCCAGCACCTCCTCATTGTACAACTATGAAACAAAACACTCCACCTGAGACAGCTATAAACATGCAGGAGTGGTTATGTAATTAATTAGCCAAGTTCAGACATGCATGCTAAAATCTCTAACGCCTGCCAATGGTACGACAGGCGTGTTATTTGTGGTGCGCTGTCAACACCACCCTTTGCATGCCGACATGATGGCAGCTCTGCTACACCTATCAGAGTATAATTTTAAACCTCAGTGCTGATATGGAGTGATAACTCAACATCTTCACTTCCATTAACACCAGAAATAACACGTCTGTCAGTCGTAAGATTGCTATTTTCCAGAGCTTAGATGAAACTACACCACAAGAGAACAGTGGAGGTTGTTATTCACCTCTAAGAACTGGGCGTTGATCTTAAACTCGGGTACGGGTCGCCCTTGTTCTGTGGCGGCCTGTCTGCGCTCCTCAATACCCCTGAAGAGGTGGCCGACCGCCCGTGGTATAATTCCCAACTCCTCATCAGTCACGATGTTCACGTCAAAGCCCGTGCCCATGGTGTACGTCTTTCCCGAACCAGTCTGAAAAGATTCAGGAGGAGGTTAGATAACACAAGACCAATCAAACAGAAGCCAATATTGTATCAACTTATATAATAGATATCAACTTTTGGTGTATTTTGAAGTTTCTCCTTAAGCATTAAATAATATTTCAGATCATTTTCAACTAAAACCATGGAGCATCAACTGCGATATAAATGCAATGACCATATACATGCTTTCAACTACCCCCAAAAAATGATAAAATAAATTGACTTCCCTCAGTTGACAAGAGTTGACAAATATATATATTATAAAAGGACTCAGTAATTCCTCAGTTTGCCGAAACATAAAAAATAAATTTTACAGTAATGTAGTTACAATGGAAGTCAATGGGGCAAGAGTTATGGAGGGTTTAAACAGAAAAATGTGAAGCTTGTATTTTTTTTTTTTTTTTTTTTTATACACAAATTGACTAAAATATATATATCACAAAAAATTATTTTGACTTGTTTCTCAGTTTGTACAAACATAACAAAAATAAATAAATAAAGTGGAAAGAGTTACGATGGGTTTAAACAAAAAAGATTTGGATAGGATTGATAGTAGAGTGAAACAAGTTAGAGCATCAAAATGTTGAGACATGTTCAACTTTATGCAAATGAGAGTTGAAAATCATTCATTACATCTGTCATATTTCAAAATGTGCCAATAGTGCTAGCCTAGAGCTTCTGCTGGAATTAAAGCTTAAATCACATTGTTATTGTTACATTTTATCCAGCCCAATATAGCAATATTGACTAAACCAATGGCATGAGTTGGAGGTGGGACTATCTGTTTGACCAACCAATGGCAGATTGTGATGCTGTTTTCAGTAATTCAGATATGGTAAAGGGCATTTTGTATCTGACACACGCTGTAAGCGGTGGACCAATCACAACAGACTGGGCCATCTGACCAATCAAAGCAGAGTAGACCAATCACAACCGACTGGGACATCTGACCAATCCGAGCAGAGTAGGTTTGTGGAAAGGAGGGGTTTAGAGAGACTAAATCTTCGAAGGAACCGTTTTCAGACTTTGAAAAATTAGGTGATGTGCAATGTATATTAAGAAAATATTAAAGTGTATTGTATGAGAGCCTTAGGAATCTTAGTCTTAGGAACCTTTAAATAATAGGGGCACTTTAAAAAGAAGGCACAGGAAAAAAAAAAGTTGGACAACATGGTCTTGTGGAAAACCTGCATGTGCTGTTGATATGTGTGGTAAAAGCAGAGACATTTTCTTTTAGCAGGGGCAACAGAGGAGGGAGACAGCCCAGACAAAAGAAGTTTGGGGTCTATGTTGCCATAGACACATAGAGGAATGACACACACAGGGCCTGTGCCTCATCACCCACTGAAAGAGACGCTGACAGGAAGACAAGACCCTCGAACGACAGAGGGAGAATTAACAAAGCCAAAGAAAGACTGACGAAGAGTTAGGGACTCTCATGAGGGATTTATTCTTATCAGGATTGAATGTAAGAACTTGAGATGTAAAACACTCACAAATGCATTTGTATTGACGGAATTAGATAATTTTAGTAATCTATTATTGTGAAAAAAGAGAAAAGATAGCAGTGTTCTTGTCTGAACATGTCTGTGGTTCAGGTTCTGACAGAAGTTTCATGTTTTTTTTGCTTTGCTTGATGTGTAGCATGCTACACAACTGCTGCAGTTTTTTAAAATCAGTTTTTTATCATTATAACAATGATGTACATATATTTTACATATAAGTTTACATATTTAGTGGTTAAAATGCCATCATAATTAAAAGGCACAATATGTAAGATTGTTGGATCAAAATATCCAAAAACCACTAGAACAATGTTATATAATTTGTTGACTTGTTAACATAACTTTCAACACACACAAATGTATTTTTAGTATGACTGTTTTGGCCAAGTAAAAGAGCGCTGTTACACCCCACAATTTTAAATTCGTAAAATAAAGTCACCTGTATGACTAGTAATTCAGCATTCGCAGCTGTTTCATTAGAATGAAATAAAAGAATGAAAATTTTAATTATCAAACGTAACAAAGTTCAAGTTCAGGGAAGAAAGAGGTGGACGTTAAACGTAACTTTAATTGTAAAATAAACAAACAACGAAACGAAAGAGCTAGCGGCAGCAGCCAACTGTGCCATATAAGCCTATATATGCTTTATACAACAGTAACATTAATAAAACTTTAATACATAAGCTCATCCATAAACACGAGTCCCGTCGGATTGCTTTTCATCAGCTGCGGATCTGAAGATGACAACTCCCATGACTCCACGCTCATTCACGGACGGTGTCATCAAGCTACGACCTCTAGCGCCCAAACTTAAGTAGTTGCCTGATAAAAACTATTATCAAATGGTCTATTTTTCCAGTCAGGCACAAATAAACTGAGGGTCTCAATAGAGTACTGCAGGGATGACATTTTTTGAAGGCAAAACCCAGAAATGAGTTAGCATTTCCACCATCCCGAATCAATGTTTTTTTATGGGCTTTTTGTTAAATGCATGAAATAATGTCTGTGGCTAACACAAGATCAACATATTTTCACTTTTATTTCTACAACATAAAATACACCAGTGATTCTCTCTTGTGATTTTTTGAAGCTTTTACTTGTCTTTTAAAAAGTCAGTTGCTAACAAGTGGCTAAATGGGACTACGAGGGACATTAAACATCATCATGACGAACAGGTAAACTCATCTACTAACTAGCCTTGTGCTTACTTATAATCATGCTCTTTCAAACTATTCTAACTTAAACTTTCAGTGAAAATGTTTCTTTTTTTTTTCTTTAAATAAAGAGTTTGTCGGAAGTGTGTGGTGTGGTTCGTTTATAGCCTACGCTTAGCTTTTTACCTCTGGCCACTGATTTACACTTGAAAATACTTAAAATCAGTATTAATTTGTGAAGATTATCATGATGAACCAAACATGTAAGAACCATTGGTCTTGTTGGTCAAAGCATACTTTTTGTAATCATCCAAAAACCAATGGAAAAATCTAAATGTTCCCCTACAAAACAAGAATACGTAACAAACCGTGAATCAGTGAATTGTTTTTTTTTGGACTGGTTCTATTAAACAGTTCAACTGGGCCAGTTCACTAAAATTAATTGGACTTCTCAACGGTACTTAAGACAGAGTACTTTAGGAGAGCATGTTTGATTTTTGCCTCAGCACACTTGTACACTGTAAAGCTGTAACCTAATCTCATGAGAAAACAACTATTTTATGAGGTGACGATTTTATATGAATTCGAACGAATTCAAAACGTAAAATTGCAAAACGATGCAAAACGTACAATTTTTTGAAAAAAGCAAAAATGGGGGACCACCCCAAACCCAACCTCTAAACTTAACCGTAAGCAGATCATACGAAAACGTTTGAATTTGTAGGAATTCATTCAAATTAGCTACCAATTCACCAAATTGTAACATAAGCAGCTTTCGCACCAGGTAGTTCTAGGACCTTCGTTTTAGTAACTAGCCACCAGGGTGTTTCCCAAAGAACTAATGGTTCCCTTAGGAACATTTTCCTGGTTGCATTCGCACCGCCAGTAGGAACTCTGAAGTGATGTACACCGCACTTGTTGTTGTGTCTTTTATTTTGACGGTGTGGCAGATCTTTATTTTGAAATTATAAGGAAAAGTTTTGACTTTAATCTCGAAACATTTCGACTTTATTCTCGAAACATTTCGACTTTAATCTTGAAACATTTCGACTTTAATCTCGAAATTATAGCATTTATTTTTTTTTTTTTTAGATTATTATTTTTTTTTACATTGCGGTTCAGGGCTTCTGTAAATATATTATAAAAAAAAAAAAAAAAAAAAAACCTGCAAACCTTAGCATTTTCAGTGCGGACTGACTTACTTCACTAGATCAATGGAATATTCAGTTTCTTGTCATTTTACAGTCTTACCTGTCCATAGGCGAAGATAGTGGCATTATAACCTTCAAAACAGCCTTCGATGAGTTTCTCAGTGCAGTTGCTGTAGATATTCTCCTGCTGAGAGTCCATGTCAAAAACATAGTCAAACGTAAAGGCCTTGTCTTTTCCTAGGATGACCTGGGGCTCCCCAGGGGTCACGAATGTGCAGATGTGACATCCCTCTATCTTCTCCTTTGCCAACTGTGGACGAATCCTGAAAAATAGAGAGTGTTTGAGTTTAGTCATTTATCAGAACAAATTAGTTTATATTGAAAGATTTTTGGTCATTAATCTCTAATAACATATACATATATATATATATATATATATATATATATATATATATATACCGATTAAAAACTTGATGTTTATAACTAGCTATTCATGATTGGTTAATTATATATATATATATATATATATATATATTTTTTTTTTTTTTCATTTCTCAGAAAAAAAAGTGAAACATTTGTGCCTCTATTGCTTTAGAAAAAGTCTTCAAGAGTACTGTATTCGTGGAAAGTGGAAACACTCCTAAGTCAGTTTATGAACATAGACGCTCTCTGTTAGTGGAGAGCGAGAGAGGAAGCTATGGCAACACGATAGGTAAACAGTCACACCCTGGGATTCATTTACTCGCGTTTTCTGTTTTCATTATTCAGACCTTTCCTCTAACACAACCTGCCGCTCTGCCTTTAACTTTTTAGCCCATAATACATTCACTTTTGAAGGGGTTGTAGCATGTAAAAACAGATTTTTCTTGCTTTTTAAAAAATTCCAAGGTCCCTGGACAAGGGTGTGGGGGTAGGTGTGTAACGGATCCGGCAAGTTAGTGGGGTTTTGCAATTTGTCCCATCAGTTTGTAACCCGTACTCACAGTTTCTTAAATTGTTCCCTCTGTTTAATAAATCTCGCCCAATGGATTACTAAACCAAACCCACGAATTTCCAATCCATGCAGAGATTTGTAAACCATACCTTCAGTTTTTCAATGGATTGGACTCATGGATTTGTGGCCTGTCCCTCATTTTGAAAATCTGTGCCGACTGATTCAACTATGGCTCACCTATCGGTACTACTAAATTATTATTTCATATTTTTGAATGGATAAAAATAGATTGTTGCATATTCACTGCAAAAAAAATGATTTTCTTACTTAGTATTTTTGTCCTGTTTCCAGTCTAATTATCTAAAAATAGTAGTAAAATGCCATAAGATATTATGTCTTGTTTTCTGAAGAAATAAATCTAAAAGCTTAAAACAAGAAAAATCTTGTGGAAATGGAATAAGAAAAATAATCCTGTTTCTGTTTGAATTAAGATTTTTTTAACCGATTGGCAGTTAAAGGGGCTCTAGGTAACTTTTTAACCTTAACTGAACAGCTTCGGAGTCAGTGGAATGGTTATATTACTTATTTCGGGTTGAATGGTGGTGGTTTCGCACCCCCCTGGTGCCCGAGAGCGGAAAAAACTCACTTGCAACTTTGGGACGCGGGTCGTGTTCCAGGAAGTATCGCGTGATATCAGGTCTCGCGATGTAACAAATTGCTTTACGGCACTGCACACGTAATTACACACCCCCATTCAAGCACCGGCTAGCTAAGCAAAGGGCAACGATAGATTTAGTTATGGCTGAGCCTGTAAAAAGAAGCAGAAAGCTAGGAAATCTTTGTCGGAGGACCAACGAAAGAGGAAACGGGAGACTGACCGAGCAATAAGTCAGACTCGAGTAAAGTTAAATATCGGACCGGCTTTTTCAGAATGGTGAGAACTGAGAGAAACAGAAGCCTGCAAAACGGATGCTGACCTGGCCTTATTGCTGTTGCACTTGTAAGTATCTTTGGAATAAACTGTGTTTAATATTTAAATTTCAAGTAATTGTGACCTCAGGATGTTTGCTATTGTCTGTAAAGTTTTTTTTATTATGATCGCTGTCTGTTACGGGCTTACTAGTAACGTTACACTAGATACTATAACTTTGATGTTAGGCATTGTCATTAGCAAACACGTTTGATTTCTGTAGTTGTGTGGCCGTTCCTCTGTCGGTTTTATTTGTGTAACTTACACTTTAATTTTATGTCACTAAGTCAACGCGTCTGATAATAGGCAATAAACATGTTGCACATATCATCATCGAGCTAGAAAAAACATTCTGATGTTTTCTTAGACAGGCAAAGGTAACTGTCATTCTACTAGATGAACCTTGCTAATATAACTTTAGACAAATATTAGCCTCCGATATATATATATATATTATGCTCATGCCCACTCTCCCAAAAACAAACAATCACGAAAGCAGTAGTTCGCCTTGTTCATATCGTTCGTTCCCGGTAAAAATACTAGTATGCATGACAACACAATAAAATAAAAAAAATCGCCATCAGTTGGAAAGAAAATATTGCTTTACTTGCCTCGGTAGACATAACTGGTTTTGAAATAGCCGGTTCCTCTGCTCAGCTGGGTTGACAGCTGATCAGCTGGGTTGCTCGTGGCGAGGGGGGTGGGGTGGCAACAGTTCGTTTTTACGACAGAGTGTATGAAAGCATTTACTACCAGACACTAGGGGGAGCTTCGTAGAGAAAAAACACTCAAGAGTTGCCTGGTGTCCCTTTAATTTAGCTTTTTTTAAGCAACAACTCATTTAATTTTGATTTATTTCTCCAGAAAACAAGACAAAATATCTTATGGGACTTTACTCATCTAGTAAATGCATCTTGATTGAAGTTTTTTTGTAGATATTTGGACTGGAATCAAGACAAAGTAAGACTTTCACTAAGTAAGAAAAGCATTTTTTGTAGTGTTTTCATTCAGTGGATGAGTGTCTGAGTGAAGCGTTACTCTCCAGTAAAGCTGAGAGCTCTTTAGTGCTGTGATTTACATTGTTCTGTTCAGTGGCGCATTGTTCAGGCTTTGAAAGCCTGTTAATCCAACTCTAGAGATTCTTTGGCCCGGTTTACTCCTGGTGTACAAGTAGACGAGGGAGACAGATACCCGTTTACACCTAGCGTTTTAATCTCTAGTGGTCTCTTTTGTCCACTTTCAACAACTTCTGTCCTGAATTCTTCAAGGGTAGAGTCTATGTAAATGTATGGCTTTTTTCAGATATTTCGATCTAAAGGACGAAGGAAGCTCACACAATTTACATATAAACATGACATTTTGTGGCTGTTCGAACGCTTTCGACCACATGAGCGTTTACACTACGAAAGCAATCCGATCAAATGCGTTTTTGACTACCTCTGGAAGTAGTTGAAAGTGGACAAGCTCATAACGTTTTAGACCCCGTTTACACTTGTATTTAGCGTCGTCCACATGTGATCCAATCGATCAAATCTTAATACCAGGTGTATACAGGGCCTTTATGTAAAGTTTTAAACCCTAATACATCACACAAATCACACACACACACAACTTAATTTGAGAAAGTTAACATGGAAATACAGATTTACTTAATTTAGTACTCAACCAACCCTAAACCTAACGTAACACTCTGCATGAGTTACATGTACTTGCAAAGTTAGTAGAATGTCTAAAGTGGAAATAAAGTGTAACCGTAATTTGCATAAAACATAATCAAAACACTTCCATATAAGCTTCTTTTTTTTTTTTTTACACAACCTTTGCTTTACAACCTTTCGTGTGTAATATTGTGTAAATATGGTTTAATTTGTTCCTACATTTTTTAAATATATGTTCATGATTTGTTAATGAAACGTTCATACGCAGATTTCGTGAACAAATTTGAGTCTGTATGGCTACTGAATGACACCCAGTGTCCTAATAATTTGCATAGTGCTGTGCTACTCTGTTCTTAACCTCTGTTTGTAACATGATTTTCCAGCTGCAAGCTCTCTCTCTCTCTCTCTCTCTCTCTCTCTCTCTCTCTCTCTCTCTCTCTCTCTAGACAGTAATACTAGTCAAACACCCTTGTGTGTGGCCAGTCTTTTCTTGTGACGTCTCAAATGTCTCCAAACTCTCGAATACTGAACACAGACACGTAAGGGTTAACTTTTTCCCTTGGGTTCAGAGCTGCTCATGCGTGATAGTGCATTCTATGCAGCTTAGAGGGGATACATGAACACATAACTCAAAAATAAGCCATATTACAATGACGACCTCTGACCACCGAGAATATATAAAATTGGTCTCGTAAAACCCAAATGCACTCCAAGAACCCCCTAACCACAAATGATGTGAATGTGAGACCATACTACGCCTCTGCGTAATTATACATACTGTAAAAGATATTGTGAGACATTTATGAGAGTGAAATACATTTCCCATTTCAACAGCTTCCACAAAACACTCTAGTGAGTCATCTGACAGATTTGAACACCCAGTGCTTTTTTTGAAACATGCTTGTTTAGTGACTCTATTTGGACTTTAGATGCAACATTTTTACCAGGAATGAGTAACTATTGCTCATACTATTGCACCGTGCACCTAAAATACACATTTAAATGTAATATACTGCATTTAAGACACACTGTTGGATTACATTTATGCCACCCTTAAAACGTCTGTGAAAAATATTTCTGTTTTTGAAAGAATTGTATTACATTTCTGATTTTATTTTATTATTTTTATATCATACATTGAATAATGCATTATTGAATCATACATTAAACCAAATAGTTCAAAAACACAAAATCATTAAGGTAGGAATTTCAATTGACATTGACTCAAACAAATTGAATCAGTCATTGAATCAGTCACTCAAACAATTTGTTAAAAAACTGATTAATTCACAAAAATAAAACATCACTCTTTGTTGTTCAGATACACATATAATACTGCAATACTGCAATACTGAGTCTAAAATGTTAATTATTTATTAATCCGCTCTATAAAAGCAATATTACACATGCAGAGCTGTTTCCTTCAATACATACTTATTTATCCATTGACATCTGAAATTATCATTTGGCAAACAAAATTTTCATCAAAAGCAATTAAAAGAACCATTAATATAATTAAAAAGTACATTTGAGCTTCTGTTTGCCATAATTTATTAGCTCTTATGTGTGTCTAAATTAAATCAGTTCATCATATAAAACAATCACGCCTCTTTAGAAGACTTGATTTAAACCGATAAAAGCTTCATAATAATCATAATAATTAAGCAGTCTGGGTCACACAATGTTCAAAAGGCATAATATAAAGCTCAGCTTCTGACTGAAAGCGTTAACCTCAACCCGCAGGCCTCATTACTGCGATTACAGTGACAAAGAAATCTGCACAGCCTTCTCTTTTCCAGAGAAAAGATCAGTAGCTTAACTGGATTGAACCGTGTTCTACAGGTCTAACAGTTATCTAGTCATTACCCTGTAGGATAAAAGGGTCCAGTTTGTCTGCTAGGGATCATTTGAACTCTAAAACTTTTCAGGTGAGCACACAATGACTTCAAACAGTGAACTAAGCACAAAGAGCAACTTAAACAACATAGCATGGAAAATATATTACAATACCAATAAAGCAGATGTGGAAAGATGAATAAGTGCTGATGTATCCTGCCCTGGAAAACATGACCCCGTTATTGTATTATGGGTATATTTTTTTATGTCCTAGTCTCATTAACAGTTGATTCATCGTTAATTTCTGAGATGAGAGCAGACGTTACCCTATTTTATATCTCTGTATTTCGTCATCATGGTTTGGGTGCCTAAACCTAAAACTAAAATGACAGCAAAAAAAATTTACATTGTCTATCAGAAAATTTGATCACCTCTCTTCAACAAAACACACACTTTGAGGCATCATTTACATCCACAAACTGTTGCCTAAAAAAAAAAAAAAAAAGCATAAAATAGTAAAAATATAAACCATAGTGTCAACACACAACAAGAACAGATTAACCAAGAAAACACACTATATATATATATATATATATATATATATATATATATATATATATATATATATATATATATATATATATATATATATATATATATATATATATATATATATATATACAGTGCAGTGCATAAGTGAATACACCCATGCTAAAGTTGACTAAAAAGAGGAATAAAAAATCATATTTTGGAAATTGAACGTAATGCCTTAATTTAAAAAATTAGGAAAAATCCAACCTTTAAGGACACCAATTTTCTTTGTGAATGAATAATGTATCGTAAATAAATAAATGTTCTTCCTTAAAATACAGGGTGCATAAGTTTGGACACCCCTATGTTAAATTCCCATAGAGGCAGGCAGATTTTTATTTTTAAGTATTTAAAAAAAAAAAAAAAATTAGGATACTATCATCCTGATAAAGTTCCCTTGGCCTTTGGAATTAAAATAGCCCCACATCATCACATAGCCTTCACCATACCTAGAGATTGGCATGGGGTACTTTCCATAAGAGAGATGATCTCTCTAAAGGTTGGATTTTTCCTAATTTTTTAAATTAAGGCATTAAGTTCAATTTCCAAAATATGATTTTTTATTCCTCTTTTTAGTCAACTTTAGCATGGGTGTATTCACTTATGCATAGCACTGTATATATAATGGCTTTTCATGACAGTTGTAGTCGTTATGATAATTAAGATAATAACTTTCATCTATCCAACCTGAGAAACTTGTCTCAAGCTCAGACGGCACACCCACAAACCCGCCTGATGCATACTACAAAAAAATTATATGAACTGGCTAAAATTGACAGCTACAATCTGATTGGGTGGCTTTATGTAATTTCTAGAAGTCAAGGTGCAAAGGTTTTTAATCAGTCTGCCCACAAACATTACAAAGTGTGCAATGTCAAATTGGTGGCTAACTTGTTCGACTTCAGTCTTATTCATACGATCTGCTTGCTTATGCCCCAGTTAGGGCTGCCCACTAAAAGTCAACTAACCGTTAAACGACTATAAGAGGCTTGGTCGACCAAAATTTTATTAGTCGGTTTATCGTAAGAAAAAAAAAAACTCCACAGGCTGTGACGGACAGATCGTTAATGGCATGAAATCCAAACATTCGCTTAATATTCATCGACATCAAATTCTAAGTACGATGCATCATGGGAGAAATTAACTTACTAGTCCCAAAACCGTATTCATATTGTCGCACATTTCAATTGAACCACATTGGTTCAACAATACAGAACTGTCGTTAATGACGACATCATGCAGATGATAGGGTAATAAGTAGGGGTGTAAGAAAAAAATCGATACACATGAGTATCGCGATATTTTATTTTGCAATACTGTATCGATTTTCAAAAACGCAATATCGGTTTTTTTTTTGTTTTTTTTTTACGTCCAAAAATATTCATGGTAAGACGGTGGTTCACGTTTATGTTGTTTAAAAGGCTCGCCGAACGGTGCGTGTCCACTGGCACGGAGCGAGCGGAGCAAGCGTTTTCAATTCATTCCTATGGAAGTCGAGCTTCACGCTCAGCAGTGTATTTTGGGACCGGAGAAAGCGTTGAGAGCGACCGAGAGCGTCAAAAGGTTGGGCAGTTCTCGACTTTATGCAAATATCAAGCGAAAAACGCGGTCGGCAGTTTATGATGGATTTAGTGCGTAAATCATTTTGTTTACAAATTAGACCCTTTGCAGTTGTTTATAGGCTATGTTAAAGATTTTATTTTGGATGTGTTTATTGTTATTATATTGGCTGGGTTTATAAAATTGAAAGGATCTTTGCTTGGTGCATTTGGAAACAAAGCTTGTCTATTTCTAAATGTAATCGCGTGCATGATGATTATACTGTCCGTGTGTTGAAAAAAAAAAAAACACACTTGTAACAGACACATCCCAAAGCGGAGACGTTACAGCGTTGCCAGCGGCACCGAGCGTAGTTTTGCCGCTGTAGTGGACGCGCACCGTGAAGCTGCGTTCACACCAAACGCGAATAGAGCGTCTGGCGCGAGTGATTTCAATGTTAAGTTAATGCAAAGACGCGTTTACGCGCGTCTGGAGGTCCTGTGGCGCGAATGAGGCATTTAGCGCGGCAGACGCTAATTCTTTTAAAATCTTTTATCACATAAAAACTTGATTTCAATAGGCCTATATGACAGATTCATTTTGTTCACTTTCATTCATTTTCGTCCAGTTCACGTTGTTGTTTTGTATTGTGACAGGGGCTATGTATTTTCTTTTATTATGGCCTACTTGAGAAATATAAAAATTTGCTCACTAAGAACCTGTGAAGCACAATACCAAACTGGCAGTCTGATTTTCTGTGAACTGAATTGTTTACCTAAAGTAAACTTCTTTGACTTTTATGCACATCATGTCTTTTTTTAAATATTATTTTTTCTAAAATTATAGTCCTACTTTAAAAAAATCCCAATATATTGCCTTATGCACAGTATCGAAATATATTGCAATATATTGAATCGTGACCCATGTATCGTGATACGTATCGTATCGCCAGATTCTTGCCAATACACAGCCCTAGTAATAAGTTATTAATCTGCTCAAACTGCTTCACTATTTTGTTCTGGTCCTTTGTTTTGTTTTTATTTTTAAATGTTTGATTCACAGGTTCCCTGTTAGGTCATATTTCGGGGTTAAATGTCATATTGATCTCAAGCACACCAGCAAATCTACAACAGAATGGCTGAAAAAGAAAAGAACCAAGGTATTGCAATGGTCCAGTCAAAATCCAGACTTCAACCCAATTGAAATGCTATGGTAGGACCTTAAGAGAGCTGTGCATAAACACATGCCCACAAACCTTAATGAACTAAAGCAGCATTGTAAAGAAGTGCGGGCCAAAATTCATCCACAATGAAGTGAGAGACTGATAATTATACAGAAAACAATTACATCAAGTTATTGCTGCTAAAAGAAGCTCAACAAGCTATTGAATCATGGAGTGCACTTAGTTTTTCACACATGGTTTCTCCATTTTGGCCTTATTCCTGGTAAATAAATAATGGCATGGTGTAATACGTAATGTGTTCATCTGAGGTTGTATTTACCTCATTTTTAGACCAGCTAACAACCAGATGATTTTTTATTATGTCCTGATATGTAAAATCACAGAATTCAAAGAGGGTGTACTTGAGGGAGCAGGCTGATGAGATTGCTTGCTCAACATTTAAACAGTCTGGTTCAGTGTTTGCTGTAAGCTAGTCCTGCATCGTGCTATCAGAGTTCCTCTGAACTCCTCCTCCTCCCCCAGCTCCACCTGCCTATATCTGCTATGGGGTTTGAGTATGTCTATTTCTGCAGCAACAGCATAGCAATAATCAACAGAAGCAGCGTAGCAGATCTAGTCTGCCAAGACCAAATACATCAACACAGCCATATTCATTAGCATGCTTAAACTATTTCGAGAGTTGTCACTCCCCAGAATGTTTCAGAATTAAATTTATATTACAAGGGAACGGCATATTGCATTCTCACAATTGCCACAGAGGGCGCTATAGCAGACAAAACTGTGTGTTTATAGCTAGCCAACTGAATAATAACACTGGTTTAATGGCATCTAGACATTTAAAGTTATCTATTGGGCTTGCAATGCAATGGCCAAGTATTTACATCTGTGTTTGCATATCTGGCCTAAGCTAAAAAGTGGCCTAGACTTGCCGAGTTAAAATTCTGGTTAAGTAAGACAACACTCTTACCTTTGCATATTGATAAAAGTATGTATGTGTGTGTGTCTGTGTGTGTGTGTACACATTCACTCTTCAAACATTACAAAAGTGAAACCCGATCACTAAACCGTACTCGGAACTGCTGTAAAATTTCCTGTTAGGGAACATCGTCTTATTCAATGAAAGGTCGTCTAAGGTTGTGTAATCTAAGCAGGAACAGAATATTCCCGGGTAAATGAGTTGCCAGAAATGGGATGTGAGGATTTCCCCACTCTGTTGAACAGTCAACAAAACTATCCCATTATCTGTTTGTATTGTCCTGATTAAAACTGTTGGCTTTGCACAGATTAGTTTTGTATTTCAGGGCCTCTACTGTTTTAAGGAGGATTTCATTTCTTGCTAAATAATGGAAGAACAGGTACAAACAAGCATGTTTTCTTACACATTATGACACGGGTAGCAGACACACTCTGACATCAAATTTCCACATTTTTCTAAAAAGCAAACACTCTGTTTTAACCCTATTTTTCAATAGCTATGTTTCTACAATCCCACAAAAAGGGCACAAACTGGCTCCCTGATTTTTTTTTTTTTTTTTTAAGAATCGGAGGACTAAATATCTTATATTGTATTTAAATAACTAGATCAACTATTATCTATGGAAGCTTGTTTTCACCATAGAATAAAACATTTTAAAAGATAATAGCGACTTATCTCACAATACAGTTTTCATCTCGCAATTCTGAGAAAAAAATATATAAACTCGCAATTGCGTCAGAATTGCATGACAAAGTCGCAATTGCGAGTTAAAACGTCAGAATTGCGTGATTTAAAGTCACAATTGCGTGTTATAAAGTCAAAATTGCGAGATATAAACAATTCTGAGAAGTAAACTCAAAATTGCAAGAAATAAATTAGCAATTCTGACTTTATGTCTTGGAATTGCGAGTTATCAAGTCCAATTCTGAGGGAAAAAAATACCGACTAAGTCAAAATTGCAAAAACTCGCAATTGTGAGAATTTTTTTTATAAAATAAAGAGTCGCAATTGCCATTTTTTATTCTGTGGCGGAAACAAGCTTCTATAATTATCTTATGTGAAATTAACCATGAAACATATCTACTTTAAACAATGTCTGTAAAAATCCCACAACTGTCAAAAATTTGCACAAGATATTCAATTTACATAAAACCAATGTATTCAATATATTTACAGTATTTTTTTTTTATTACCAACTTTTAAAAATGTTATATTTATGTGTCAGCCCTATACTACAAAGTGTTCCTCATTACAAAAAGAAAAAAATACACCTGAAAAATTTATCTAAAAACTATTTGCACACTTTCTACAGCATGATGTAATGAATAATATCATTAAATGATGCAATAATGTCTTTCCATTTTTTTTCCTATCATTTTGTGCATAAATTGTAGTCAAGCTCCACAATATCCATGTATAACTCAGGGTTTAATGTCTAATCCAGACTTCTATAAATGCATTACTGTAAACATGACTTATTCTTGTTTTTACTAATTGAATTTCTTTTGAATTACTGAAATACTTTTCTGTGGTAATCTACTTTTCTGTGGTAAATTGTTTCGAACTCAGGCACCTTTTTAACATCCTGTCAGGATGAGCATGTCTCTTGAGTATTTTAAACAAGAAGGAATATGTTTTGCAGCATCAGCTGTGTTCTATCACTCTGGAAAGTGCAAATTAAGTTGGTTTGACACATACAGGAAGTACCCACACTGATCGACTGCCTGCATACAGTCCTCACTGCACACATGTGAGGGTAAGGACATGAAGGTCAGAGGTCACTGTAATGCTGTCCGTCTGTCGCCCCAAGCAGGAGCAAAAGAGATGACAACTGATGAAAACATAGACCCAAAACATCCACCCACATCTGCTCCCATGAGCTCATCGGCACAAAACATCAATAATAATAAATGGAAAGAATCCATTGCTTTTGGAACAAAAATATTTAAGGGTGCAAAACACAATCCAGGACGTCTCTATGGAGTATAGGGCCTAAATAAAGAGAAATTACATGTGTGAATCAAAGGGACAGAAAAAAAAGCACAAAATAAGAGACAGAGTGACATGGGAAAGATATACTGTACATATTTTTGGCTTTTCAGAATAGCTGTGGTGGAAATTGTTGTCTCACTCTTAGCATGCACAGATGCCTCCCATGCTTGAATAAACAAGCATTTGTCTAAAGCCTTGCACTAATGTCATCGTCGTTGTGTACACAACCACCCAATCCTGTGTGCACGTGAGTCTGTTGAGTCATCAATTCACATGACAGACGGTTCCTATAGCTCTATTCAACTGGCTCATGAATAAACATGAGCAGACCTAAAAAAATCCATTTGGGTTGCATTAGAAGGTGCGGCTCTGGATCTAGTATGCCCATTTTTTCTAAAAATCTCTATGCCCAGAATACTCATAAGGACGTGAGGGTGCATATTGAAAAATCACTTCACATTTATGAACCGTGAAATGAAATTGGGTCAATGACAAAATAAAGAGTAGAATGCATGAACGACATTTTCAGGAAAAAACCTTTGGATTCGTGGTGGTTCCATACAGTTTTGAAAAACATTTTATATACAATTTCCATTGAAAGCTTAAAGGTGCCATATGTAACTTTTTCACTCTACTAAAGCATAAAAATACCATAATGTTTGCAGACATGCTGAGTTTACATACTCGTTTCTCTGAAAAACACTTCCACAGGCAGTTATTTTACTTTGAAATGTGTGTTCCGTGTTGGAATGTCTGTTTTTGTTTTGGTCTGTGTGATCTCGCCCACTGCCAGTTCACACAATAGTATATAACACCCTGGGATGCCAGTTGGCAGGAAACACAGCGCATTGCAGCCATCAAACAAACTGGATCAGAGATTGCAGATTCTACCCAACCTAAAAAGCCTTGATATCCATCTAAAAATCTCTATGAACGAGAGCATATTAAAACACAGATAAATCAACTCATCAACTTACAGTGTGTAAGTCTCCTCTGCTTTCATTGTCAATTGCACTCGTTCCTGTTGCGCGTCGCGACACCCGCATGAGTGTCGAGTCTGAGCAGGACGGGGGTGGGGAAACAACGATCTCCGATATTTTGAATTTGGACTACAGTACCTATTTCGACCACTAGCTGACATTTTTATAAACTGCACCTTTAAATTTTGGCACTAAAAATGTCAAGTGGTGTGACCATAAAGGCCACAAAATACTCACAACAAAATTCTTTTTTGTTCTTCTTTTGGGGGTAAAAAGAAGTTTGAAATATATGAACAGCGGTATACTATTACCAAACATATACAACAGCAAACATCTAAATGATGATTATTAGTCTACTTTAATTATTAAATTAATATTACAATTATTTGCCCCGCAATTATACAGCACATTACTGCATAACTCATTGCTTGTGTGATATCCACTGGCTTCATGGTTTAAAACGCAAATATTTCCAATATTACGACTTGACGTTTTTCTTTATCAACAATTGCTTGCATATGTTTGGCAACAGTTTCAACCTTAATTGATGGAGAGTGTAGCTTTTCATTTCTTAAACAACCATGTAGTAAGACAAAACATGGCCATATTCCAGGATGACAATGTCAAGATTCATCAGGCTCAAATTGTGAAAGAATGGTTGTGAGAATGGCATGAAGAATCATTTTCACACATGAAAAGACACCCAGACTGGCAGTCCAGATCTGATATTCATTGAAAGTCTTTGGGATGTGCTGAAGGAGACTTTACAGAGTGCTGGACTCTTGCATTGTCAATACAAGATCTTGACCAAAAATTGATGCACATAAATGTTGTGATGTTATTTCCATCAGTTTAAGGTCTGGACTAAAAGTTGCCAATTCATTGGTGGAAAAGGATTTAGTGTACAATAGGGGTGGCACGGTACATGTAAAAACATCCGAACCTTCGGTTCGCTTGTCTCGGTTCGGTGCGTGTGTGCGTTGCGCGGTTCACACGGTTCGACGCATGCGCAACGTAGCCTCATGCCCGTGCTAATACAATGCTTTAACAAAGCAGCTCTCCAGCGAGTTCAGGTTTTTACTCGCGGACGTCTGACGTCGACAGACTGAACAAAAGAAATGAACCAGAAAAGATTTCCACATAAAACCTCATCGCAAACCTACCTACTATGTAATCGCCACGGACCAAAGCTAGTTCGAAGGTGTTTACCAGCCAGCGTCACAACAGTTTGTTCTTCGATTTCACTTAAAGTATATCGGAGGATTCGGAGCCTTAAAGGGATATTTCACCTGGAAAGATGAATGTGTATTTAAATTGGGTCATTTTTGTAGTAGAAATGTGAAATTATTTTAGAAGTTGGTGCCTTCTAGACTGAGAAAAGCCAGAAAATGTATTTTTGGCTCATGTGGATGAAAGACAACAACTCCCAGAATGCACTTGCTTCGCTACCCTACGAGGCCAGTCCCAAGCCACGCCTACCGGTTACAGAGGGCAGTATCGGAAGAAATGATACAACTAGGCTACTAGTTGACTCGAAACTGAAAAGACGCCGTTTTATCGTGAGATCCCCCTATGGGCGGATTGAAGACATGAGGGACGAGCTCCTCCTACTGGCTGCAGTCTCTAGCCTCTGGACAAAAAAGCCTCCGATGACGCTAAATTACGATTTTTTGCGTCATCAGAATTTTTTTTCCAGACACACAATACAGAAATCTCTCGTCCCAGGGGGACATGAGGGATGGAAGCACGGCCATTTGAAAATACTACCGGGTTTGATACAAAGCTTAATGCTAATCAGTGAAGTATCTCTTTAATACTGTTATATACATGTGCATAATATTTTAACAAAACTACTTTACTGCTTATTGACCCACTTACGACCTTGTGCAGCAGTCAGCTAACCAGGCTGTTTTACATATCATAACTATGGTGACATTTTAACCAAAGGAAAGGGTGTACATCTGAGATTTTGATTCAGCTTCTCAATAAGAGATCTTTGCCACACAACCTTTAAGAGACTGGTGAGTCTAATAAGTGATATATATATATGCCATAACCAAACAGTGATACATTAATCTGCAACATAAACCTCAGACCAATGCGACTGACTCAGAGAGTAATTTGATAAAGCATGCTATTGTTAAGACCGGCGGCTTCAAATATTAATGCTGTGACCGGTGGTATTGAATATACCAGTGGTGGATTCTTGCAGGCTATAAGAGAACTGCTCAGAAACTACACATGTAAAGTCATTAGAAACATGCTGTCAAATGCTTTCACTCTGTGAGCTGTACGACGTTTTAGTGCCATGTTAAAGAATGAAGTCATAACATCACAAGAATAAAGTTGTAAAGGTTTTTGAGCATGATGTCATTGTAGGACTCAGATCCAATCCTATTCCTATAGTGTAAATCATCATGTAAATTTTCTCATAATATTAGGATGTTTTTAAGTACTTTATTAACACTATAAAAAGTATTTAATCTCCTAATTTTCTGGCTTCATTCTTGTAATAATACAACTTTACATGTCATAATGTTATAACTTTATTCTTAGTTTTTAGGCTTTCTGAACGTGCTTCCTGTTCCAAACATGTCATTCGCAAAACTCTGAAAAAGATTGATGTGCCATTTAGTAAGTAAATGGAAAGTGCACTGACCTGACAAGTACACAAACAGCTAACTGAGTTTTTCCAATGGCCATGCTTGGGCCAGGTTCTAGTTTGAATTGCCTCAACTCAAAATTCAACATACACCAACTGTCTCTCATTAAAGATGTTCCCAAAGAGCAGCATCCGAGCATCGCAAATCTATTTAATGTCAAATTAGGAGAACAACAGATGAATGAATCCAAGAGTCTTTGAACACAAGATGAATGAAGTGCTTTAGAAGGCAACAATGTAACAGGTAGAGACTGGTACTGTACCAACAACTAACCGCAGGCTGGATAAACTAAAAAATACAGAAATGTTACTGAATCTCATCTCTTTCAAGCCTGTAAAAACACACTCATTTGGGCCTCATCAGACGTGGTTTTACAAACAACAGATACTGTCAGCGACTTAATGCTATTAAACAGTTGCCATGACTTTAGCCTCACAAACAAAGAAGAATGATGGATTGTCCTTCATTAATGTTGCAGATTGAAGGTCTAAATCTCAGAGCCTTGACTGTTACTTCATTTTAAAAGGACATAAAGACTGCTACTGTCTTTATGATGCTGAGCCAGGCACCAAAACACTTATGTCATTCCCTGTGGAGAGAAAATCTACTGATACACAATCTAAAGTCATTCCACAAAGCGATTCTGAGGTATAGCACAAGCGTGAACAAACATTGTGATATCTTCGAACTTTGGGCTTTTGCATTGAGTTTTTATGTCAACACAACCAACTTCTTAAGGCCTGAAACATAGTCAAATGAACACTTCTAAATGTTTCCATACATCATTGCGATTTAAAATGTGCCATGTAATTTATAACACAACATGTATGTGTTGCATTCTCAGCATTACCACAAGGGGTGCTAATTAGCTAATCTATATAATTAGCTATACTTCTACTAAATTAGCTAAATGACACGACTAAACTACTGCACAATAAACTATAACATTAAATAACGGTTTCTACTAAATTTGCAAAATTATCTTAACTAGCCTACTAATCATTAGCTAAACCGTTTCAAATACACTACTAAACATGAGCTAAACTATTGCATTAACAAAACTGCTACTAGATTAGCTAAATTAGCTAAAACACTAAACATTATCTGAACTACAAAATTTGTTAAACCTATACTAAATTAGCTTAATGAGCTAAACTATAACATTAGCAACACATCTATTAAATTAGCTAAGTTAGCTAAAAGAGTAAACGTTAGCTAAACTATAGACCTTTGCCTTGTCCAAAATACCCACAATTGCAGGTGTGTGTAGAACTTTTGGACACACATGAAGTCTTGCAAATGCAAATGTGGATTAGTTTTTAAAACAATATTGCAGAACAAGTTACCAAGGAAAAGTCAGCTAAATGTTAACGTGTATCTCTGATATCTGAATGAAACTGAAGGAAAGCCGTTGTGACTAAACAAAAATACAAGACGGCATGCTTGCGATACATCAGCTAAGGTAGGCTACATGACCAAAAAAACATGTCTTCATGTGACCTGCTTGCTTAAACTAAATCTGACAGATTAACATACCCATGTGAACTGGATTGGATCGCTCAAATGCCTACCAAGCAATAGCATAGTACATGTTTATTTCTTGTAAACAATATGCACATTTTCTTCATTTTTCATCAATTCTCAGATTGTCCAGGTGCTAAATAAACCCATTTCCATGTGATCACAATGCATCCAGCACCTGTTTTAGCACATTTAACTTTCTCAGTCTGACAGGCTTTCATAGGCAAAAACGATGTCTTCATAGAAATGTGACAGAGGAATAAAAAACGGTGGAGTGAATGACATTAGGCCTAAGTCCAAATGTTGAGCAAACTGAGCTGCAGGTCAAAGTCTGTCAGCTCCAGTAACCAGAGCTCCTGAGGTATGTACAATGTAACCTGAGTCTATAGATGGCCTTTGTTTTTCAACAGAGCCTTTTCCAAACACAAAAAGAAGTATTCTGTGTGTCCTTTCAATTTGGTCACAAAAGGATGTGTTTAGTGAAGATTATATCATTTCCAAGATATTATCGCACATAGACTTTAACTGCTTAACTTAGGCTACTTAAAGGGATAGTTCACCCAGTCTGTCATCATTTATGTTGTTCACACTGTCAGCCCAAATCCGATTATTTGTGTATCCGACTGGAATCTAATCTAAATTATTGACCGTCTACACTGTGTATCACAACTGTTCAGATCCGATTTGTGTGTCCCATGCCACTCTTTAGTTTTCCAGAATATCTGCATGACTTTCTTTCTTCTGTAGAAAGTGTTGTTACTGTCAACTAAAATTTTTTTTTTATTATTATTTCCGTTAACTGACATAAAGCTGAAATAAAATAAAATTTCAATATTAGATGAAAAACTTAAAACGAAATTAGAAGTGTTACTTTGGTAACTAACTGAAGTACTAAATTTAGTAAAACTGAAATTGATATAAAATTAAATAAATTAAAGATAAACAGACAGAAATATTAAAGAAGAAAAAAACTAGTAAAAAATAATAGGAAAACCACATACAACTACTAAAACTTAAACTAAGATTAAATTGAGAACTGAAAATTTTATTAAATTCAAAATAAGATTACATTTTATTATAGTAAATCAATAATAGTTTAATAACACTGTCCAAGACACACAAAAAAATGTTTTTGTCCATTTACAATGAAAGTCAATGGGGTCCAAAACCACATACTTTCACTGTACGGTCAAAAACGTAGAGAAAAATAAAAAGTTACAATAGAATTTTCATTTTTGGGTGAACTATTCCTTTTAAATCGACATGAAACAGACGTTGCGATAGTCTTTTCGTCCCTATTGTGATGTACAGTATATCAGAGTGAAACTGCTTCTCGAACAAGAAGAAATGTAGGGCGGGACTTGATTTTGTCCATCGGGAATTGATTGGATCATTGGATTGTTGTAATTTGCAATTGCTGTGATCTCATATGAGTGACAGGTTGCCGGATAAATCATTTAGAATAAATACTGCAATATAAACAAACATAAATATCATGACTTTAAACCGCAATCAAATTTCAAATACATTCAGTGACTGCCAAAAGAAATAATAAGTTTGAATGGCTTTAAAAAAGTAAAATGCAACCTAAAGCTTGACTATATGTTATCCTGTCATCTAGTAGAACCACTTCAACTCAACAGACCTCAGTAGAATAATGTATGTAGATAAAATATTAGATTTGCATATCTATAAAACATTAAAATTTCAATATAAGGCCTTACAACTACTGTAACATAAGATACAGTAATCCGGACCCACTTTTGGGGCTTTCGTCAACAGAAACTTAGAAATGAAGATAAGCCTGCATAATATGTTAAATGTACATATCTAAAAGATTAGGAGTCCATGTAAACACAATAAGGCCACAACTACACCATAAAAAATTAAAGTAAAATAATATACATTTAAATAAAATGCATGCATGCATGCCATCTTACACAACATGTTCAAATGGTGCACAAGAAACAAATAAATATATTGGATAACAATAAAGCATTTGAGCATATGTGTGTATATTTAAAATAAAATCTAAAACCTATAATAAATTATGTCTATATTGATCTGATCATGTTCAATAACAATCAATAGACTAAGAAAATGCCATATATACAGTACACTGTACACAATGAGGCCTTACAGCCACACTGTAACATAACATACAGTAGTAGTTTTCAACCACTTCTTGATCAACAGAAAATAACATACGGTAAAAAAAAGAAAAGAAAATCTATATTTACAAATGTTAATGTAATCATAATCTTATATTACTTTAAAACAGTAGCATTACCTTGATTAACACTTTCTATTCTACATCAAGGATCCATGTTTAGCAACACAATAAGGCCAGAGTCTGACCTCAGAATTAAAAGAACAGGGCAAAAAAAAAAAAAAAAAAAAAAATCTAATGCAAGCATATAATCGTATGTTTATTAAACATTAGGCGTTTACGTAAACACAATGAGCTCGTGCCGAACATAAAGCCCCGATGATGGTGTGACATTGTAGCAGGTACATAAGAGGCGGGCCCATATGGAGCATCAGTGAGACTTTATAGGCTCTTCTGAAGACTATAATATAATATATGAATGTATAGAATTGTACCTGACAGCCACGCGCACTGAGCTCTCATCCTGTCCCAAAGACATGTTCCCGGTCAGGACACAGAAGATAAATATAGCTGATTTTCCTTTTCTTTATCGGCTTATGCAGCAGACACACACACACAGAGCGTCCCTCCCGGCGTCTATTCTGCCATTATAAAGCTGAAATGATCCAAACGGGCGCTCTTTTGACGGGGAAATAATGCAAATATGAAGTAAAACATCTCGTGTTCGGCGCAGCACGTTACATGTTTAATGAGCTGAACGGTGAGTGAGCGACTGCGCGCACGCACACAATCATCTGTCCTGAAAAGCGACTCTCTCCTGGAGAATGACATCACCAGGCCACGCCTTCATCGTGCACGTCAGACCACGCCCTCCTATCTACACCAAAATGACAGGTTACGTGGGACATGGAAAATATCCACTAAAATTTGCAATATATATGCAAGATTTCCAGTAGTGAAAATATCTAGTCTAATAAACACGTTTTGCTCCATTTATAGTCATTTGTTTATTAAATTATTTATTCATTTACTTTTGATTGAATTAATTTAAGGATCAAAACAAAAGGCTCTCGAATTCTTTGTATGGTGGTTGGCTACAGCGCCTTACAGCGCCTCCTTTTGGACACATGCAATACTGCACTTAGCAATGAGAGATTTCCATTACCCAGATGGGAGACGTACTGTTTGTCAATAATTTATACTATTCATTGGCTAAAATAAACTAACCAAAATATTTGAGAATAAAAATGGCAACAAAAAAAAGAAAAAAAAACACTTCAAAAAGCAAAACAAAACAAACAAAAACACCTAAGAAAAGTTAAAACAACAACAACAACAACAAAAGAAAACAAAATAATAAAACAAAAAACACTTCAAAAAGAAAAACAAAAAACTAAACAAAAAAGTAAAACAAAAGAACAAAAACAAACAAACAAAAAAACAAAAACCAAAGCGAACATCAAAACAAAAAAGTAAAACAAAACAACACTAAATACAGTTTTTCTCAGTCGCTTTGGTGCATTTCTCAGATCAGAAATGAAATTCTCAAAACGACTTGTTCAATCTCCATATCACCTGTCACTTGGGCACATCATAAAAGCAGTTTCTCATTCTTTTGAACAAGTTGCGATTGCTTTGGTACATTCATGCAATTGATTATGTACAATTGTCTGCAGTTTACATTATCAGTTGCTAATGCCATGTTGCTCAAAATGTATTAAATAGTTCTCTGTGCAATAGTCTTACCCCTCAAAACATCTAGTTCATCGCATTAAATGCAAAATGGTTGATCTAGTTGTCATAAACTGTCAAGCATATATTTTCTACACATTTCTATTAGACTTTTGTAAATGTGCCATGAATTGATGAATTGTGCAGGTGAATCTTGACTTTCACTAATGGAGAGAATGTAGATCAACCAATGAGAAACCAGTTCTCTGAAATAGCTCAAAGTTACATCTCATGAACCTTCAATTGGCAAGCATATTTATAGTGCTGCATACAAAAGCAAAGTTCTGCCTAAGGGGTCTTTCCTGTGTTTGCCTTTCTAATGTTGTATTTTCGCCTTTGTGCCCCATTGCCTATATATATATAACACAATAATTGTAAGTTTTTTTTTTTTTTTTTTTGTCAGACCACTAGTAAAAGTGTAACTGTGAATCCTATCCCGTCTCTTTCAATCAATAACTCATGTACAGTAGTGTGTAAATTTGTACTTTTGAAATGGATATATGGCATACAGAAGAAGCGCAGCTTTGTACATTTCAATACAGTAACTGTCATCCAAACTGTTGCCATAGTTTACATCAGGTAATACTAACAGAGTGCCGTGTTTTATTGACAACATGACTTGTTTGTGAACAATGACACAATGACTTTTTATCCTGATGGCACTGACATGTTCATTGACATACATACTTACTTTTGAGAGCTGAACTAAAGATTTTGAGTAAGTTACAGGCTTTTGCAGGTAATCCAATGTGTGGTGCTGTTTGTATGAATTGTTTTGAGAATGCACATCCATTGCAAATATTAAGGATGATTTGAGAAAAACTGCAAAAAAAAAAAAAAACTGCAAAAAAAAAGGGAACTGTTTCTACAATTCATTTTTAAATTGAATTTCAGTATCAAATTGTCATGCACATCTAATGTTAAAGTTATTGTTAGAATATTGTTTGACAGAGACAGGCCTACAGACATAATGATCAATAGACAGACAGATAGATGGATATTTAGACAGACAGACAGACAGACAGACAGACAGACAGACAGAGATAGATAGATATATAGATAGATAGAACATAATGTCTAAATTTTTGGTAGTATTTATTTTATTCACAGGTAGATTTTGTGTATGTTGATTGTTGACATACTTGACAGAGTCAAGTCTCATTCACATACTTTATAATTCAACTGTATGTTTACAAAAAAAAAAAAAACTCCCATATGTGTAAAAACATTACATAGCATACAGGCAAGGAGATATACAAACAAGTAAAAGTTCATTGTTTTTGTTCTCCAGTAGTTTCATAAAATGCAGTAATTTTGTAGTCTGCACCTCATTACAAGTATATCCAGAGGCCTCTTTGTGTTTTTCCTAACCTAATGATTTTATCCCCCATAATCCTGTTCTTCAGCCTAGGTCAGCATAGGTAATAATGTCATAGGCGATAATGGAATATCAAAAAAGTATTACATTTTTGGGATGGTAAAATCAAAACTTTGACTGATAATTGTGTACAAATATAAGCACACCCTAGTGCAAATTTAAGGTTGACAGCCTGTTTAATGCACAACAAAGTTGTTTGAGATTAGCGAAGCAAAGAAAACGTACCTTGTATTCAATAAAAATTTCCAACCAACTAGGGTTTAAAAAAAAAATGCAATTTTTCAGTATTTGAATAAGTTTTAAAAGTTTAAAAGTTTTAAAATGTCTATGTTGTATTTGATATTAAAATAAACACAAATATAAACATCACAGCTGTTAGACAAACTTCACAGTATATCAACCTAACTGAAGAGAGACATATGTGCAAAACATTTCATAACAACTAAATAATACTACTTGAGAAACATAGAACATGATGGCGAGCATATATCTCGTTTAGTCTGGTCACCCAGGATCACACATTCTCTAGCTGTTTGTCAGCTAGACACAACATAACCACATCCTGAGTCCTGTGCCCTCAGTGTGTGTATCCAGCATATTGTATTTGTTCATAATACCAGAAACCTGCTTTCTTAAACCCAGAGCTCCCCAGCTGACTCAGACAATGACCTATAGATAGTCATGCTTCAATTTATCTTTCGAGCTCCTTCAATGGTTGATTGCGTAAAAGCTGGTTTTGTAAATTACCTACATGATTTTACATATAACTAAATTTATAGTTTTTAACTTAAACTAACTTAAACTTTAACTACAATAAAAAATGTTTGACCACTATTTACCTATTTATCCTGTTATCACAGGACACATTTTTGTTTTCATATATGGAGGGAAGTTGTTTAGGTTAAAATATCAATAAAAAAAGAAACAATATAGCCTTAGAATTGCATTACCTAAATAATAACTAGCTGAAAGAAAGAAAAGAAAGAAAGGAAAGAAAACATACATCTTTTGAGACTTACTGTTTACCAACATCATTTATACAGCTGAATTATTGGGTAATTGGTTCAATAAAGTGCTGAAAAGGTATAATCAAAATAATAATAAAAAAAAAAACGTTTTGTGTTTGTTGCCTACATAACGCAAAACAAAAAAGTAAAACAAAAGAACAAAAACAAACAAACAACAAAAAATAAACAAAGCAAAAACAAAAGTAAAACAAAAAAGAACAAAGTAAAACAAAAAAAGCAAAACAAAACAAAATAATAAATAAAAAGAAAACAAAAAAACAAAAAAAACAAAACAAAAGGGAACAGTTTCTACAATTCCAATTAAACTTCCATTTCTGTATCGAATTGTCATGTATACACATAAAATGTTAAAATCATCGCAAAATGTTTTAAAAATACCAAAACGAACGTCAAGCATCTCCACGTTTCTTTTACTCCTCATTCTTGTTTTCCGCCGTCTTTAGGACCGAATCTTCGCCCAAGATCTTACACAGTTCGTTCAGTCTGAGCTGCATCTTCGGTATGCCTGCGAGCTGAGACTCTAAGCGCTGTTTTTCCTCCGTCAGCGAAAGCCGTGTGGCTGTATCTAACTGTTCGAACCGCCAGCCGCCCTCCCCGTCAAACTGCAGCAGGTGTGTGTGGTATTTCCTGTGGATGGACATTTGAAGAAATCCAATGTATAGTTTATGTATGTACAATGCATCGCATGCACTTTTTGCTGTAGTAACTAGTAAAATATTCCCTCGAGGACAACGATTGCAAACAAATTCCCTACTAATTAATGTTTCTTCAATAAATACTTGCATTCAAATAAATAAATACTACTGTACTTTCAGATAAAGATATCACTTTGCATTCATTAAGTACATTAAAAATCATGTTGAATTATACTGACTCCTAAAGACATTTTGGCTACGTTCACACTCTCCATTTTTGTGATTGACAGCCATTTGGTTTCAGGTGTGAGTCTTGAAATGTCCAGTTCAAACTGAAAATGTACTGAACTGGTGTGAGTTTGGTTATAGAATGTGGTGTCACTCCCGTAAATAACTGAACTGTGTGTAAACGTAACCATATTAAGGATCACATACATGACTGGCAATCGTATTCTGCTGCAGTGTGAAGAGCTTTTAAAGTTTTATGTTTCTTACCATAGAGAGGGTCTGTGAGTGATGGAAAGCAAGGAAATCCCAGCATCCTTTGCAGCTTGAAATATTTTACCCTCTACATCAATGCTGACAGCACTGGTGCATTCATCCAGTAGAGCATACTTGGGCCTGAAAAACAGGTATTAATTATATTGAAGAAAACAAATCAACAAAATTACAAAAATATGTGTATATGTGTATGAAAATAATATGTGCAATGACATCTTACTTATGGTAAAACATACGTGCCATTCCCATACGCTGCTTCTCTCCTCCAGAAAGAACATCTTTCCAGTCCATCTCTGCATCCCATCCTGCGACCAGACACAAGAGTAAACTACCTCCAAAACATACTTTCTATTAGACTAGAATAGATTTTTGTTGGCCTTTCAAAATAACTATGATGAAATGTCTTTTTTTTTTTACTGGTGGAAAGCTTATTATACAGCTCACAATAATTCTTTCATGGATAAAAAGGAGATTGTAATGGCGAAACACTGGAGTCATGCAAGGTGGGAATTACATGTACAAACCTCCTTCGCGGGTAACTATGTGGTTTAAATTGACAATGTCCAGAATGACTTCCAGGTCCTTGTCTCTGTAACCCTTGTCATGCATGTCATCCAGAGAGTCGGGGTAGATGACCTGGTCTAGTAATGTCCCGACGGACATGTATGGTCTGGAGAGATGGATAAAACATGTTTACTGATATTATATCAGGTAGACTGAAGTTTTTAAGGTTGTGTGGTATTACATGTGCGGCAGATTGATTGATTGATTGATGGAATATTTACAATATTTACATATATAGATAAATTAGCTAGCTAGCTAGCTAGCTAGATAGATAGAGTTATGTGGGTAGCTAGGTAGAGCCAGACAGACAGACATGGATGGATGGATGGATGGATGGATGGATGGATGGAGTACACCCCTCACATTTTTGTAAATATTTTTATTATATCTGTTCATGGGAAAACACTGAAGAATTTACATTTTGCTGAGTGTAAAGCAGCTTGTATAACAGTGTAAATTAGCTGTCCCCTCAAAATAACTCAACACACAGCCATTAATGTCTAAACCGCTGGCAACAAAAGTGAGTACACCCCTAAGTGAAAATGTCCAAATTGGGCCCAAAGTGTCAATATTTTGTGTGGCCACCATTATTTTCCAGCACTGCTTTAACCCTCTTGTGCATGGAGTTCACCAGAGCTTCACAGGTTGCCACTGGAATCCTCTTCCACTCCCCCATGACGACATCACCTTGTGCTCCTCCACCTTCCACAGGTGCTCAAAAGGGTTTAGGTCTGGAGACATGCTTGGCCACTTCATCACCTTCACCCTGAGCTTCTTTAGCAAGGCAGTGGTCGTCTTGGAGGTGTGTTTGGGGTTGTTATCATGTTGGAATCCTGTACTGCGGCCCAGTTTCCGAAGGGAGGGGGATCATGTTCTGCTTCAGTATGTCACGGTACATGTTAGCATTCATGTTTCTCTCAATGAACTGCAGCACCCCTGTGCCAGCAGCACTCATGCAGCCCCAGACCATGATGCTACCACCACCATGATCGACTGTAGGCAAGACACACTTGTCTTTGTACTCCTCACCTGGTTGCCGCCACACACGCTTGACACCATCTGAACCAAATTAGTTTATTTTGGTCTCATCAGACCACAGGACATGGTTCCAGTAATCCATGTCCTTAGTCTGCTTGTCTTCAGCAAACTGTTTGTGAGCTTTCTTGTGCATCATCTTTAGAAGAGGCTTCCTTCTGGGACGACAGCCATGCAGACCAATTTGATGTAGTGTGCGGCATATGGTCTGAGCACTGACAGGCTGACCCCCCACCCCTTCAACCTCTGCAGCAATGCTGGCAGCACTCAAATGTCTATTTTGCAAAGCCAACCTCTGGATATGATCCTGAGCACGTACACTCAACTTCTTTGTTCGACCATGGCGAGGCCTGTTCTGAGTGGAACCTGTCCTGTTAAACCGCTGTATGGTCTTGGCCACCGTGCTGCAGCTCAGTTTCAGGGTGTTGGCAATCTTCTTATAGCCTAGGCCATCTTTATGTAGAGCAACAATTATTTTTTTCAGCTCCTCAGAGAGTTCTTTGCCATGAGGTGCCATTTACAAAAATGTGAGGGGTGTAGGGCTGTAACGATATGCAATATGAAACCAAAATCGCGATCCACAGATCCACGAACCAGTGTCGCGGTGTGAGAAGGCAGAATCGCGACACACCCCTTCCAACTCCCCGTCCAGATCCAATGCTACCACATCTTTAAATTACTATTAGTATTATTTGAAGTTAACATTATAAAATACGTAGACCTACACCACAAAACTAGTTGAGGATAAATTCTTTAAAATTGGGCAATTCCAGCGTTATGGACGTGACATTTGCAGTCAAAACTTGAAATATAAATTCTCAGAAAATAGATTTAATTCCAATCTATTGAAAAGTCTGTTTATATAGTATCCATACTCCCTTAATAAAGGAGTCCAGACATTAGAAAAAATATCTATCTACACATGCGTTTTATATTTAATATGAGGGAAATACACATGCGTTATGGGCGTGACACAAAAAATCTTTAACTGTTAAGTGGCAAATCTGTGAATTACACTGCACAAACCAAAAGTAATACTCCCAACCGGATGAAGAAGGGTTGGCTCTCCACAGAACATAAAATATTCATTTTATTTTAATTTTTGTGTTCGCATTTATGAGGACAATGTTCCGGGCATGACAGTTCTCCGTTGCGGACGTGACCGCTCAAAGCGGCACTAAAAGACTGCTTTAAAACCTTCACAGAGACCTCAAACAGAAAGCACAAAACCTTTCTTTAAAGTGAATTTTGTTTTGTATTAATTGTATCTTAATTTTAATCAATGTTTCATCAACCAATTGCCTGGATTCAATAAATAAGAAGTAAATACAGCAGACAATAGATAATCACGACACGGAGGCGCCGGCGCGTGAACTGGAGCTCGTCTCATAAATGAACCGAAACTCAGCATATAAGGTGGCCTACTTGCCTCACAGACCAGAGAAATATATCTATAGAAAAGAAGTTGTTTATTTGTTTAATGTTTACTTACTTGATTTGTGGTTTACGGCACAGACAGTAAGCCTCAGTTCCCTCAGTGTGAAACAGTAGCCATTTAATTTACTTTGTAAATGTAAGAGAACTTGATTGAAGAAGAATTTTCAACATGCTCGAATCATCTCCACAATGGAGTTTAGTTCTGTTTTTTTTATATATATATATAACACAGAAGTGTTATAACTTTGGCTATTTATTTATTTTACTTAGGTATATTAATTTGCATAGTTAATATTGTTCTTTGGTGTAGTGTTATTTAATAAAAATATATTTTCTTCCCCTCAAAATCTCTCTTTTTTTTCTTCCCTCCAAAAAGAATCGAGGTTTGTATCGAATCGTGGGTCAAAAATTGTGATACGAACTGAATCTTGGTTTTGGTGTATCGTTACAGCCCTAGAGGGGTGTACTCACTTTTGTGAGATACTGTATATAGGTAATATAGGTAGCTAGGTATAGCCAGACAGACAGACAGACAGATAGATAGATCGATCTCCCCTCGACCTGTATATAAAATATTAACCGCTGCGCTTGCACCTGCAGTCCTCGGTAAATATTTCACTATTGAGGACTCTGGTTTCTTTCACTCAGCAGTTCACAAAGCTTTAGTTACACTGTCTCTGACTCTGGTTACAGCAGTCAAATCCTTACGGTGCAACGTCTGCAAGATGGAACAGAGATGAAGGACAGTAGCTCTGTACTGAAACTACAGTAAGTGAGATATTTACCTTAATGTGCCTTAAGTGCCGATGGGAGTGGAATGTTATAAATCACTTTGCGTGATTCATTTAAATACTCTCCTCCCATTAATTTTGCATCTGAAAGGGAAACTCCTACAATATGAAATAAGATCAGCCGCAAAAATCCACGCCTTTTCAGCGCTAATTTTTCACTGCGTGTCTTTAGTAAATCTAGCCCTAGGTTTTATAAAAGTGCCTGAACAGTTTGTGCTATGTGAATGCCGGTGTGTAATACTGCTGATTCTGAAGAGGTGTGTGTGTGATACCATGGGTAAGTGTTGTTCGTACCTCTGTGGGATGTAGAACATGTGCTCAGGAGAGGGTTTATGCAGTAGTCCGCCGTACACGGGCCACAGGCCACTGAGGATCCGGAACAAAGAACTCTTCCCACATCCGTTTGGCCCCGTGATCAACAAATGCATCCCTTCCTCTACCTGCACACAATATCCAGTTACAGGTAACCGAGTACAGTTCACATGGTTAAGTAAGAGGTGTATAACTTAGAGCAAGCTACTTAGATAGCTAGACAGACAGACAGACACAAAATAAATCATTCTAGTTTGAGCTCATGTGTGAACTAAAGACATTCAAAAAGAAAGTGTGGTCAGGTGATTCATATATATAACAATATTATGAGTAATTTTATATATATTTTAATATATAAAATACTTAAAGGGGTGGTTGATTATGATTTCACTTTTCTAACTTTAGTTAGTGTGTAATGTTGCTGTTTGAGCATAAACAACATCTGCAAAGTTCAAATCTGCAAAGTTCAAAGCAAAGGGAGATATTTTCTTTTAAAGAAATCGTTTTTTAAGGACTACAACAAATGGCTGGTAGGGACTACACAACATTCTTCCCGGGCTAATGACATCACTAACCCTAAAATTTACATAAACCCTGCCCCCAGAACGCGATTTATAGATTATCAAGACAGAATACGCTAATCAATGACTAGAAGATAAGCTACATAAATTCACCAACTAACCATTCAGAAATGTTGTCTACATGTTGCCACTTCTTCTTGAGTCTCTCCATCTTTGTCTGACTCCGGTTTTAACATAAAAGGCTAAATGATGGTGAAATTTTCAGTGCATGTCTGTGTGAGTGCAAGCAGTTGAAGCTCCGCCCTCTGTGCCAGGAGCAGCAGCTCATTTGCATTTAAAAGAACAGACACAAAACGGTGCGTTTTTGCTCACCCTCAAAAAGTGACAATTTTAGCATGCTATATAAAAATATCTGTAGGGTGTTTTGAGCTAAAACTTCACATACACACTCTGTGGACATCAAAGACTTATTTTACATCTTGTGAAAAGGACATTATACCACCCCTTTAACATTGATTTGATTAATTGTATGTTTGTATATTTGGAACTTGATGGACACATAAAGATATGATTATTAATAACAAATTAATTAAGTTGCCATCAATGTAAACACAGCTTCAAATTAAAAAAAGACTAAAAATAGCAAAATTAATACTATAAATAAATTGGATATCAGTTTAATTCTGTATCGTCACATTGCTTGTCAACCACAATCAACTAAACTTCACTTTGCACAATGCCAAACATTCCCATAACCTTGTCTTGACTTGTTCAAGACACTTCATATTTCTGAGTTGCATGTGCAAATATTCTTTGCCCACTGATAAAACCAGAAACACATCTATGGTATCAATGTACTGTGTAAAGTTGATAGTAAATGGTATATTTGTGCCCAGATGTGTAGTATTAAGAGTAATTGATACAGATGTTTATTCTTGTTTATCTTACCTTGAAGTTCAAGCAGGACACGACCACATCTCCATTAGGAGTGATTATAGGCACATTTTCACAGACTATACCTTTATCCACATCAATCACTTTGCCTGCAAAAACAGTAGAAAATATAATAAGACAACGTTTTAGAATATTCAGAGGAATAAAAATCTCATTAAAATTTGGTCTATTTTAAACCTATATGATTTTCTTCTGTGAGCACAAAAGAAGATATTTTGAAGAATGTTTGAAGAACCATTGACTCTCATTATATGGAAGAAAAAAAAACACTAAAACATTTCTCAAACCCTCTTTTATGATCCACAGAAGAAAGAGTTTAAACATAAGGGTGAGTAAATGATGAGCAGAGCTGCCCTTTATTCACTAGACCTTTGATTTCCAGAGGCCCGTCGATGTGCATCTCAGGTCTGTTCCCGCTTATTATCTCCCCTGCAGTCGAGGTGGCAGATGAACGTTTGTATATTCCCCTCTGGACTTCATCAAATACCGAAAACATGTTGTGCACACGTGCCGTATAGCCTGCTAACTCTGTGACCTAAAGCACACAGAACAAATGTATGTGATTAGAGTGATAGTGAGACATTTAGAGGTCGGGGTGACTCAACATCAGATAGCATTGCTCAACTGCTGTTTGTCAGGTTCAAAGTAGGTGACCAGGTATTTAGGCCACTTATGTAAAAAAAAAGCGCACTGAAATTTCTGCATCTTATCATCAATAATGCTAATCAGCCTTCATTAAACCCATTGTGTGAAGTTTAAGATCAATCCCTTTGCACAGTATTGGCCTGAATGCTTAATCTGATCCAAAGCACGTGTTAGGAAGTGTTTAGCAAGTGTTTTTCCTTGTTTAGGCAGACACACCACATCCCAAGAGCCTCGGCAAGAAGCATTGTGCTTTCCTTTGGGAACTCAATGGAGTCAACAAGAAAGATTTTTTCCTGAGTTGTTAACTGACCTTTTAAAGGCTTTAGGAATCTAGAAGTGCTTTTCCATTGCTAGCTTGATGTGCTCTGCTATACGCAAATTAACAGTGTTTGCTAATCCAAACATTACTATTTCTCATACTAAAATGTGATGTCACGGAAGTAGTGATAGATGTTTTCTTCCGTATTGAGACATACATTCGAACGAAACAGATTTTTATGAGGTAAAAAAAAAAAAAAGTAGGGTGGACTTGGTTCTATTCATCTGTAGTTGATTGGATGGAAGCAGATCTTAATGCAAACGTGAAGTCAATTGTAAGAAATAGGCAGGTTTAAGTGGACAAAATGATTGGAGAAATATTGAGATTCTGAAGATGAAGATTATATTTTGTACTCCTTGTCTTAGTGACAGCAATAGTATAGCAATGGCCTAAAAGCATTAGCCTAGCTCCGCCCTCCTACGTACTTCCGCTCAATTTTCATTTTCCTTCAGTACTCCGTCTGGGTTTGCGGTATATTCTTGGGTTTTCTCCGGGGAATTTTTTAGCGGTCCAATCAGCGAACAGAGGGAGTGTCTGAGAACGATGAGGTTGAGGTCGTGCGCTAGTTCGAGTTGTAGGGTTACGTCACGACCAAACGTTAGCGATTGGTTGTGGCAGATCCAGAGTGGCTCTGGGCAGATCCAATAGAGCTTCAACAGAGTACCCGCCTTCAAGGAAGTTAACGCTTGTCAATGGAGAGTGGCCAGACTGTGTGTACAAATGAAATGTACGAGAGTCTGGTAGGACCAGGCTATCAAAGCATAGCGATATGATAAAAGCCACATACTGTAGGTACGACCTGACAACATGACAGCTGGTTTTACACTAGCAAGCACTGACTGCTCACATTTACATTTCTTGAGAAAATGTTAATTATTAACAAATCACATACATGTGGGCTAGCTGACTTATAATTAGAACACAACATGTTATTTAAAAGGTCTGAAATAGCCTGATGCTGTGCTTTATAGTGTCTTTCGTTGTAATGGACACATGCAGCATCTGTGAAGCGGGTCTGACTGATGCTCTCTGTTCAACAGATGGTGGATTAAGTTGCCCAGCAGGCTTAGTCAACAGAGTGGCAGCTGATACCAACACTGATCACTAGCCTATAGCAAAGATTCCCAGCTTTCACTGCTGCGTGACATCACATCCTTTGTGGTTTCAGTTCTTAGAGGCCCTTGCTGTTGCACTGCTATACAATAAAAGAATACATTAAAAAAAGTGTGTGTGTGTGTAAAATAATAATTGTTCTTTTGATTTTGTGATGAAATATGACTCTGACATGCTCCTTTGTGTTAATATCAAGAACATCCATATTGTTTATGATGATTAATGACTGTAAAAATAAATGCAAGTGAACAAAAGGAACATGTTTCATTTTTTACCTCTTTATAAGAAGACATGATCCTTTCAATGGCATCGGCCCCTGAGGCCAGAAGATTGCGTGCTGTTGTGAAGGCCTCTGTTCTTTCACTCACCAACACTTGCGTCTGACCATCCGCCAGCTCTGGATTGGAAAAATTACATCTTTAAGCAAAGTGCTACAGTAATGCAATATATATATATATATATATATATATATATATATATATATATATATATATATATATATATAATAAAAACATATACAGTATATATCACAGTACTTGCAATGAGATTACATACTATATACTGTAGAACTACATAAAACTGGACTTCCGCTTTACCATTGTCAGCAAAGCCAGTTGCAGTGATGATGGGCACTGCGACCATAACCAGACCACATCCACTCCAGACGTACTTCATGAGGAACTGCTCGATCATGATGTACCACAGACGTTTTGATAGGATGAGGTTCATCTGCTCCGCCAGGGCACTGTAACACTTCTGCAGCTGCCTCATCTCCACCTGCCACATGATAACACCCAAAAGATATTTAATCTAAAGGCTTTCAAAATAAGTTTTGCCAAACTAACATTCTTAAATGTGTCTTGACAAGTATTGTTATAGTTACATATAGTTATATGAATTTCTGAATTTGTCAATTAACTTTAATTCTACTTCACTGTAAAAAGTGATCAGTTGACTTAAAAAGTGAGGAAACCCATTGCCTTAAAATTAAGTACATAAACTTCATGCATAATTGAAAAAATTAAGTTGTGTGGAAATGATTAGCAAGTTCACATAACTTAATTTTTTCAATTATGCATGAAGTTTATTTACTTAATTTTAAGGCAATGGCTTTTTTATACTTTTTTTTTTTTTTTAGTTAAATCAATTGATCACTTTTTACAGTGTTCCTAATCCGAGTACCTCAATTTTTTATTTAAACTCAGGAAATGAATTGGAATTTAAAAATGGATCCAGTTCTGGATAAGCTCATTTCCAGCACTTAAAAAAAATGTTTTAGTAAATCACAATTATGAAATAAAACTCATTACATAAAAAGCTGAAGTAAAACCTAAGTTGACCTAAAAAGTTAACTACACATATGAATGATGCATTTCCTCATCTTTTGTATTCAGGCACATGTGTGCAGTGTTTCTCACACGGTCCCTATAACAGTACCCTATAATAACTCAATAGGTAATCACAATTGCACTATATATGATTGATGCATTTCCTCGCCTAATACCCTTCCAAAAGAGCAATTATATATGCATGATGCATTTCCTCACCGTGTGTCCCCTATAGAAGGCGATCTCCTCTGCATTGGCTATGATTCTGGAGTGCACATATCTTAGGTAGCCCTTTCTGTGCGCCTCCTCCGCCACCAGTTTACCGAACTTTGGCGAGCAGGCGCGCAGAACCTTGGCCGTGGCGAACACCACCAGACCCGCTAACAGAGTCGGTCCGGTTGCGTTCGCACCCCGAGATCGCGCGGTCTGTATCAAAGTATATGAAGTCAGTATCACGTCCAGAATGGGTTTGGTGAGGTTTGAGTACAAATGCGCAATGGACTGCGAGAACATCATCACATCTTCGGTCAGAGACTGGTCCGGGTTCGCCAGCCTCCCGTCCATGTTACTGACCTTATAATAGGTTTGATTGGTGAAATATGTTTTATATGCATGATCTACCAAGCGCGTGCGGAACGCGAGCGCGAGCTTGCACTCCAGATAACGGATCGCGCTGTTGACGAATGTGGCCGGGATGGCGATCAGAAGCCATTTCATCAGTTTGATCATGAAGCTCCGCGGCTCCTTCTCTACGATCGTTTTCACTATTTTACCGTCCAAACCTGCCACGTAAATAGACAGAAACGTCCGTGAAACGAGAGCTACTGAATGTAAACATAGTAAACCCAGTTCTTTGGTTACAAACCTCGGGAATACGATTTTAACCAGATCAAGAATCTGCTTGAAGAATTCCGCATTGATACCGGGTGATTTACTAAGACCAGACACAGTCTCTGGTGTAGCTTTATGAATAGGTATCAATCCATTCTCGTGTCCTGGTGCAGATGTGCTGTTCCTGGTTGTTTTCCGTTGATTTATTTGTTTGCAGATGATGGGGTAAAGCGTTTTCGCCCCGTATACGGCGGCCGCCAGGAACACCGCTCTTTTCGCCGCAGTGCTCTGATTCCATTTCACTTTTGATGCCGCATGTAGGATGTTGCTCATTTTTTATCCTGCTTTTACGAAAATAAGTAGTCTGCAATCTTCAATTTGTTCCGAGCTACATCCATATGGTCATTCAATGCCTTAAATTGAGAATATATACATACAATTCATGGCACCGTAAGGCTAAAACAGCACCGCTAGGTAGATGCTTCCGTCATTTGGGTTTTCCTCATTGGTCACGCCCCCACTCCACGCTGATTGGCTGCCGCACTTGACGTATGTAAATATAACGGAATGGTCTGATCTATCCCATATATCTTAAACGAACAATTATTTGCTAAAAAGTTAGTAATTTGAAATACAAGTAAAACATTGGAAATTACGAATTTATTGATTTGGTTATTTTGAAAATAACCCTTGTAATTAGTATGGTGTTTTTTTGGATGTCTTGTTACAGCTATCTGTAATTTTTTTATGTTGTGATAAGCATTCAATAAAAAAGAATCGTTTTAAAATGCCTCAGTTTTTTTTTATTATTGTCATCCAGTGTTGTATGATTTCCTTGTTATTGTCAGTTTATTTTTAGAGAGAGGCATCTCAATAATATTATTAGTGATACAATCTTAAACGACATTTTCACGCCACACACGAACAGTCTTGCTGCATTAAGACGTCACTCACATTCAGCTATTGAGAAGTTCTCGCGCGCACAGCGTGAGTACGTTCGCGCCGTTATCGCTTTCTGTTCAAATTAAGATTATATTTTATCGGTTACTGTTCTTGGCATATGCCTAATACTAACATAAACTGGAAAGTTAACATTTTACGCTGTCAGTGTTTAGTTATCTGTAGAGAGCGAGAGACAGAGGGAGAATTTATAACCGCCTCAGACTGACAGCAACATGAACTGGGTCGGAGGATCTCGGTCAGTGCTACTGCTAACCTGCTACCTTAATTAAACTCACTAATAACTGATTTTATATCATTCTTAACTATACAGTTACAATTTCTAAGATTTCAAAGCAAAGATGTTATCAAAATTACTTGGTATTAAGTAATTAAGTTTACAATTCATCTAACGACATCTAATCTTAACTAACCAGGAGCAGGTGTATGAAAAACAAAGAAGACACAATAAAACAGAGAGTGAGTACAATTAATCGCTTTAAACCACATATTTAAGACGTTTTAAACGTTAAAGTGACTAAACATTTATAAACTTTAAAGTGACTAAACATTTATAGTAGTACATTTGAACTATAACTTCCTTGTAAACAGGCCTACACAAATTTACTACAAATAGCCTATTTGTCCGGTTTCACAGACAAGGCTTAAACCTAGTCCCAGACTAAAATGCATGTTTGAGCTGTTTTTACTGAAAGCAACTTTCACTGGCTTATCTTAAAATATGTCAGTGCCATTGTTTTGTCTCAAGGTCACATCAGTAATGTTTTCTTTTTTTAAGACACATTTTAAAAAGCGACTTAAATGTCCAATTTGAACTAAGGCCTTATCCTGGTTTAATCTAAGCCCTGTTTTTGAAATCGGGCCTTGGTTGGGATTAAACTAGGGTAACAGGTAAATTCCCTGCAGAAAAAAAAGACAGATAAAACCAGCCTAAACTGGTTGGCTAGTCTTAGGTGGTCTTCCAGCCTGGTCATAGCTGGTTTAGCAGGATTGTTTTTACTACTTCTTTAGATGGTCAGGCTTGGAGATTAGCTGACCAACCAAGTAAAACCATTTTAACACCAGCTTGCCCAGGCTGAGAGACAGTTTAGACCAACTACTTCCATCTTAAACAAGCTAAGGCCCCATCCACACTACTGCGTTTTAGTTTAGAAACGGAGAATTAAAATGAATACGATCTCCGTCCACACCAGCGTTTTAGCTGCGCATTAGAATTGATCTCCGTCCACATTAAAACGACTGAAAACGCGGATCACGTGACCATTCACCAACACTGGGCATGCGCGTGCCGGTGTAAACCTAGAGACTTTCAAACATAGACTGTAAAAAATGCTTTCAAACATCAAAATGTCATTTATTAATATGTATTTGTGTCAAAATGACATATAAACATCTTTTCCTATTCTATTTTGCCTGGAAACGCTTCCAACAACTTGCGTGTCGCATGAAAAATAGGTCTATTTCTCGCATGCACGCGTTTACCGCGCGAGCCACGCCTGAGACGCGGCAGTTTCTTACTGTAAGAAACTGTTCCAGCGGGTGGAGTTTACTGGTACTGAATATTACCTGTGTATACTCCATGACTGATGACACCCAATCATAGAGCCGAGCGTGAGCCTCTGCGTCATCGTTTCTAAAGTCCTCTGTTTTGACCCGTCCAGACTAAAACGCCCTCCGGAGATTCAAAACGGAAAAAGGGGTCGGCAGCGTTTCTAAACTTCTCCGTTTTGGGTCTCCGTTTTTGCCGTTTTAGTGTGGACGGGAGGTGCAAACATAGCAAAAGGTCTCAGTTTTTTAACGAAAACGCAGTAGTGTGGACGGGGACTAAGACCAGCTAACCAGCTCTCTCTCTCTCTTTTTTCCATAGTTAGTAGTGTTTTATTTGATCTGAAAGCAATTCTCTGGTAATTCTCTGTTCCACCTCAAGGCATTTTTTCAAAAGCAAAGGATGAAGAAAAAGTCAAATATTATGGACTCAACCAAAGGACAAAACTCTGGCAATATGGATCTGCTGACATTATTCATAGTCAACCAGATTGCGTCAAAGAAAGAGAAAACCGGTACAGTCATAGTGCACTTACAAATGAACACATAGCAAACATGCTTTTATATCCTTTTAATAAAGACATGTAAAATCATGATATGTTTTGTTTTGCAGGCAAACCAAAAATAAACCCTTTGATTGGTGAAAAAAGAACCAAAAAAGCTTTGAACGAACCCTTAGAGTTACCAATGAGCCCTTGCTCTCCTTCAAAACTGAACCTAGTCATCAGTCAGCCAAAGTACAGGTACATTTTCAATAGGTTTGTTATTCAATCTTTATTTCCAAATAATTTCATCTACAGCTATTTGGTATTTGTTTCAACAGTGTAGACACACCTGGTTTCAAAATCAGAAAACATCGCCTTGCTGAAAAATTCAAGTTCAAGCCGGTAAGGATGACTAAAGTGGTCACTACCACAAAATAATTCACCTATATTCCATTAACCAGTCATTGACCTTATTATTAAAGGAGCTGTATGTAAGAAATGTATTTCAATTAATCATAAAATGGCCCTGATATGTCACTAGACATTAAGAAATCATGTTCATTTCAAATACTTATATCACTGACAACAGTATTCCGGCCAGGATATTGTCATTTAAAAGTGAAGTTGCAGCCCTCAACTGATGTTGATGTTGTCATGTTGTGTTTTGGCCTGATGCGCCACCCTCCACCTATCTACCAATCACGAAGTCAGTAGTGATTCGGCATCCAGGTTGCCAGCTCTGCTCTAGTACCACAGCTACGTATCAGCCTACGTTCCTGCTGGATCCTGCAGCCTATCTGGCAACCTCGAGTCAGGGAGGAGGGGATACACCGCTCTACAGTAATTTGAAAGTGATTGCAGTACCAGTTTTGGCCACAATCTTACATACGGTTCCTTTAACTTGTCATTATTAAGATTTATAGTATTTTGTATATAAAAGTTAATTATCAAGGATTATATAAAGGCTTGTTCTCCCATAGCTGTCTCCTGTGCTTGAATCTAACCTGTCCGATGCCAGTAGCTCAGAAAATCAATATCAGCCATCCTCAACTTCAAATGGCTGCTCAGATCCAGTCCAACCCAAACCAACACCACATGTACCGTCCTCCCTGCCATCCAGGGAAAATCCTGACAATAATACTCATCAGGTCTATTGATATCAAGTCAACAGTTTGTGCAACACAACCTAGTAACACAATTTTTTACAGTGTATGTCTCTACAGTATGTGTCATTCTCTCAACCAACAAAGCTGAACAATCCATGGACCGTTGCATCTAATGAAGCTCCCGAGCAAGATCTGCCTCACAACAGTCCAGTGGTTGGAAATCAGTTTGAGAGCACATTACCAAAGTGGGTACTATGTTATTACTATATTCCCAACACAGTATGCCAGTAAGAGAATGGGTATGAGAAAGTACATATATGGAACTGTCATAATCTGTTGCAGCCCAGAAATGGAAGAGGATTCAGTGACCTCAGTTCTGTATCCACTGAGCAGTGAACAACCGGAGGAGCCACTGTTCATAGATTTCAAGGACATAGATTGTAAAGGTGATAATATGGCTTCTAGCATATGTAGTTACAGGGAGATACTAGAATAAAAAACTTTCAGTATATATATATATATATATATATATATATATATATATATATATATATATGGCTAAAAAGTATCAGTAGTAAAAATGACACAAGTACTCAGTGTATACCCAAACAGTGCAAAGACAAAAACATTTCTATATTATATGATCAGCAGTGTCTAAGTAGTCTAAGTACAAATTGCTCACATGATCTATTTTATGTAGCAAGTATGGTAATACTATGAAACATTAACCGTAACTCGTCTAACACATTTGATTGAAATGTGATAAAAAACTATTTTTGGTTACACTTTATTTTAAAGTGTCATTGTTACAGTGTAATTATATATTTAAGTACTGCTGAGTAATAATAATTAATTACATGTACTTACTATAGGGTTAGGGTAGGATTAGAATTTGGATGATTATGCATATGGATGATTAATTATGCATAATTAACTGTTATTGCTATGGTAAGTAAATGTGACATTTGTTACAAAGACACTGTAAAATAAAGTGTTGCCCTATTTTTTAAGTCAAGTTTAACAAAGCAAATATATCAACAAAAATATCAGAGACAAATATTAGAAAAAAAAAGAAAAAAATCGTAAAAATATATATATATATATACTGTATGTATGTATAAAACACCCCTGACTATTATGTAATGTATTTTAATATGCAATATTTGAAATTGTCAAGTCACATTTATTTAAATAGTGCCTTTTACAATACAGATTGTTTCAAAGCAGCTTTACAGAGATAACAGGAAAATAATGCAAAAAAAGTTTGCTTCCAGAAGAAAATAGTGTCATAGTCCAGCTTAAGTAAGTTCAGTGATGTTTCATTTTTGTTTTAAACAAGTTATTATTTTAGTTTATATATATATATATATATATATATATATATATATATATATATATATATATATATATATATATATATATATATATATAATATAGCTGCTCTGGAGTAAACCGTGATGTCATCGTCCAGCTCAGTTCAGTTCTTATATAATAGTGTCAATGCAGGAAGATCAATATTATTGTTGAATATTAAATTGAATGTAAAATTTAATGTCCCTAACTAAGCAAGCCAAGCCAATGGCAACAAAGGTGGAAAAAGGCGACAGTTGCAAGGCAAACTTGTAAAAATATTGTAAAATAAAATTGTAAAATATTATGCAATATTACATTTACTCTTTAAAGTTAATACAGATTTTGAGTATTTATAGCATTTAGTGTAAATAATTGTTTGTGAGCTTCTGAGAAAATACAGAAACAATGTTACATTTGACTGACCTACTCAATCAGTAATATTTCCAAGCCTTCATGAGATGTCCAGAGTACAGTCAGTTGGTATTTTGATTCATTGCATATAATGTTCTTTATTATTCTCATTTCTTATAGAGCTTGCCTCAATTAGTTCTTATGACAGATCACAAAACATGTCCAATGATGAGCAGTTTTCAACACAGGTATGAAAAAACAAGCTTGAACAAGTTTAGAAATGAAAACATATTAAAAAAAAATGTGTTTATGAATATTTTCTATCTTTTACATAATTTCGAGCATATGGTTACTTCATTAATACATAGATTTGATTGGTTCATTTTAGAAATAAAGTAAGGGAAAGGGTGAAAAACTATAGTGACAGCTACATTAGTCCTATCCAGTTGCATAGTGTCCTATTAGTCCTGCATTAGTAGGTAAATACTGCCTTCTTGTGGTTGAAAGCAACATAGACATACAGTAAGTTATTTTTTATTTATTTTTTCAGGAATTTGAAGGTACTGACTGCAACACATGTAAGTTTTATGGTTATTGTTATTATAGATGAATATATCGTTTTAGTGCTCAGAACAATACGTTTTATTGTGTTTCAGCAGGTGCTGATGGTAGAAATGTCTTTGTGCACGGTTGTGAATCTCCAAAAGGAGTTTATTTCGGCCTAGATGACGTAAGACAAAAACTGTTGTGAAACTGTGAAATTCACCCATTCAATTATTTCTTTATGACCATTAAATTGTCTCTTGATGGACAGGAAGAAGAAGAAATGGACCTGCGCCATGCTGAAGATCCTCTCATAGCAAAGCACTGTTGCTTATCTGTGAACAATTTGACAGCAACACATTTACAAGCTCCATCCTGCAATCAGGAGGCAACATTTTGCAGTGATTCTCAAAGTGAGGTAAAATCCAGAGTTTCAGACATGAGACAAGTAAACTGTCGACAAAAACTCAATGAAAATCAGTTTGTACCTTCTCATCTGCAGACAGAAGCACAAAGGTGTGACAGGGATCCTCCAATAACCTTGAATAAGGGGACACAAACAGAAGCTTTATCTAACTGTGATGTCTCAGTTCAGTGTTCACTTATTCATCACACCACATCTGTGTCTTTCCCCACCGCTGATCAGAAAACCAATGTCCTTACCACAAGGCAGCAGTCTTTTCATTTTAATCAGATGCTCAATCCAACTACACTTAGTTCTCCGAAAGATGGCCACAAAAGAACAGGAAATAGTCCCTCAGAGGCATCAGCAGCAAACAAGCAGGCACAGAGACATCCGAAATCACAAGCAGACTTCTCCCTCCGCAAACTTCGCAATCGGAAGAGCACAGGAGGAGATATGACGTCAGTTTTGAAACATCCTTTCTGCAAAGCCTCAGGTACAATAACTAATCCACTGTGAAACCTCACAACATTTTTTTTTGTGAAAGTTTCCAGATGATTCTGATCAACATGGATGATTTTAAAAGAATAGTTCACCTAAAAATTAACATTGTCATTATGTTCACACCTTCATGTATTTTCCGAAATGTTCACGCTGTTCTTTTCAATACAAACAAGACAACAAAGCTTGATAAAAATTTGTGAATGTATGACTCATGCATCATATTGCAAGTCTTCTGAAGATGGATTCAAATGTATTACTTATATTTATCTTTTTTGAAAGTAATGAATACTTTTATTCAGCAAGGATTCATTAAATTGATCAAAAGTTAAAATAAAGATATTAAAGGGATAGTTCGGCCAAAAATGATATTTAGCCCATGATTTACTCACCCTCATGCCGTTCGAGATCCATATGTCAATCTTTTTTCAGACGAACACATTTTCAGTTATTTTAGAAAATGTCTTAGATCTTTCAGTGGTTATAATGTGAAGCTATGGGGTCCACCTCATTCAAGTTCCGAAAATGTGCATGCATCCTTCACACAAGTAATCCATCCGGCTCCAGGGGGATAAACGAAGGCCTTCTGAGGGTAATCCGTGCGGTTTTGTCATAAAAATATACATATTTAAAACTTTATAAACGAAAATAACTGGCTTCCGGTAGCGGTCGACGCGTGTTCACGGAGATTGATGCTGGCGTATGACGTAGGACGTAGCGTAGGAAGCGTCGTGACGTAGAACGAACGTCCAAAGTAGTCGATTGCCGAGTTCACGCGCATAGGTTTAGTTACCTATGATGACGCGCGTGAACTCGGCAATCGACTACTTTGGACTTCAACCGAAAACAGGATGTAAACAGGTATTTGCGCTGGCTTAAATAACATCATTTTTATACATATCTTTTACATCTACTGCAGTCAGATCCACTCGTGTTCACTCAGAAGGAATCACTCACATTTTCTGTGCACTTGTAATGACACATCAAGGATGTTAAGAGCCTAAAAGCAGGTTTAGTACTTGCCCCATTGAAGTCAATTGACTGGAGTTCTCCTTTAAGCATCTAAGCACATGGTCTAAAGCGCACAGCACAAGTGCACTTAGGACGTGTCCGAATCCACTTTTGCTAGTTTACTTGCAATAAACCAATCAGAATGTAATTTCCCATTTCCTTTAAAAGCCAGTTGCACTCGTGCCATGGCGGATTCGCTATTTACATGACGGAATTAGCAAGCGGAAAGACTTGAGCACTTCTCCAGAGAGCAAACGGATCCGCTCGTGTGCGAGGTTAAAGAGCGCAAGCAGACCATCTACGGGACAATCCGGATTTCACCATATCTTTATGTACAAAATATTTATCTTTTAGGGTGCTTTCACACTAGCACTTTTGGTGCGCACCCGGGTTCGAATGACGTCAGAGTTCGGTTCGTTTGGATGATGTGAACGCTGTCTTCCGAACTCTGGTGCGCACACGCGAACCATAATCGAGTCTGCTTAAAGGACAATTCCGGTGAAAAATGAACCTAGGGGTAATTAACACATGGTTACCGAGTCGATCGTTCCCTGGGATGCGTTTTCATGATAATCGAATGTAAAGAGTTTTATCTCTAAAAACAGATTAGCTTATAACACTAGTATATGGGGCACCAGAGTAAGTAAAAGTAAATCGCTAGTTAATACCACTAACAAGGCTCAAAATAGCCTCACACTAACATGGTAGCATAATGAGGGTCCCTACATGCAAACCGAAGCATTGAGAACTTTGTAAGTGAACAGACAGTTTAATAAGAAGATACTTTATAAAGACAGTACATTACGCGTTTACAGACTGGAGTCATCTTGGAAAACAGTCCCGACTAGTCGAGCCACGAACGCTGTGCTAAGTTAGATTTCACAAACGTAATTCCTATCGACCAGGGGTGCGTTTCCCGAAAGCATCGTTGGCCAACTATGGTCGCAAGTTCCGTCGTTACCAATAGAGTTCAATGGACATTGCGATGAACTTGCGACCATAGTTGGCCAACGATGCTTTCGGGAAACGCACCCCAGCTCACTTAGCACGGGGTTCGTGACTCGATTAGTCGAGACTGTTTTCCAAGATGACGCCTGCCTGTAAACGTGTAATGTACTGTCTTTATAAAGTATCTTCTTATTAAACTGTCTGTACAAAATGCATTTGCTATTTAAACAAATGATAACTGCGTCAGGCTGAAACCAGCAGAAAACACTTGCGTCTCGCCTGGCACTACATTATGCCGGGTGTATGATAGGGCCCTTATAATGTAACAGTAAATGTTGTTCTTTTGATTGACTCAATGATTTCTGAACGATCATGTGAAAATTCAGCTTTTGATCACAGGAATTGTAAAGTACACTAATAGAAATATTAAAATAATAAAAAATGTATAATATAAAAATACAGTTTTAATAATAAAAAAAAGTAATAATACTTTACTAGTAAATACTACTAGTATTTTTGAAAACCATTAGAAACTGACCCCAACAGTATTGTATATCAGGACGTCAGAATGTAATTTACCCAGAATGAACTATTCCCATTTCATATTATGATATTGAAGGTCGAATAGTACTTTTTTTAAATGTCTTTTGTTTACTCCAGAACAGAAAATAGAGGAGATGTGGAAAGCTAGAGTGAAATTATCGAGGTGTGACAGCCCTCGTTTGGAAAGTGTGACGCGAAACCCTGTCAAGGATGTCAGGAGAATCTGTGAAAGAGAAGAAAAATTCACGGCAGAGAAAGGTGTGAACTGGGTCTCCGAAGAGACAGAGAAACAAGAAGCTGCTGACATTCTGCTGACCTAAAGCACAGAAAGGATTAGACAGTAAGCAAAATAAGATTTTGAAAAATCGATTGTTCAAATTTGATGCATGTAGGATTGAAAACCCAAATCCTAACAATATTGTATGTTATGTCTTTATTATTATCTCCAAGTACATATTCAAGTTTTCAAAGTTCATATATTTAGTTTTATATAATATAAATCTAGCAACAGTATACAGCAACAGTAATCAAATACTGTACAACACAACATTTGTCCTGACTAGTTTCCATTAATGGTAGAAACGCTGCATTTTGTTTTTCACATAAAAAAAAAATACATCCATACACTTAAAACAGATGTGTTCATTGGTAATAACACAAAGGTTTATTGATGGAGAACCTCCCAAGTACAATCTAAAATTCAAATACATCTGGTACACATGAAACTGCTCAATAAATCTCTAAATTACATCATACATATAGACTGAAACTTTTCTAATCTCTCTTCTTGGACACGAATAGAAGCAATATGTTTTTTATGTTAGAGTTTTTATTGGTTTGGAATAGTTCACCCAAAAATGTCTTTTGTCCTTTTTGAAGATTGGCCTGCCTTTGTCACTATATGCTTTCAGTGTACGGAAAAGAGCAGCTTTAACATTCTTCAGAATGTGTCCTTTTTATGTTCTACAGAATAAAAAAAGTTTTGGAACGATGTGAGGGTGAGTAATTGATGATTGAGGGTGCATTTGTGGGTGAACTTTTCCTGTAAAATCTAAATCGATATAATGTCAAACATTGTGCCAATTTAATTTGTGCTTCTCTCAACCAAATTAAGTTTTATCCAATGGAAAATGTCAAATTACACATGATCATGTACAGTATCTGAACAAAACACATTACACAAGGCCTGATGTGCACATTTATGTTTCACTGAGCAAAGTGAAACCTTTAAACAGGAACTTGAGCAAATTATTGGTTGCTTTTATGAGAGCCATCAACTTGGTTTTGATAAAGCTACAACCACAACATAGAGATTTTCAGGCCAGTTTGGCACACTTTGATGTGTATTTGTCTATTTGTATACTTACGAAGTAGCACAAAAGAACAATGGACATTACAGTACTTGTCGAAACGGTTATTCTACACTGTTTCATGGACAAGACCAACTGCGAGGATTTTGTACACTAGGCTATAAGGAAGACAAATTAAAATTATAATAAAATATATATATATTTAATAACAAATCATAAAATTTTAAATGTAAACATTTAAATGCAAATAAATAAATAAATAAAATAATAATAATGAAACAAACTGATATAAAAAAATGTGAAATATTTTATAAGGCCACAATACACTATCACAGGAAAACTGCAGAAAGCTACATCTGACTTTTTATGTGTCAATGATCTCTAATTCTACAAACATGATGGTTCAAATGACAAAATAGTCAATGGTACTTTAAAATCAAGATGGTGAAATATGAATCGCATATTATCGTGTTGACAAATAATGTTTATTCACTGCAATTTATATTTTGTTGATATTCAGGGAGTCACATTTTATTTTAATTGGTTTTGATTCATTTATAGACTAGTCAAAAATTCAGACATACTTGAATGCCCATATAGGCAATAGGTGGCTACTTTGACCAATCTGAAATATATAGAAAATAATGATTTGTTGAATATTTTTGATCTCTATATAATTCCAACACTTCCATTGTTAATATTTTTGATGACTTTACTATTATTCTAAAATACAATAAACCCTTTTCACATTTGTAGGGTTCTCAGAACTAGAAGTTGTCAGTGTGGTGAACGCAAATTGCAGCAAATATAATTTTTTCATTCCAATTTATATGTATAAAATTTGCTTTGTGTTCACGCTTAGACATGATATTAAGAAAAAAAAAATATTCTGCATATATATTACTGCATTTACAGCTAACATCTCATTTTACATAAATAAGCAGAGGATATTCATCTGACAGTGGAGGAACAAGCCAGAAACATACTGACAATATTATAAAAGCTGACATGGCACTGCGTGTTTGTTTGTGTGTGCTCTACAACCCTGTTCTTGCCATCGCGGTGAACGTCTGGATGAGAGAGGCTCAACCTGACCAATACAGTGGGCGGACCTGACGTCAGGGTTGAGCAATGCTCAATCGATGCCGAACCAGAGGTTTCACACGTGTTATTCGACATCTGATGCGTCGTTGTCCGATAGGTGGTAGTTTGACCCTTTTACCCGGATGTATTCAACCTGCCGATCCTCATCAGAATCCGAGATACCACACGAGCAGAGCCGGTTATAAAACAAGGACTCAATCTCTTCTAGTCGCCGTCCCTTAGTCTCAGGGAGGCAACCATAAATGAAAAAGAAACCAGATAGAGCCAAACTGGAATAAAGGAAGAATACACCTGGAAAACAAAAGAGATATATTATTTAATAAATTATCATTTTTATAATGGCTAAAAATACCAAAACTATACAGAAGTCAACTATGCATTTTTTTTTTCTGCTGGCCCAGTCAGAATTAAGGATCTTGTTTACACTACAAAATGAATTATTTAAAAAGATAATTGTGACTTTTTATCTCACAATTGCGAGTTGACTGCTCGTAGTTCTGACTTTATTTCTCAGAATTGCGAGAAATATACACAATCACGTGTTATAAAGTCAGAATTACTAGATATAAATATGCAATTCAGAATTGCGAGTTTATTTCTTGCAATTGCGACTTTATATCACGCAACTCTGACTTTATAATACACAACTGCGACTTTAAATCACGCAATTCTGAGATAAAAAAGTCAGAATTGCAAGATGTAAACTAGCAATTGTGAGAAAAGTCAGAATTGTCAGATAAAAAGTCGCAATTACCTTTTTATTTTTTATTCTGTGGCGGAAACAAGCTTCTTCATTGTAGTTCCAATTTTTACTTGCACAATTTTTACATACAGTAAAAGTATGACCCATTTTTATCATTTTAGATTTTTAGTGTTTTTATTAAGTGATGTATATAAAGTTTCAGATGCAAAGCATTTTATTTAACTGATGAACTGTTCCCAAGACAACCTTTCTTTTTCCTTTTCAATAAGATACATTGAGGAATTGCCACAATACGTCCAGGAAAGTGTGCTTAAAATGTCAATTTGCACAGAGACTTCCAGATGAAAGTAATAGTGAGTCATGAACAAAATCAGTTCTACAATGCCTTTATGCATAGTATACTCTTGATGTTGAGAGATCAAATACTGTGATGATGCTGACAAAAAGGTCAAGTTCATGACTGCTGTCACTGAACTATTTAGAGCATTACCGTAGTAAGTCAGGTACTGGGCCATATGGAGGAACGTTAGAGACACCAGCACATTGAAGGTCCAGTTCACCCCAGCCGAACAAGCATTTCCCGTGCTTCTGGCCCAAAGAGGGTAGATTTCAGAATTAACTGTCCATGGCATTGGCCCCATTCCTGTCAAGAGGTAATGCAACGTCACAAGGAACATATTACAGGTCTATATCTCCCAAAGCAACCATGTGGTTATGTCCTTTTGAAAGGCACAATGGTGATGGATTGCAGGTGCCTTCTGGCATTTATCGTAGAATGTATTGCTAAGGGAAGCATTTTCCCTTACTTGTTACAAGCCCCAGTTTAGTTAAAAAATTATATATATATATATATATATATATATATATATATATATATATATATAAACAAATGCACATAAGTATATAAACAAGTTTGTAATACTTTTTCATAGTGTTTTACTGGCAAATATCAATAGTGAGAAATAAACAGTCCTTTGCCTGTTTATTTGGAAGCTCAACCGTACTTGCCTGATGCACAAGATCAAATCACAAGATCATTGGTTCTTGCGGAAGTTCAAGCGTGCTGGCGTGAGACGTGAGAATGAACCTCATTGGGGAGCTTCTCCAACATAAGGCTGCATCCTAGTGAGTCTTAAGTGTGTCCTTACTAGTCCAGTACTTCAGAGGCTTGTAGGCTAGTGTACTTCTCAGCATTAAAGGGATACTTCAGGATTTAGCATTAAGCTTTGTATTAGTAGAAAACCTGTAGTATTTTCGAATTACCATGCTTTCCACCCTCATATCCCCCTGAGACAAGAGATTTATGTATTTTTTGTCTGGAAAAAATCCTCCGATGACGCAAAAATCGTCATTTTGCGTCATCGGAGGATTTTCTGGCCAGAGGCTAAAGACTACAGCCAGTAGATGGCGTTGTTCCGCATGTTTTCAGCCCGCCTATAGAGGGTGGGATCTCACTCACAGAATGTACACACAGTCAACCGTCTTTCTTTGGAAACTAAGCTAGCAGGCTCTTGTTCTGTGGAGAAAGCTGAATAGTAGGAGAAAGCTGAGTAAGTAGGGGTTACCATCTTCCTTTTCCCGGACTTAAGATCGTTCAAGATGCACGGGATTCAGCTTTTGTTTTCTGCGGTCGCCATTCATTGTTTACATGCACACCTTTTGTTACAATCTGAATTCATTCCGATTGGTGAATCTGAATGTAGTGTTTACATGAACGCTAAACAAGTGATCGGTTGATGTGCGTTTTACCATTGCTAAGAAAATTCCCGCTCCTCCGTGAGAGATGCGAGACCCGGCGCGTCTCAGTAACGACGCCACCGGCCTCGCGCCGTTCTCCCGCGGCCGTCAGTCTCGTCCTGCTCGCCACAGTAAACATGATGAATGAATGGCGACTGTAGAACGCAAAAGCCGAATCCCGGACATTTTGGGCGATCTGTAAATCCCTGGCAAACTCATCACGTAGACTAGATAGCCTTGTTGTTGTTTTCAACTGTACACTCTTACCGGTAGGCGTGGCCTCCTAAGGCAGCGAAGCAAGTGCATTCTGGGAGTTGTTGTCTTTCATCCACATAAGCCAAAAATACATTTTCTGGCTTTTCTCAGTCTAGAAAGCTCCGAATTCAAAAATTTCTTCACCTTTCTTCTACTTAAATGACCTATTTTAAATACACATTCATCTTCCCAGAGGTGAAGTAACCCTTTAAGCGCTAGTAAGTGCGAATGCTACGTCATACATGTTCCCATCCCCACAGCACAAAAAATAGCATTAAATTAATGTTGGGAAAAAAACTTTGTATTAAAAATCTTTATATTAACTGCCTTCTTATTATTGCAGTGCAATGAATGACAACCCTCTGTGTTCTCCCAGTGGCTTACATTATTGGCAGTTTAGTGTTACGTGATTAATTTACACCAAAACAAAAGATGCATGTATGCCTCTCCAAAAACATTATTTTTGTCTTCCATTTTATAATGAACCTAGATAAGCTCAGTGCCGACTTGTTTTCCGTTAGTTCTTTTCTGTGAATTTGAATGTGTGCAAAGGATTGTGGGCGAATGAAGTACATGAAGGATACACTTGATGCATCCTTCAAAATGAGCTGAATGAAGGATGCGAAACGAAGGCTGAGAGAAGCACCCCGGTTCTTGCGCATCAAGCAAGCATGCTTGAGCTTCCGTTTACCAAATTTGAGTGCTCTTTGTACATTTTCTGATCAATGTTTATATGTGAATAAAAGCCTACATTAAATCTGTTCATCATATAAAGCGATCATGTCTCTTCGGAAGAATTGGATTAAACTGCTCGATTCAAATGTATTAATTTTATGTTCTCTTTTACCGTAAATCTGTTCATCATATAAATCGATCTTGTCTCTTCAGAAGACTTGGATTAAACCGCTCGATTCAAATGGATTTATTTTAGCATCTCTTTTAGCATGTATGCCTTATTATAAAAAATTAAGTCGGAAACTCTGACATGTAGAGCAGTTGCGCTTCGAATGACCAGAGTTTGAGTCCTGACTCGTGGTCCTTTCCCAACACTCTCTCCCACTTTGCTTCATGTCCTCTCTCTAGCTATACAGTACTATCGAAATCCCCCCCCCCCCCAAAAAAAATAAATAAATACATAGTTTATATAAAAAGAACCACCTCTTAAGAGTCATTCAGTGTTGTCAATCAGACTAGACTGTTGGTTGTGTTATATGTTAAATAAACTATCTCATAAGAGTAATGTGTTTGGTAATCTGACTACATTCTTTTGGTGGCAAAGTATATTTCTGAATTACTAAAAACAGCAGGCTCAAAGGAGTTATTCTTTCGGTAATCAGACTACAATGGTCTTGCAATATGTTTATGATTCACTAAAAAGAAACTGCTCATAAGAATCATTCGTTCAAGAGTTAGACTACACTGGTCAAGCTTCATGTTTTTGACTCACTAAAAGAACCTGGCTCATAGGAGTTATTTATTTGGTAATCTGACTACATTCTTTTGGTAGCAAACTATATGCCTGATTTACTAAGAAGAACTGGCTCATAAGAGTCATTCTTTTGGAAATCGCCCTGTTGAATCAGTAGTTTTGTTGTGGCTCTGCTGAATAGAAGAGGATGAGACATGCCATGCATCCCAGTTTGCATACTATCCCCCCTAAACAGTATACAAGACTAGAATTAGTGTTCCAAATCAGTGTACGCTGGAATTAATATCCCAAAGATACCTGATGGTCTGCTATTTTTTAACTAAAACTGGAGTGTACAAACTAGGGCTGTACCAGAATATTCGAGTATTCGAATATTCGTTCGGTGGGTTGGTATTCGATTTTCAAATTTGACATTCGAATATTCGTTTTAAATTTTTATTTTATTTTTTCACACGTGGCATCCCCCTAGAAACGGTTCCCATTCGCGCTTGAATGGGCTGTCATGCGTTTTCTCAGATCGGATAGCTCTCTCTGATTTATCAATATGAACAATGAACACATAAATGTGTTTTTGCAAAACGGATATGAATCCGAACTTCAAATCCCGCGCTATAGGCAGATGTAATGGAGTGCACGTCACCAGCAACAGCTGCATTTTACTGATCGTCAGCTACAATTTCTAAATCAAAGACCGTAATAAGAGAGCGTGCAACAGCCCTGGTAAGATCATTTCGGTTCTTTACTTTTAATGAAGTTGATTGTGTGTTAAAGCATCTGCGACCCACTTTCACTTTGATTTGCGATAGTTTGCACGTTGGCTTGATGAATAGATGCTGATCTGCGGTGACGCGTGCTGTAAGCGTCGTCATATCTGGCTATAACATGATATAGCCTAAAACGCTCTCACACGGTTATTTTTTTAGCATTTTTGGGCGAAATACAATACTCTTATTTTAGAGCGCAGAACAGCGGAGTTTGTATGGGCAGAAGTGCATGCCTGAGCTTGTAGGCTATAGCCTAAGCTGTTGCTTTGACATTGTGGAAATAGAATAGAAACAATATATTAGCCTACCCTTTACTGTGTCAGTAATTACTGTGCTGCTGATTTCTGATTTGAGAGTTATTTGTTACTCAGAAAAATATTAGGCTGTGTTTTGTATCACTAGTGCAGTGTCCGTTCTCGGAGCCCTGCGCGTGAGGCGCGCGCGCTTCCCGCTCGCGCTGTTCTGTATTAAAAGTTTATTAATTCTGAACGTGTCACGTCTCGCGTGTCTATATTGCACCAAATGTGACACTGCACTCGTGAAGTCGATTGGATGAACGGTTCAAAATGCAAGATAAATAATCTAAATGCAAACAGACAGACACATAGAGATTCCTGCCTTTATTAGAGAGAAGAATATGTTCAGCCCCCTCCCTCCGAAGCTTCGAATATTCGATGTTAATTCCTATCGAAGCTTCGAAGCTCAAAAAATGGTATTCGGACCAGCCCTAGTACAAACCCTAGTTATCATTCATGCTGCAAAAACTGAAAAAACATGTATGCTAAGGTACTTAAAAACAGCTTTGATCATCTTACCTGGGGCAAAAAATGCGAGATATAGAACAAGTCCCAGGAGCACAACCCATGAATAAGAGGTTGGGCAAAAGTTATAAGCCCATATACCACTATCTGGCATATGTGTGGAGTTGGAGCACCTGTTAGATTTAAAACAGACACATAATGAATTATGTAGGGTATATTAATGAATAGTTAAATTAATTAATAAATAAATGAAAATATATAAATAACTAAACAACACTGCAGGTTCAACCACATGTAACATGTAGTAATGTGACAATGAACAATATAAAACCTGTTAAAAAGACAAAATGTTATATAAAAACCAAAAAGCCCCAAGTCGGGAAACACACTTTTTTTGAAGGGCATGAGAACTTTGACAACCAATTTGGATAAAATGACAAAATATGCCCAAATGTACACAGAACAGCACAAGTACACACGCAATCTCTGCTTTATTAGTGACTCACTTGCCCCACGCTGCTCTCTCGGTGGAGGCCGGATTGACGGGCACACAGGAGGAGGCAAACACAGCAGTGCTGTTTTCCTGATAACAGTAACCACAGCTAGGGTCCAACATACAGGGCTCGCACGACCTAGAAAGGTAATGTGAGAGAAAGACAAATTACTTTAAAACTAAAACCCAAGCCAAGCCTGTCAATGTGTATGTGTCAATGTACTGACCTTGAAGTCTACTTATCTGAAGTCAGAATGGACCCCATTTACTTTCTTAATACACATGGCCAGAATTGCTTATTATGCATGCTTATCAATGCTTGTATTTATAATCTTTCCTCAAAATGTATTAACTTGCTCTGCACTATTTTTGGACGTCATATTTTCCCACTTCAGTCAACTATGGATAGCATTAAAGTAAGCCCTGCTCTAAAAAAATGTCTTGTTCAAAATCATGTTTCACTCAGAAATATGTCAAATAACATTGCAGAAGTAAAATCAAAAAGTGTATACACACACTACTGCTCAAAAGTTTGAGACCAGTAAGATGTTTTAACAGCTTAAAAAAAGTCTCTTATGCTCAACAAAGCTGCATTTATTGATCAGAAAGACAGTAAAAACAGCAATATTGTTAACAACCGAAAGTTTAAATCAAGTCACACATTGTTCCCTTGTTTCGTAAGCCGTTTCAATCTAAAATATTCCACAATAAAGTGTCACAATTTCCGTTTTCTGATTTTAAGATGCATAAATGGCTCACTAAGACATATTCATGATAATAAGATCACAACCACGATCTCATTAACATATGACCACCACATTTAAATATCAACACTTATTAAGTAATTAGCTCCAGCTGTTTTGGTTAATGGATATTGCATTGCAGTTACAGTGTGTCCATTAAATACTGTAATCCATTACGGATTATTTGAGACAAAGTCTATACTCAAATTGGGTTTGCTGCTGTGATGATAGCACAGTCATTGCGCATCCATTAGCAGAAAATAAACATGCTTTGTTTTGGTGGTGTGCGTATGGTGAACTGGAGGATGGTGTAAGTTTAGGATGGAAATTAGGATGGAGAGAAAGGCCACGCTCTCTCAGACTACATGGGGCGGGGGTTACTGTTATGAGGTTACAGACACTTCAGACTCTATTACTGTGACATTAAGGAACAGCGAGCAGCCTGGACCTCCTAACACATTCAGTTATTACCACAAAGTACACACCAACAGAGCCAAACATAAAATTGATTTTCACTCAGGTTGAAAGCCGAAGAGCTGTTTGTTGAATAAAGCAAGAGAAACCCATTAGAAATGGTATAATTTTACAATAAGAATGCTGATAGAGACATAAGTATAGCAATTGATCGCCACTGGACTCGACATAAACTTTAGAAAGAAAACTATACAGTAAAAAATACATTTTGTGACGGAACAATAAAACGAGACAAAAATGTAGACTGAGACTTGATTATATCCTTTATAAATGGATGGTGGGTGAATAAAATAACACTTTTTGTTTAAATCTGGATCTATTAATTTATTAAAAAATACAACTTAAACATACAATGACATGAATATACCTCTTCTATGCACTTTTTATTTATTTATTTATTTTTTTAATGGAGAAAAAATACCTCTTAAAAGGATGAAATTCTTGAAATGACAACCTTCTGTAGTTTGGTATTATATTATTTTAATAAATTATATTTTTTACAAACTGCTTTACTGATAAAACCTTGGCAACCAAATTAAATTCATGTTGTGTGACCTCAAGGGAACAGGAAATTGGATGAGAATATTGGTATGTATGAGCTGTCTGGGTGGGTAAAGCCCTGCTTTACAACGTTTGGTTTGAGGTTTGATGAGGACCGAGAAGGTAATAGTAAGAATTGGAAGATGAGTCTCAATTGACCGTTCGCAAAGACCCGCCCCCATTCGTTTCTGTTGCTATGTCCGACATGCCACGCCGCTCTCACGCCCCACCATGTTCTCACGCAGTGAAACATACATCACAGGGGCAGAGAGGACACTGACAACGCGCTGACAGACAGGACAGACCAGGTTACTTTTGAAATGAAACAAAGTTTCAAATTTGGTAATTTTTTAACGAAATTTAAACAATAAATACCGTTTTGTGGCTCTTTAATGTGTCTGACAGATTGCTGCTCGTGAACCGATCATCTCTTCCTTCTAGTTAAATTATAGCATCAAATAAACATAAATGAACATTGTTTTAACTGCGGAAAGACGTCAGTACACACTGTTTTTCAAGTTCAAATCCTCCAATGTTAATCTACTAACTTTCCTGACTGCTTTGTCGGACAAAAATGGTGGATTCTGCGAATGGCGGATTATGTTTGGTCAGGTTGCCTGTCAGTCAAACTCCCTGCGAAGGGTGAAATTCTGCAGCAAAGATGGCATTGCCAATGCAATCCACCTGGGGTCAATGGTACCGGCAGATGGTGATGAGACAATGATGTGGATACTGATGGTATTCATAAGGTCCCACAGTTCCAGTGTTCCAATTGTACAGTGTTCCTATTATCTCTGAGATGTCCTTGTGCAACTCATTTTTATGCATCTCCCATAGAGGCTTGATATTGATTTATATTCACTTTATTCCCGTATGAATTCCCCAGATCACTATATAGCAGTGATAGCTAAACTAGGACCCACGGAAGGTATAATCCATCTCTGTTCTCTCTCTACTCTCCAAGTTATACCCACCAACAAACGTGTTAATTGCCAAAAATGAAATTTCTGTCATCATGTAATCGCCTTCATGTCACTCTTCAAAGTTACACAGAACAGAATTTTAGCTTTTGAGTGAATTATCTTTGTAACTTCCTTGGTCAACCAACTGCAGAAAAACCATGCTGATCAAGAAGCTTCATCAATTGGCTGACCAAGGAAGTCTTGCACATTTAGGAACTTGGGGGAACATTTAGGACTCATGCATGCTCTGGGGAACTGTCTCTTCAGTCACTTTTGTTACATGCTAAATGACAAGACACCAAGTAACAAGACAGCTGTCACTATATTGGAACTGATTATACTATATCCTATATAGTGTGCTTATGAATTATTCATATTGCCTCTAGCTAGAAGCTCTGTAAGATAACCATGCCCATTAAATCATACTCACAGATGTGTTATGCAGCTGGAGTTGGGTGTCGTGGGGTCCGTCAGATGTAGTGTAACAGGAGGGGAATGTTGGGCTGACAGGAGGAAGCCAACAGACAGGACACAAAGACTCAAAACCGTACCTGTAAACAAAGATTGAATCAAAAATACATTTTAATATATAAATATATATTTTGGCCTTTTTTTTTCTCAAAATGTTCAAAATAACATTTTAAAAGGCAAAATGTGGGTGAGACACGGGCAAGTTTTCATACAGGGAAGTTGTCACAGCAACTATATCTTTGTAATTATATCTTCAAGAGTCAAAGTCCAGAGTACAATTAAACATTTATATATATATATATATATATATATATATATATATGTATATATATATATATGTATATGTATGTATATATATATATATATATATATATATATATATATATATATATATGTATATGTTTTCATTTTATCTGTTGGCCAAACTAGTTGGTCAATATGTTTGCATATGCAATCTGATCGCACAGCAATTCGTACATATTTTACGAGGTGGCTAATTCGTACGAATTCATATGGCCTTACTCGTACGAATTCGTAAGATTTTTGCTAAATCGTACATATTTTACGAGTTGCCCAATTCGTATGAATTCGTATGAATGACCTACCCCTGACCCCGCCCCTAAACCTAAAAGTCGTACAAATTCGTACAAATTGGTCGTGAGATAGCGTTGGCATATACCATTACGTTTTCTTACTGTTTCATGAATTCAATGTTGCTAGAAAGTCATTAAATAGAATAAAATACATTTTAAATACAAATACACAACCGGTAAGTCAGTAAGATAATTTCTTTTTTTATTTCTTTTTTGAAAGAAATTAATATTTTTATTCAGCAATGATGTATTAAACTGACAGTATAGACATTTATAATGTTGCAAAACCTTTCTATTTCAAATAAATGCTGTTCTTTTGAACTTCATCATAGAATCCAGAAAATTATGTATCCTGCTTTCCACAAAAGTAATAAGCAGCACAACTGTTTTCAACATTGTAAAATTATTAGAAATGTTACTTGCACACCAAATAACTATAATATGATTTCTGGAACATATACTGGAGTAATGGCTGCTAAAAAAAATTCAGCTTTGCCATCACAGGAATAAATACAAACTCTTACTCTTACTTTGAATTGCAATAATACTAATAAATTTGCCCCAATATTACTGTTTTACTGTATGTTTTTTTTTATTTTTTTATTTTTATTTTTTTTATAAATAAACGCAGACATGGTGAGCATAAGAGACTTCTTTTAAAACAGTAAAAAACTCTTGCTGACCACAAACTGTTAAATTGTACCCCCCTCCCCTCTCTATATAAAAGGCAGTAATGTTAAATGTCAAAATCCAAAATAAGTGTGGAATACACTGGAATATACAGTATATTTTGCTTCTTGAAGTATGTCAAAATCTTACCGAAGATGCTTCCCAACGTAAGTCTGCGTCTGCCCACCCTTTCAACCAACCAAACACCCAGCAGAGTAAATAGGAAATTTGTGAACGCTGTTACAGTCACTAGCCAGATGGCCAACTTGTCATCACGTACTCCTGACATCTGCAGAATGGTGGCACTGTAGTACCTACAGATAGGACACAAAGGGGACATATATATATATATATATATATATATATATATATATATATATATATATATATATATATATATATATATATATATATATATATATGAATTTCTGAGTACAGTCACATTGCATTGTGGGTATTATTCTTCAGAAATAGTAACAGTATATGCAATTTTGAACATACAGCCAGACACTTTAGTTACTGCTTCCTCTCTGACTGAGCCAGCCAATCAGTTCCACTTCACCCATGTAGCATCAGCCAATGAGATCATGGCCTTGCAATCAACTCATCCACCTCTTTCTGGCTGATGTCATCTCATCTTTTTCAGGTAAAACAGTCTCCTTTTTTTTCAAGCATACTTGCAACTAATTGCCTCTCGTTATGATTTTCAGGACTTTAAATCCTTCAAATATCTCTTTCATCAATGAGCAGGGGACAAAATTAATTTTTAGCAGTTACTGTTACTTAAATCCACTGTTATGCATGAATGTGTTTTAAATCCTCCTTTACGATTAAAAACCTAGAATTTTTAGTCATTCTGTACAGTAATTAAGCATGTACTCAAAAACACAGACATGCACTCGCCAGTAACATCAGCACTTGAACGCTGCATAATGGATGTGAAGTTAAGCCAGAGACCGAAACTCGTGTTTTTCTCGACTCAAAGGATTGAAGCAGGAAACCATTTATTAACCCAAAGTAAAATGCCATCTTCCTGTTCTCTTTCTCTCTCACACGCATTCACAAGGGATTTGCATTATTATATGCAGCCTTAGTCTTGAATGCCAAATTATACAATCAGCTAATCCAAAAATGAAAATTCTTTCACCCTCATGTCATTCCGAACTTGTATGACTTTCTTTCTTCTGTGAAACACTAAACAGGTAGTTTTGCAGAATTATCACACAGCTCCATGCAGTTTATACAGTACAAAGTGAATGGTGACAACGACGTAATTTTACCAAAGACATACTACTATTAATATGAATCGGAGAAACTGCAGTGTGAAATATAGTGGCTCGTGCCACATTCTAAATAAAAGGGCCAATTGCCAGTTGGTAAAGTCATTGCATCAGTGTGGCAACACAGCGCTTAAATACCTTTTAACCTCAACCTACACCCTAACCTTAACCTCAGTATAGCATTGGAAGCACATCCTGAGATATAGTGTTAGTGTTTTGTCGCGACTGAATCCAAATCACGGCAGTTAGAAGCTCCGGTTTCCATAGAAACCTGAGACTCACGCTATCGGAGTGTAAGAAACAACATTTATTGGACTGTTTTTATATGTGCTGATTTATATGTTATTTATTTTGGGTTTCGGTATTTCCCAACTGAAATAGATTTAGAGCTTGCAAAATAGCCGCCTTTGAATTTTTTCCTGATTTTGTTTGGCTTGGATTATGCCTTACTATAACGCTTGAAAAAAGATCTCTTAAAAATCCATATGGGAAAAATAAATGGAAAAAAATATATATAATGCTGGAGAATTACAAAACTGAAAAAATAAATAAATCTTGATATATTGTCCCAGGGTTTATTTCAGAAATCTGGACACCTTATTGTTATACAATTCAAGCAAAAATGCATGCTAAGTGTATAACAGAACTGAATATATTGAATACAGTTGATTCATTTAAATGAAATCCTGTGGTTTTGCAGTACAAGAAACCTCAATGGAAATCTGAATATCCTGTGAAAAATTTAACAAGATACAGAGATTGTATGATGAAAAGAAAAGAAACAATGCTTTCAGTCTACCCACTGAGAAAGTATACTCTGCTCCGAGAGTGCTGATAAGGAGAGCTGCTGTGAAAGCACACATTTGGGGTATCTATTGTTTGGTCTACTGTGTCACTTTTAAAGAGTAGAAACATTGTTAAATTAGGCAGTTCCAGGACAGACTGAGTCTGTGCTCAGATTCAGCAATGAGACTTAAAAAATGTCAGATCACAGTAGTCGCAATGGTTTCCTGAAGGAATGGTTTCCTGTTACTTTTAGGATTGATTTTAATGTAAAATATGACTGACACAATCTTGACATGTTTCAAAATATTTAACCTTATAATGCTTATTTCCTTCTTGCTTTATTGATGCCCACTTGGATACTGTTTAGTATTACATTTTAAATGTATGCTTGTTAATTCTGTCTGACCAGTAAACAACTGTGCACGGATCTTCACCATCCACCAGATTGTGTGGAATTACATCGCTCTAATTATTTCCATTAATGCAGCTCTTCAAACCATGACGTCAAAGGGTCTCAGCTGTGAAACGTTGAGCATTTAACCAACCACTCATTAAAAAAGGTCATTTTGGCAGCTACTCCAGATTTAACAGGAATTAATTCCTATTTTCGTGAAGACTGGACTACCTTTGAGCTTTTAGACGTATTTCACACACGCATCTTGTTTGTCTGTAGACTCAGGCCTCTCATAGGAGATTTATCACCTTCGCCTAGTTCTCTGTTCACAGTATTCCCTTGTGTGTGTATGTGTGTTTAAAGTGCTCTGTCTTGATCCTTAAAAGCTTCCTGGCTCTATTCCATTGGGTTGATTAAAATGTGAACCTTTGGTTGCCCTCAGCAAGGGTCTTTTTGGGGGAAAAAACTCATTCCCTAATTGTCTCTTCTATTGGCCACAAATAAGCTGGATAAAAAGGCCTGACAAAAGAAGGTACATCACTGTAGTACAAAGACAGAGAGATGAGATATTGTTTGTGGTAATAGTAGTGTCAAAAGTCAGAAAATGAGAAGAATGGCTCCTAAGTTACTGATGAGTTTTCACACAGGGCCAGATGTCTTATTCCCTGGACATCATGGCAAGGTTTTTTTTTTTTCTTGTTTCAGAAATCAGTGATTCTAGTAGGTTGTTTAAATGACCTACACTGCACATCTACTGGTCTTCGAGCGCTATCTTAAAGGGATAGTTCACTTTGAAATTAAATTTTGGTATGTTTTAGCTTACCTCAAGGGCATCCAAGATGTAGGTGTCTTTGTTTCCGCAGTAGTTTCAATTTTGATATGTTTAGGTCAAACCGTTCTTGTCTGTCAGTCATATAATGCAGGTCTATGGTTACTGTCTCAAAGAGCATGCACAGAGAAGTCCAAATTAAACAATTCCCCATCGTAAGTACACACTGATAGCCTAAGACACGAAACGAGCGGTTTGTGTGAGAAAACGAACAGTATTTATATCGTTTTTACCTCTACACAACCACGTCAAAGTGATCTGAGGGCGCGCGCACGTCCTGGTGTGTGATGTGTGCGCGCGTTCTGGCTTAGCCTGCGCAAGCGCCGGAAAGTGTACAAGAGGAAAAAACGATATAAATACTGTTCTATTTCTCACACAAACCGCTCGTTTCGTGTCTTAGGCCATCAGTGTGTACTTACGATGGGGAATTGTTTAATTTGGACTTCACTGTGCATGGTCTTTGAGATAGTGACCATAGACCTGCATTATACGACTGACAGACAAGAGCGGTTTGACCTAAAAATATCAAAATTGAAACTACTGCGGAAACAAAGACACCTACATCTTGGATGCCCTTGAGGTAAGCTAAAACATACCAAAATTTAATTTCAAAGTGAACTATCCCTTTAAGCCCTTAAATTATGTTAAAATTGAAAAATGCAAGAGAAGGACTCTAAATAGCATGTGCATACTGGGTAAAATGATTTTTCGAAGTTGTGAATAAAACAAAGATTACTACTTTTTACAAGAAAATACTATTTCAGCCTTTCAACTTAAAAATATCGTGTTTATTCAGTGTTCTTTGCCATTTCTTTGAAATTGTTAAATTTACTGGCAATTTCTGATTGAAAATCCTACACCATTTTTTTTTTTCAGTTTATGCTTTTAAATAAAACAAATTTATGTGAAATGAAGATGTGTGGAAATACTCCTAGGGTTATAAATATTTATTTGTACACAATATATATATATATATATATATATATATATATATATATATATATATATATATATATATATATATTTTTTTTTTTTTTTTTTCTGACAGTGGAAATGTGCTGTTGGGTCTCTATGCAAGACAGAAAGACAAAACTCACACATATTTTTATATATTTATTTAAGGCTAAATTCCATATCCATATATTCTCAGGAAATAAACCAGGCTTTTTAGTATATAGAAGTAAAACAGTATTGAATATTGCCCTCAAAAAAAAAAAGAAAGCTATTCAGATTGTAACATTGTTAATTCCTCCAAGCAAATGTATTTATTTTGATCAAAACTATGTATACATGATTATATTATTTTATGTACGAGTTCTAAAAAAACATTAGTAAGTATTAGTAAGTAATAGTAGATTTGATGAATTCTGTAAATTTAGGTTTTTTTTATCAAATAATAAATTGAAAAAAAAAAATTAAATGTTAAATAAATGTTAAAAATATCAAATCCCTAACTGAGTAATGTCTAACTTTATAGTTCTTTATTATTATTTTTCCAGATCATTATTCTTGACAATATAAATAGAGAAAATACTATACTAGCTGGTCACAGTGAGCATCCATTCAGGTGCATCGACTTACTGCTTCCTGGAAATGATTGATGGTTGAGAGGATACAGGGAGGCAGACGGATGTTTTGCCACTAGAGTTTTTAAATGTACACACAGGGTTGCCAGGTCTGCACAACAAAACCGGCCCAAATGCAAATTAAAACTATCCCAATCACTGCCAAAACTACCCCAATCGCGTTCCAGGTGGGGTGAGGGTGTTCAATACGAAAAACTAGAAAGAAGTCTAGAAAATCTACCCGTGGCAACAGTGTAAAAGTAGCCCGATTCCGTGGGAAAACCGCAGACCTGGCAACACTGTGGACAAACCTAAAAGTGAAGAAATCCCTATTTAGCATTTCCACAAATCTGAAAATATTTATGAAAAGCATAAAGCTGCCATACAAACATTGATCTATCACAAAATATATATGATAATTTCAGCAACATCAGTCCATCACGACCAGATGAATTAGAAGCACTCTGGTTCAACCAAAATAGAAAGCTGTTTATTGGCTTTTATAGCTTATGTAAGCTGGGTCCTTAATGGTGATAGTTAAAAGATTCTCAGTGAAGCTGAAAAATAGAAAAACAAGACAGATTGACCTTTAGAATTATGAAAGCGCTAACGAAGTCACGGTTTTCTTTTATCTATAGTACCGCTAACTTCCCTGCGAACGCCTCGGCGCACAAATGAACTCAAAGATAGGCATTGAGTAGGAAATGGCAAAAGCCATGGACTCATGCCAAGGTGTAAGATGGATTCTTGTCTGAAAATAGCAACTGTTTGAAGAGCTCTCGGACATAACCCTGCATGGCAAATTCACCCCTGACTACTCGACGTGAGTCAGGGAATCAACAGGGATGTCAGATGGTGTGCGAGGGATGGGGGGAGGGTTCTGATGTGGATAGAAGAGGTAATTGCTGAGTGTTTGGATGAGATAAAGACTGGTGTGGTCAATGTCTAGACTGGATCTCATTTGAAAGGGCTAAAAAAATGTCTAAAAGAATCACAAGTTTTTGATCTTTTGAGAAAAATCTTTATTCACTTCCTCTCTTTGAGGATCTGAAACTAAGCTGCAACATTGACTCTACCTGATGTCAGACAGATGAATACATTTGAGCACAGATGCGGATGAAACACCATACTAAAATACTCTAAAAGTGACTCCTATGAGTGAATCAAAAACCATCCAAGTTTGATTCTTGATTAATAAACTTATTTTTACATTAATTCACTAATTGCAGTGACATTATTAACCAACGTGGTTGAACACCAAATTTGCGACTATGGTTTCGGGAAACAGTCGTGACTAGCTAGTTGATTTCTTCAACGATCCATTGTAAAACGACTTACATTGTTGTACAGGATACGCACCCCTGACCCAGTCCTAATTGGAGCAGCTTGGTGTGATTGTTTTGTAAATCGTAAACTTTGTTTCGTTATTACAAATTTACAAAAAGAAGCATTCATTGAAGGAGGGGCCAGTACAAACTGTTCTGCAAACATAAAGTGAATTTAGCTCTGAGGTTCACAGAAAGGCTGAAAAAATGGCAATCAAAACTGAAATATGATGTGATTTGTTTAATTGTCACTACAATATATTACTTAAAGGAATAGTTTAATCACTGTTAACATTTGAATAAAAGCCTATTTTTTATATAAGGTATTAGTTGTGTTAAACCAGAAATATAGAAGTGTACACAGATACCAGATAGCAGACACTCTCAAATACACTATGTTCTCTCGTAAGAGACTCCCGCTGGCCAGCAGACTGCCTCTTTCACTCTAGGCGAAGGTACACACACCACACACTGACATTTAAGTTATGAGGCTTTTTCAAAGGTCTTACTGCTGCCACACTCCACCGAGAGAAAAGTGAGAGTTCAACAGCCATTTGTCTTTCTTGTACACACTAAGGCCTTAGAGGCAATATTATAATGACTGAAACCTCAACAACACCAACACTGGGCTGTGATTTCACAGAATGTCACGATGACTAGCCTGTGTGTGTGTGTGTGTGTGTGTGTGTGTGTGTGTGTGTGTGTGTGTAATTACGCAGTGGGTTTAATCACACATCACCAGAAAGCTGCTGTCAGCCATTTTTCAGAGCAACAACTGTGTTCTATAACTGAACTGACACCTTAAATATTCAGGGCTCATGCCCACAAAGGACCCATGTGAACGGCAAACCAAGCTGCTCCCATCAGTTTTGTTGCCCCAAATTCTGTGCGCTACCCTAGTGTTAAAGACGAGACCAGCTCATTCAAATAAGAGTCCTGAGTAAGTTGAGATAGAATCAAGACTGAGGCCAGATAAGGGTGGAGTACGAGTCAAGAAAATATGAAAATGTGGTCTTGGACTCGAGTTTGTGACAGACTTGTGAGCGAGTACGATCTTGAGTGCTAAAACACTCAATCAAAAGTGTTATTCGTTCATACAGATACTCGTTCTGTCTTATTAAAAGAACAATTTGTCACATCTGTGAGTAAATACAGGTATTTGTCAATCCTAAACCCCAGAATGTATGATATGCTACGCATTTACTAGTAACATTAGTTATTTATAAGCCATAAACATCATATAATGTTTAACAGAGAGTATAGAGGAAACACACAATAAATGAACATATAAGAGATATGTTGTGATCACAAAACCAGTCACATGGGTCATTTTTTAAAATTGAGATTTATACATAATCTGAATAAATAAGCGTTCCATTGATGTATGGTTTGTTAGGATAGGAAAATATTTGGCTGACATACAACTATTCGGAAATCTGGAATCTGAGGGTGCAAAAAAATCGAAACATTGATAAAATCGCCTTTAAAGTTGTCCATTTATGTTCGACGATTGTGCTGCATTCACTGACAGAAATAAATGTTTTATATATTTACGGTAGGAAATTTACAAAATATCTTCATGGAACATGATCTTTACGATTTTTGAAAAATCTAAAAAAGAAAAAATCTATCATTTTGACCCATACAATGTATTGTTGGCTATTGCCACAAATATACCCGTGCGACATGTGACTGGTTTTGTGATCCAGGGTCACATATAAGAGATATAAAACACAAAATAATAGTAAAAACAAATCTAGAGGTTTTTAGCATGTTTGCACGTAGTGTCTAGGGTGTTTTGGGAGGTTTCTTGGAGATGGTTTCCAAACAGTCCATCACCAATCTATGATATTGATGTTTAAAATAGGGTTTGTTTAATTGGTTGTGGGGTTCTGATGTTCTGACTTATAAGTGTTACTATATTACTTAAATAGTTTAATTAATGTTTATTAATGAATAAAGGCCTAAATTAAATCTGTTCATCATGTGTCTCATTATAAAACCTGGATTAAACAGTTTGATTCATATGGATTACTATTACAATATCTCAATGTACTATTTAAAGCTGTACAATTTTGGCTGAATGGCCATTTAATAGCAACAAAAATGACTGGACAAAAATAGAGGATTTTATGTTTTTAGTTTTATGGGTTTGGAACGACACAACGGTGAGTAAATGATGACAGAATTTCATGATTTATTTTTAGGTAAATAAACCGATAAATGAGGTTCACTATATATCATGGCAAGAAACAAATAGGTTGTCTTTTTAAACCTTAAGAAGAATGTCGTATTTAAAATGTTCATATTCCTAATATATGGAAGTTACATAATCTTTTTTCCCAATGAAAATGTCTCTCTCTCTCTCTCTCTCTCTCTCTCTCTCTCTCTCTCTCTCTCTCTCTCTCTCTCTCTCTCTCTCTCTCTCTCTCTCTCTCTCTCTCTCTCTCTCCCTATTATAAATGAGCCTTTTGAAAGGGTTTTTGCATACAGACTGACTCACGGAGCAACAGATTGCTTGTGCTGTGTTTGGTTGAATCTCGGACACCATCCATCTTCATGATAAACGTGATGTAACAGGAGTGAAGGGATATAATGGAGAACAGGCTGAGAGCAGTTGGACTTGTACTCAGCACTGAAGCCAGTGAGAAGTGTGTGTTAGAGAGAAAAACAGGGAGACGCTAAGAGAGAGACAGACAGAGAAAGAGGTAGAGAGAAGCAATCCCATGGGGACTAATCTATTTTAATAATGAAAGGAATGAACATTGTTTCGTGCTTAGATGGTATACGGTATGTACACACCGATCTGAACCCAAGTACACGCATCAAACAAACAAATGATAGACTTTTTGAGTTAGGAGCATGGATTAAATGATCAGGGCAGAAGCATCATATATACATGCATGAATAATTCACATTAAGATCTAAAAGATAGGGTGAATTTTCATTTAATTTTGACTTTAAGGGCAAGTAAATCCGAACAGAAAACTCTGAAAACAAAAAGGAATATACAGATGTGCGAACAATCGAAAAAAAGTGCCTCAAGATAATATGACTAATATTGCACATTCTATATTGAGCCTCATTTGACTGAAAAGGAGGCTTGTTTGTGCTGAAAAACAAGACATAACAAAGACATGTTATACTTGCACATAGGTTAAGTTGGACTGTAAATGCAGGATTTAACACCAAAATGCTACATGATAATGTTGCACCACTGTCAACTGAACTCACCCCTGAAAATCTTCAAAGATTTGATGCCACTAATCTTGATCTTCTTCGAAAGACTAGCCTAATTTTTAGAAACCTGCGTATTGGTAAACACTATACTTTTTCCTCATTGTCCCCTACCTCCCTGAAATTACACAATTGGCAGACAACCAAGGGTGCGTTTCCAATACAAAATTATAACTCGCTGCTTAACCACCATAGTATGAGGCATTGTTTGAGAAATGTACTAGTAACAATATTGGAGTAACATGGTCACACCTCCATCGTTTGAACCACGTCGATTCCACAAATTGGATTTATTGACGTCACATGCAGGTGGTAGGTTAAGAACTTGCTAATTAACTGATTCAAAATCCCAGGTCAGTTATTGCAGCCACAGAGCCATTCATTATTTTAATCATGTTAACATGCAATATGTAATTGATTTACAGTTTACTCCTGTATACAGTACATGCGGTTTATTCAGTCAGAAGCTTTCTCCGCGTAATTTCTTCAAGAACATTGCACATTGCATCTGAGGACTACTTAATTTTTTCGGTAACAATTTAGTTTAGGCTCCAATTCTCACTATTGACTAGTTGCTTATTAGCATGAATATTACTATGATATTGGCTGTTTATTAGTACTTATAAAGCACATATTAATGCCTTATTCTGCATGGCCAAATTCTACATCCCTTAATCCTACCCAATACCTGAACTTAAAGGTGCATTGCGCAAGTCTCTGAGTTTTTGCAGAACTATGCCCCCTCTGGCGGCAAGCGAAACTGCAACCAGAGGTGTGCACGCTCACGGACAAAAGTTTTCTTTTTTTTATCTTACGTGGAGTTTGCGTTGGTGTTTGAAATGAACTACAAGCCGGTCTCTTAGAATCCATCTTCTACGGAGAATGGTGGCGAATACACAAACCTGCCAGACATAGCCAGGTGAGCGTGCCGTGAACGCGCATGACGTCACGCCCAGTTTTAAATTCCGACCCGAATCCCTCTTATTTATTTTACTGTACAGGATTATAGAGACAATCACAGTGATCAGAGAAGGGCTCATTCAGCCCATCAGGCAATTGTTTTAAGCATGTATGGGTTAGAAAACGGGTACTTTTAACATGAAAAGTTGTGCAATGCACCTTTAACAACTACCTTACAAACGATTAAGCAGTTATTAGGAGTTTATTGAGGTAAAAGTCATAGTTATATATATATGGAATAAAACACATGGAATGTACTGCATGTCAGCTTGCTTATTAAGTCCAAGAGCATGATCTATTAAAGTCCAAGTTGAGAACTGTAGTTCCAATCACTGCTATGCTATATTTGTGAATGTTCGCTGGAACTATGGATTTGGGAAACGCTTAATCATTAAACTATGTTGGTAATGATGGATCTTGGAACTATAGCTTAGTAATATGCTTTTGGGAAACACACCCAAGATCAGAGCTTTTTTGTTTGTCTGGTCAGTTAACAGACTGTGGGAGGTTCACAGCTGGTAATTATGGATCATGCACAACTCCATACGAATCACAAAAACACAGAGCGCCAAAGGCCAGTGGTGCCAGCACTGTCACAAACCCAAGGAACAAGTCATAGCGTACCAGCAAGAACGAAAACAGGCCAAAAATGTATCACTAGAACCAATCTGTTTTGCTGATGACCACTAGCAACTGTAATGAGCATCCATCTTTATTAAAACGCAGAGATTCCGGATTGCTCTGCCTGTGTTGGCAACAGGGATTAATCTAATCATTTTATCCAGGCACAGATGAGGCTCAGTTGCCACACACATATACACATACAGAATGCCATCTCAGAAACCAACGACAACCCAACATCAGCAATACTGATTCCTCTACAACCCTTCAGACTTGTTTAAATGTTAGCACTCTGGTATTAGCATGCAACGACAATGTTCTATACTAAATAACACATTAATTATCAATTAAGGCATGTGAATAATGGCTTGGGAGTGGAGTAACGGGAGATAAAGCTGTTTGCAGGAAAGCAGACTAGTTCAATGTCTGATTGGAAGGAAGCATTAGCACAAGCTTATTACGACAGCAGCATGGCCAGTGCTTCAGCCTACACAGGGGTCTTGTCCATCAGGAGGGGATGCTTGTCACTGATAAAGCAATTCTATTGTCTTTGTGTTCAGATCAACGCTATCTCACGACCAATTTGTACGAATTTGTACGAGGTGGCTCACCCCTGTGTAAACCCCAGTGGTTTAGGGGCGAGGTCAGGGGTAGGTCATTAGTAAGTAGGGGTGTAAGAAAAAATCGATACACATGAGTATCGCGATATTTTATTTTGCAATACTGTATTGATTTTCAAAAACACAATATCGATTTTTTATTTTTTTATTTTTATTTTTTACGTCCAAAAATATTCATGGTAAGACGGTGGTTCACGTTTATGTTGTTTAAAAGGCTCGCCGAACGGTGCGTGTCCACTGGCACGGAGCGAGCGGAGCAAACGTTTTCAATTCATTCCTATGGAAGTCGAGCTTCACGCTCAGCAGTGCATTTTGGGATTGACAGCGGACCGGAGAAAGCGTTGAGAGTGACTGAGAGCGTCAAAAGGTTGGGCAGTTCTCGACTTTATGCAAATATCAAGCGAAAAACGCGGTCGGCAGTTTATGATGGATTTAGTGCGTAAATCATTTTGTTTACAAATTAGACGCTTTGCAGTTGTTTATATGTTAAAGATTTTATTTTGGATGTGTTTATTGTTATTATATTGGCTGGGTTTATAAAATTGAAAGGATCTTTGCTTGGTGCATTTGGAAACAAAGCTTGTCTATTTCTAAATGTAATCGTGTGCATGATGATTATACTGTCCGTGTGTTGAAAAAAACAAACACACTCGTAACAGACACACCCCAAAGCGGAGACTTTACAGCGTTGCCAGCGGCACCGAGCGTAGTTTTGCCGCTGTAGTGGACGCGCACCGTGAAGCTGCGTTCACACCAAACGCGAATAGAGCGTCTGGCGCGAGTGATTTCAATGTTAAGTTAATGCAAAGACGCGTTTACGCGCGTCTGGAGGTCCTGTGGCGCGAATGTGGCGTTTAGCGCGGCAGACGCTAATTCGTCTCATTCGCGCGTCCAGTTCTTTTAAAATCTTTTAGCACATAAAAACTTGATTTCAATAGGCCTATATGACACATTCATTTTGTTCACTTTCATTCATTTTCGTCCAGTTCACGTTGTTGTTTTGTATTGTGACAGGGGCTATGTATTTTCTTTTATTATGGCCTACTTGAGAAATATAGAAATTTGCTCACTAAGAACCTGTGAAGCACAATACCAAACTGGCAGTCTGATTTTCTGTGAACTGAATTGTTTACCTAAAGTAATCTTCTTTGACTTTTATGCACATCATGTCTTTTTTTAAATATTATTTTTTCTAAAATTATAGTCCTACTTTAAAAAAATCCCAATATATCGCCTTATGCACAGTATCAAAAATTAATACAATATATTGAATCGTGACCCATGTATCGTGATACGTATCGTATCGCCAGATTCTTGCCAATACACAGCCCTATTAGTAAGAATTCATACGAATTGGGCAACTCGTAAAATATATACCATTTAGCAAAAATCTTATGAATTGAGGTCATATGAATTCATACGAATTAGCCACCTTTGTTAAAAAATTTGCAAGTCTTTTGAGGAGTTACAACGTCACTGTCGGATGGAAATCTTTCTTATGAATTTTTGTTGTCATAAATAATTACCATTGGTGACCCTTTATGTCGGTCTGTGGGTTTTGCGAATATTCAACCAATGAAAAGAATTCAAAAGAGCTTGCGACTAAACCTCGCAACGCCATTGGATCCTCAAGCTGTTGGTAAAACCTCATGAAATTCTGTGGTAGATGCTGTAATTACAGTGTAAGGGCAACCATTAGTAACATATACTGTAGGCAAGGCAAGTTTGTTTATATAGCACATTTCATACACAATGGTAATTCAAAGTGCTTTACATAGAAGAAATTAAAATAAAAGAAATAAGAATAATTAAAACAGTTTAGAATAAAAAAGAAAAGAAAATACAGTACAAATAGTCAGACGAACAGTGGCACAGTGCTCATTCAGTAAATGCATAGCTAAACAGATGTGTTTTGAGTCTGGATTTGAATGTGACTACTGTAGGAGCACGTCTGATCTCCTCTGGAAGCTGGTTCCAGCTGCGGCTGGCATAATAGCTAAAAGCAGACTCGGAATTTCTTGGTATTTCTAGCTGATGTGATCCTAATGATCTGAGTGATCTGTTGGGTTTATATTCAGTGAGAATATCTGCAATGTATTGAGGTCCTAGGCCACTGAATGATTTATATACCAGTAATAATACTTTAAAATCAATCCTAAATGTAACTGGGAGCCAGTGTAAAGACCTGAGGACTAGTGTGATATGTTCATATTTTCTGGTTCTGCTCAGAATCCTGGCGGCAGCGTTCTGTATGAGCTGCAACTGTCTTATGGTCTTTTTGGGAAGGCCAGTGAGCAGTGCTGCCAGATTGGGTTCCCGCCCAATTGGGCGGTTTTGAATTTGAATGTGCGGGTAAAAAAGGGTTTGGGCGGGTGGACAAAATTTGGGCTGGTTTGGGGTCAGTTCAGCGGTTTTCAAACATCTACATTTTAAAGTCTAATTGGTTAAAAAACTAAACTAAAGTGTGCATGTAGTCCATAAAATCAGTCATCATGACATTACTGTACACACACGCCCATGCAGAGTCAGCTGGCATTGGTGTTGACATCAACGACGAGCACGCACTTTTAGCCAATCAGCGATCAGCAGGCAGATGCGATTGAGCGCGATAAGTTGTAGCTGTATACTCAAGTGATCGCTAATGCCAAAGTGATATAGTCTACTAAACAGTAAGTTGTATCTACACAGTGAAGAGTGAGATAGTGAGCAACTCTAAAAACGTACATGTGGTGGGAGATATCGATGGTGACTATAACTCTGAGAGGAGAGCACAGTTGAATGACTTGAAATGAAATCAAATATGGGACGTGAAATATGTCCATGGTCATGTGCACACTAGCCTAACCTTACCAGACATCGGCAACTTTTACACCGTCCAGACTGCACTATACTCGACCGTGACAGCTGCTGAAAAAGGTTTGAATCAACGATGAATCCGTTTTGACTGCTAAATTCTGCGTTATGTTCTGCAATGTGTACTTCCAAGGGTTAATGTCATCGGTTCATTTCTTGATTGCCGTTTTGACAGTGTCCACCTGGACGTTTTAGTCATATTGGCTAATTCTTCTTAATTATTGCCCTGGTTTGATCTGTTTTCCTGGAATTTTTTATTTTATTTTATCATTGTTATTTTGTTTTAAGGAAATACAAATTGTGCTTATCAGGTAATGAAATTATATCATATTATTTTGGGCGGGTTTTTCTTGTAGTGGGCGGGTTTTGGTGAGCTTTTGGGCTGGAAATCACCGTCCCAATCTGGCAACACTGCCAGTGAGGAGTCAATTACAATAATCCACCCTGCTGGTGATGAAAGTATACACAAGTTTCTCTAAGTCTTGACTGGAAATAAAGGATTTAATTCTTGCAATATTTTTCAGATGATAGTATGCTTTCATTTTAGTTTAGTTATAGATTTAGTTGACTTTAGTTGCTTTGACATGACTACTGAAACTAAGGTCTGACTCCAGTGTCACACCAAGTTTCCTGACTTGATTTTTTTGTTGTTTGACCCCTAGAGTGAAGGTGTGCGTTCACCCTGAGATCTTTGTTTCCAAACGCAATGACTTCAGTTTTGTCTTTGTTTAACTAAAGAAAGTTTTGGCACATCCAACAGTTCACTTCATCAATGCATTGCCACAGGGAGTCAATGGGGCTTCTAAACAGTTTAACACACTTTTGAAAAATGTCATGTGGAATGTGGGAAGTGTGTCAAGGGCGCAGGTTGATGTTTTAAGGTACTGTACGGTTTCTTCCAAAATTTTGCCATGGATTTCTTTGAAATCAGACATAGTGACTACTTTCTCAGGTTGTGGTCCGATCTGTCTGACCCCAACTTAAGGATGTGCTGATCACCTTTCTGATATTATTGATTATCGTATAGCAGTGTCAGATTTGGGTGTGTGCTTTTCTGAACCAAATCGATTTTTCCGGCTGACATCAAATTGGCACACGTCCCCCAAGGCATTTGCTCCATGAGAGGTATTGACAAATTCTTCATGCAGAGGTTAAGCTTGACAGATAACACATCCCACAACAAGACTTCCTTTGTACAAAGGATTGACATCTGACAATGCAGGAACGATTGAGGAGTAGGGGATTGTGGGTAAATATGAAATAGCACATCAGGTTAAACCTACTAAACACTACTTCATACATGTGTGTGAGTGTACCTGTCAGTTTTAACTGCTACACTGTCTGTCTAAACCTGCTTTGGACAGATTGATTGACAACGACAGAAGGATAAGAATGAAGGTGTTTGATTGACCGAGAATGCCATTTTAGGATCCATCTGTCATGACCTGTCATCTTCCAAAATGACAGCTGAGAAATAAGTAAACACACAGTCACACACACAATTTTCCCCTCTCCCTCCCTCCCATAAACACTTCTCATTTTGCCATGAGGGGTTGCTTAGCAACAGCACACATTCCGAGTTTGTTTACAATGCTTGAAAAATAGTCAGTGAATAAGGAGTGAAAAAGACAAGAGATCACGAAGAGGAAATCACACTTTAGAAGGGTATCCATTAAAGTTAAGCTAAAATGAGAATTAAAGGCACAGTCACATCGGTGAATGGGAATGAACAACTTCTGAATTTTGAATCAATTGTGAAACAGTCTGTCCTCCTATATAAATGAACATCTATGTGTGCCATTTTTTAAAAAGGAGACATATTTGAATCAAGATATATTTGATAATTATATTTTGTAGACATACTATTGCTTTGGTGCAAGAAACCTAGATTGGCATTATTACTGGCTTTATATGTGAAATGCAAAGAACAAAAAAAAAATGCAAAAAAAAAAATAATAGACTTGATAATAGTACTTGAGATTCAAAGAACACCTTAGAATTGAGTGAAGGAGACTTACATGACCGTGTTGATGCCAGAAAGCTGCTGGAACATCTGGAGTCCACAACCCACAATGAGAGCACGGCGAGCCGGAGGGTAGGTCAGCATGCGCCAGATCACTGGGCCCTCTGGAAGCACAAATATAAATACATATTTACGTCAACATGTAGACTTGCATCAACAACAAGAATGACTCACACATCCTATTATGAGAAATACCTCTGTCACTGTTAAAGCCCCATTTACACCGACAGCGATTAAATTGATTAAATGAGATTTGAGAGCTATGGTGGTTTCATGGCTGTAGATTTGGGAATGGATGGTATTCAGTATATGGACTGAATTAAAGCCCTTTTATAGATTAGTCAAAAGATTAATCGCGATTAATCGCATCCAAAATAAAAGTTTGTGTTTAAATAATACAGTATATGTGTGTGTACTGTGTATAATTAAATTTGTATATATAAATACACACACATGCTTGTATATATTTAAGAAAAATGTGTAATTTATATATAAAAAAATTATATTTATATATAATATAAATTATATATAAATATATACAGTATATATATGCAAATATTTCTTAAATATATATACATGCATGTGTGTGTATTTATATATACAAAATAATTATACACAGTACACACACATATATTATGTAAACACAAACTTTTATTTTGGATGCGATTAATCGCGATTAATCTTTTGACAGCCCTATTAAAATCATGAAATTCAAGTGTATTGTTTGGACATTTTTATTCAGAGGACAAAATCTAGTCAACAAATTTTCTCTCTTTACGGTGTGACCAAAAAAAACAGAACTTTTAACACAATAATTATCTCTCAAATGTTTGAATGTTTGAATTAAAATGGCTGCCTACTCTTAGTAAGATGATATCAAAGGAGGCTAATCCATGGCATTAAAATAAGCATTTGTTAGTTTTTTTCCAAGACAATGACATAAATTAAATTGATTTCAAATATTTAATAAGAGCAGCACATAGGTTATTACAGAAAAATCATAAGTATATATAGAGAAAAATAATGCCATAGGGGTTTGGAAATGACATGATGAGAAAATGATGACAGAATTTTCATGTTTGGGTGTATTATTCCTATAATTCTATTCACTCCCACACATAAACCTCTATTGGGAGTGAAATTGTGCTGTGTTAGTCTGATATTGTCAGAGGAAGCTTGCAGGTTCTCGTGTCGAGTGATGACTGGATATTCTCCAGAGACAGCGACTAGGGGTGCTTATTTGATTACCGCTCCAAACTCAAATTTATGAACCACTAGGAATAGGACTGTACAGAAGAACAGTGCTTTTAATGAGACACTAACTTCATCCACTCAGACATGCAATCCTTACTTCCAAACAAAACTGGCAAAACATCTGTGTGCCCTTTTAATCTAATTGCAGTGGGTTTAGGGAACATGGTAACTAAGGAAGCCCCAGAAGTCATCATGGAAGTTATACAACAAATCTGCATCTTGTCTAAGATGATGTGAAGAACTACTTGGTTTCCTTAATTATCTGTTTTAAAGTTCAACTTTCAGTCAGACATATTTTTTCCCAACATTTTTTCTTGTATTGTACGGGCGTTGCTAGAGATTTTTGGTGGTTTCTTACTGGCCAAGTAAAAGCAGTCCACTGTGATATTTTGGTCTCTAGATTCAACAAGTCTACAGCTTGTTAGTACAGTAGAGTTTTAACCAGTCAGTAAACATTTGGTATTGTGTGTAACGACTGAGACAAGTCAGACACAAGTATTTGTTATAGTTTAACAAATGATTTTTAAAACTCACTCTGGGATCTGTGGCCCCATCCCCCCAAACAGGGCAAGAAGGTCTTAGTTACCATGACCACGATCAGATAAGTTGGTTTTATGACTGTTAACAATGTGAACAGGGCCCCTGCCACAAGACCTACAGACATTAGAACAGACTTTCCTGCATTCATTTATCGATGAACTGATTAACATGCATCCCAGAACATTTTGTGAATGATTTACTGTCTTGTGATGTGTCTTTGAATACTATTATCATTTGATACTATTATCTCTTTGATACTATGTATTTTATTATAGAACCAATGGTCAATGTAACCTCACCTATACCATGTTTGGTCTCTATAAATTGGTACTTTGAAGATCGGAATGATTGTGTACATGATATGCCGATAACTGCGCAACATATTAGTAGTACAAGAATCTTTCTTAGTTTCGTCATCAGAAACCAATCCAGCTGCACATGCAAATGAGCACGCTTAGAACAAAGGTTCATAAATCAACCACAGAGGATTTTTCCCACTTGGAAATTCCACCCTTCTCGTTGGTCAAGCAAACCCGGAGAGATGGGGCCTTTCTCAGGCTTTATTAAAGACAAATTCACAGTGACCCTCCTCTCTCTTCTTCTGGCTCTCTACTGCTGCTTCTTCGGGTTGATGTCCCAAAGGCCCCGGCAGGCTCTGACCACCGCCTGCTATGCTTTCACTCTCCCAAAGGAGTCGGACTGTATTTTCTTCAATCCAACTCAGAAGAAAACTGCAACCTTACCATCACTGAATGGGCAACGATCAACACTCTTGGCCTTCTCCGTACGTTCAGGCTGCCTTGCTGTCCAGCGTAGCCTCAGCAGGCCCCAGGGCAGCAGGCTTCGACTCACAACCAGCCATGTGCTCACTCAGGAGAGAGAGGACTCTCTCAACCACAACAGCATCAAGGACAACCTCAGGAGTTCAACGTCTTCATTCAATGCAGAAGAAGTCCATTGCAACTCCCATCATTTGCCCTGCGTGCTCTCCCCGGCCCAGGGCCGGCAGGCCACAATCTGCCCTCCAGCCATGAGAACAGCGTCGAAATAAGCATGCAAGTTCATCATATCTTCTCCATCCAGCGGAGAAGAAAACGATTGTAACTTGTACAGTAACATTTGACACTCACGGACCCATCAACGACTTCAATTTTCAACCGCTTCAAGAATTGTGTCCACTGCGCAGACCATGCAAGTATCAGTTTAATGAGATGCTCTGAAAATGATAAGCTGATGGTTCTTTTCATAGTTAAATGGATCTTTTCCATAGTTCCATTTCCTGCTTCCGGTTCCATTCTATCACTCACCATTTTACCTATGCATGCATGTATGTTTGTTTAGTTTAGTTATCTTTGTGATTTAGTTAATAAAACTTATGCACAATATGTATTTGGGTCTGATTCTCTGCTTGCAACAGTCTATTTTACGATCTTGATCTTGTTACAGGCTCTAAACTTAAGACTGTTTTACAACCCAAAGGAATTTAGTATAAACAAAAAACAAAACAAACAAGTTATAGGGCCCTATTTTACACCTGGCGCAATGCAGTGCCAAGCGCGACGCAAACGTTTTTTGATAGTTTCAATCCGACGTAGTTATCATTTTCATGCAATCATTTAGCAAATGGCATTAGCAGATGGCATTTGCACCCATTTGTGCGCCCATGGGCATGCTGGTCTGAAAACGAGGTGTGTTCTGGCGCATTGTTGGCGCGTTGCTATTTTGAGGCAACAGAAATAGACTGCGTCATTGACCAACTGAAACCTGGTCTAAAGTCAATGGTGCAATGTTTTTTTTTGTTATTTCACAAGTTCACACGTACATGAAATCTACTTTCATGTACATTATTTTAAGCATATTTGGCATGCCGAGAGTGAGGTACCTGAACGTGCTCCTCCCAAACTTTGTTACATAAAACTTAAATTCACGAGTTCACACGTACATGAAATCAAATGTAGTATTTTAAGCGTATTTGGCATGCCGTCCGGGGGAGGGCTCCGAGCTCGGAATTTGGCCCGAACCCAGTGTACTCCCCCAAAAAAGCCATGTAAGCGCAGGACAGCGATCATAAAATGAAGTTAAATTAACCCCCAAAAAAGGGAAGGGCACGAGAAGGTATTTGCAAAAAACGAGTTTGACCGTTCGACCGGGAGGGCTCTCACAGCATCCGACGGGAGCTTGGATGCTCGCGGCATCGGACGGGTAGGCCCCGCCAGCAGTTGAACGGTCAGCTCGAGTATGACGCGCGATTTTTACGAGCGTGATTTGGGAACGAGTTTAGCCGTTCGACCGGGAGGGAGCTTAGATGCTCGCGGCATCGGATTGGGTAGGCCCCGCCAGCAGTCGAACGGAGGACGCCCGCTAAACTTGGTCGGGGGTTCGACCGGCGCTTCGAAGGGGGCTGGGATTTGAAAATTGGTTTGGAGAGTGACAATCAATGGAGCGCGTCAGGTGATGGAAATTAACGATTTAATTAGTTAGGGCTTGGTGAGCGTTTCTGATGTGGAAGCGGTGGGATCTGATGTAGGTTTTGAAAGCTTCTGATGACCAGCGACCGAGGGTTTGAATTTGTTGTTGGGAAAGACCTTTTTGTGCGGCTGTGGTTGCTGCTCCGATACGAAAGGAATGACTTGAAAATGTATTTGCTGCGATACCGGATTGGGTGAGGACTGCTTTAAGATGTTTTTGGAACCAGAATCTCGTGGCTGGATGATTGGAGTCGTCTGCAAAGAGTGGATTGAGTGGGGATTTGAACATGGAACGTTTATACTGTAGGTAATTTATAAGAGAATGGTACGGTTGAATGGGAGTTGGCAGATTAAAAAAGTAAACGAAGTGACCTTTTTTAGCTCGATCAGTTTTACTTTGTTTATTGAAGAAAGATATGGTTTTGTTATCTACCACCTGTAAATCTGAAATTGTAGGGTGGATATTCGTGTCGAAGTTAGATGTGATTGTTAGTTCGGAGCAGCGGAGAAAACCGAAGAAAGCTAGGATGAACATTGCTTCTAGTGTGCGGGCGGTGTTGGTGGAATGGTAACCGAGACGAGGGGCCCTATTTTAACGATCTGAAACGCAAGTGTCAAAGCGCAAAGCGCAAGTGACTTTGTGGGCGGGTCTTGGCGCTGTTGCTAGTTTCCCGGCGGGATAAATGACTCTTGCGCCAGGCGCAAATCTAAAATGGGTTGGTCTGAAGCAGCTCCTTTATTCATAGGTGTGGTTTGGGCGTAACGTGAAATAAACCAATCAGAGCGACATCTCACATTCCCTTTAAGAGCAGGCGCATTTGTTCTAAAGCGGATTCCTATCATAACGGCGGATTTGCCAGGCGCGTGCCAGGAGCGGTTATGCGGTAACATACCCAAATTAACTTCGGTTAAAAAGGCGTATGATAATTTGGGTAAATGTGTAAGCTAGATGTTTGCTTTTATAATAAATTGTCTATCTATCTATCTATCTATCTATCTATCTATCTATCTATCTATCTATCTATCTATCTATCTATCTATCGTAATTATGTATGGTTTGCAAAAATGAAAACTGCTGCTTCTGTGTAGATGAGAGAATCAAAGTGTATGCGCGTTGTGCACACGCTACATTGATTATGGCCAAGCATGCGCCCTTAAAATAGCATATTAATAACATGCGCAACACGCCACTGACTTTAAACTATTTTTTCCTGGTTAGTTGCGCAATTGTTTTCTAAACCTGCAAAATAGCATGAAGGAACGTTTGCGCCGGAACACACCTACTTTTTTGCGCTGAACCGCCCAGGGAGCGCAAGTTCATTCCCTAGTTTAGCGACGTGCTTCTGTGGAGGGAAAAACGCGCTTTGTGCGGGTGCAAAATAGGAATGATACATGCGTCGCTGTGCAAAGTCAATTGCGCTGGGTGCAAGATAGGGCCCGGAGTGTTGCAATACATTTGGTGAGTAAGTCAATTGTAATAGGTTGTCTGGTATCCGGGCGAGTGGAATGAGTTCTTTGAATTCCTTTAATGAGAAGGGACGTTTGAGAGTTATTAATGGCGGGGGCAGGTTTACCGTAGACTAATTTATGGAAAAATTGAATGCCGCTTAGATAGCTTTTTATGGATCCGGCTTGGAGACCTGTTGGAGGTGAAATGTTTTGAAAGTTTTCCATGCGGTGAAATATGTTTGGAGGGTTCTAGGTGAAATTGCTTGGAGGATAGAATTGATAGAGGTGTCTAGAAGGGTTTTTAGCGGATGATTTATGGGAAGATCAGCTGAGAATAATGAGAAACTGGGGTTGGAAAGGGATCAGCTTCTGGCGCCAGCATCCTGAATTTCTGGAAAGAGAAACGGGAGAGAGAGTCAGCGATTTGATTTTGTGAACCTGGAACGTGTTTAGCAGTTATTATAAACTGATCACAAGCGGAGATCCAGATGAGGCGTCTGAGGAGTGGCATTAATGCAGGTGAGCGAGAACAACCTTTGTTAATGCAGTGCACAGTTGTTTCATTGTCGCAATGGACCAGAATGCTTTTAGTTGACCACTCTTTCCCCCATAAGGAAGCTGCGACAACGATCGGATAGAGCTCAAAAAGGGCAGAGGAGGCCGAAGACTGGGGAGTGTCTATGAGCTGGGGGGGCCAGGAAGACGCGAACCAGCGTCCTTGGTAAAATCCCCCAAAGACGATCGAGGGAGCTGCGTCTGTGAACAGTTTGATATCGAGGGGGAGAGAGATAAAGTCGTCGTAGAAAAAAGTTAAGCCATTCCACTGGTTAAGGAAAGTTATCCATAAACTTAACTTGTTTTTGCACTCGCAAGATGGAATAATTTGGTCTTCCAGCGCGTGAACGGATGACGCGAGGGCAAGCAGATGCGTGATGAAAGGGCGGCCTTGCGGAATTATGCGCATAGCATAGTTTAGGTGGCCAAGCAGCGAGAGTAGTTCGCGTTTGGAACAATTTGGGAAGTCTATGAGATTGGACGCGATTAAAATTATTCGATCGATTTTTTCCTTATGCATTGAAGCCTGGAAATTTACTGAGTCCAAATTGATGCCCAAAAACTCGATGGATGTAGTTGGACCCATTGTTTTCTCCTGAGCTAATGGAATTCTGCGAAAACTTTTTGCACCGTGAGGAGGTGTGTCGCGGGGATGGCGTTGTGCGGTGAAATGATTAAGAAATCATCGAGCAGATGGAGAAGGTAAGGAAGTGCGTAATTATTGGATAGAATCCAACATATGGCTTCAGATAGGGTGTCAAAGATTTTGGGGCTGCTTTTGCAGCCGAAAGTTAAACGCACAGTGAAATAAAACTTTCTCCGCCAGTTCACGCTGAATAAATGCCATGAATCTGGGTGGATTGGCATTACTTTAAAAGCTGAAGTGATGTCTACTTTTGCCATCCATGCGCCGCATCCAGCGATTTTGATCATTGTTATGGCTTGTTCGATATTGTGATAATGAAGAGAATATTCTTTGAGAGGGATGAGACTATTGATGCTCGGAAACGGAGCGTTATGAGGGGCTGAGAGATCAATTATCAAGCGCTTTTTTCCTGAAAATTTTCTGGTAGCCATGCCTATGGGGCTAATACGAAATTTGTCAAACGGGGGTGCTTCGAAAGGGCCGATCATAAAACCTGATTCGATTTCTTTTTTGATTAGTCCGTCTACTTCTTCAGGCTCTGCTAGGGAGGATTGAAGATTATCGCAGATGATGTTTTGAGTGGGCTGACATTCTATGCCCGGTTTGAAACCTTGTTTGAGACAAGACAGCATATAATTTGTAAAGTTGACATCGGGGTGATGAGATAATTCCTCGGCCAGACGGGATACATTCAAAGGAGTCGAAAGGTCATTTTTTGCACTTTTATTTACAGACTTTTGTTCAGGACATACAGTGTGGGCGTGAGCACCGCCACAGTAATTGCAAAAATGGAGAAAGCGACAGCGTTGTCTTGGCATTTCCCCTCGTTGAAATTATTGCATACTTCTCTGTTAGATGTACCATGTGAGGCTCTGCTTGAAAAATTTCTACCGAAAGAGTGATCCTCTCTTGCGAGTCACGGAACATAACTGGTAGATTTAATTTGATTCTGTTCTGGGCAGGGAGGAATTGAGAGATTAATTTGAGGGAATGCCATAGTGGCATGGTTGACGGATCTGCAAATTGCGCATGAAATATTTCGGCATCCGAGAAAAACTCTGTTATGGAGATCAGTATCCAACGCTCCCCAATAAGGACACTGATTCCATTGGGAGATACGTACGGCACATTTGGCAGAAAACAGTTTGTGGTACATGTAGAAATGACTACCCCCATACTTCAGCTCGCGCCGTCTATGGGGAAAAGCAGAACATATATTTCAATACAAAATTCGTCCAATGATAGTGTGCGTGACAAAACCTGTGTGTTGTTTTTTAAAGTAACGGATATATCGCCACAGTCCACCTGACGATTGGACTCTGATGGGGGAAACAAGGACAGTAAAGAGCCCAAGTCCACGTCCGCACCTGCGAGGATTTGAGCTCTGATGTTGTTCGTCACTGGAGGAGGTTCTGCGGCAACAGCGTTTGGAGGAGCTGGTTGAGGTGTTGCTGAAAAGAGAGAAAAGGGAGATCGAGCATGGAGAGGGTTAAAAGAAGGGAGGGCCGGGGCTGTGGCCGTTTGCGGAGGCATCCTCACGCAAAAGTCGGCCCCCGGGACAGGTGGAGGAGGAAGAAAAGGAGCAGGGTGAGGAACGGGAAGGGGAAATAATTGCGTCTGCGCTTGCCCAGTTAGCAGAGGCATCCTCACGCTAGGGTGGGCACCTGGAGCTGAAAAGTACTGATAGGGGAAAAGGTAGGAGGTAGGAGGAAAAGGGAACGTTTGAGGAGTTTATGTGTAGTTGGTGTTGCAGGGGGCTGGAGCGAGCGATGCAGTGGTGGGAGGAGCTGAGGAGAAAAGTTGACCCGGAAGGGTTTGAAGCCCTACCACGACTGGTTCTGGTGTGCAGCTCAGACTCGCTGAAGGTCTGCGGCTGCGTGACGCCGGGGCGGGACCCTGCACTGCGTGTGAGGAAGGTGGAGACGCTGCAGGACGAGAGATCGGGGCCCGGCGGGCCTTGCTCGTTCGAGCCGATGAAGTGGGAGCTGAAGGAGAAATAATTCTGCTTTATTCAATCTTCGTGAAAAGTTGACATCAGAATTAATTAGGGCTTGTCTCAGCCCTTTAACAGTCCATTTCCCTATGGCAGGGATGTTTGGATGGACCGGAGAGGAGGTAGACGAAAAAGATGGTGGATTTCTCGCCAGCGGTGGTAAGGGGAGTCCTCGGCATCTTGGTGTGCGTGGAGAGGATCGTGTGAGCCGGCGTCCCCGATTTGAGGATGGAGGCTTGATGATGTTGGTGGTTGGAGAAGGAATAATCCTTGGATCGGCAGATTGCGATGGAGGCTCATCTGTGATGAAAGATTCGTCATCAGAAGGGAAGAGCTCTATCTCGGACATGACAGCAAAAGGCGGGGCCAAATGCTGTGAAACTTGACATGACACAGAGGTGAGGAAAGGCTTTATTTATACCGGCTTCTTCTTGTGCTGATTGGTTGATTGCCTGAACGTGCTCCTCCCGAACTTTGTTACATAAAATTTCATTTAATGAGCGCGTTAGTAATGTGCGCCTATAGGCAGGTCTACAACGCGCGTACATTCTGCTTATTAAACACACAGGGACACACAGCAGCACACAAACATGCCAAATATTTAAAATAAAAGGATTACAATGTAAAAGATTATTATTGTGTACATAAAGATATGGTGGAATCCGGCTTGTCCCGTAGATGATCTGCTTGCGCACTTTTACCTCGCGCATGAGCAGTTCTGTTTGCGCTCTGGAGACGCGTTCGGTCTTTCCACTATCAAATTCCGGTGCGAGCGCAACTTGCTTTTAAAGGGAATGGGAGATGAGACTCTGATTGGTTTAATGCACATAAATCCCAATATTCATTATGAGAATAGGGACAACCCTTTTAGACCATGCTCATGGCGCACAGACCATTTTTCCCGTCAAACTAGCAAAAGTGAACTTAAGACCATGCGCTTAGATCGTTAAAATAGGGCTCTTAAAGTGTATGTACGCCAGTATTCCAATCCAATATTGCCTATTTGAAGAAGGCAGAAATTGATTTCATCAGAAATTGACAAGTTTACAGTCTATGTCAAGTTTAGCCTTTCAACCAGGATTAGGTGCTTTTAAGCATCATTTCCCACTTATTTATGGGAAGGTAAGAGTAGGGTTAGGTTTAGGGGTAGAGATATGCTTAGAACAAAATGTTCAGATAGGAAGGTTGTTCCAGGATCAACAAAGTATGTTGACCCAGGAACGCTTCTAACTCAGCAAAATCAGGACGTGCTTGAAGAAGGGTTGCAAATGAGCACTTGAATTTTCTCTTAACATACTTTACACCCTTAAATTTGCAAAGATCTCCTCTTCATCTCCATGGAAACCATTTGGCCAGTTAGCTTAGCTATTTATCAAAGGGCGAGACATTAACTGAAGCAGTGAAATGTTGGCATTACGGTTTTTGTTGTTGTTGTTGTTTTTACGAGAAGGTAATTATTTTCCTTTTGATCCTTACCATCATGGAATCCCCAATTATGTTCAACTGCAATGACACTAGCCCGGAAAAACTCCTTTTTTCTTAAACTCCCCTGAAAGCAATTAGAGTGTGCACTCTTGACTAGTGTGGCAGGAGCTTCTTTAAGTGGAAGTCATTTTACACGTCAATTACTTTTACACAATCTCTTTACAGTGAATGTTTTTTTTTTAGCATTTCATAAGACTGAGTTTGGTTTTATCAGGCTATGCTGCAGTACATTTTAAAGACATTCTAAAAAAACACACCTGAAATAAAGCAAATAATGTTACTGTCACATTCAGTTGTTGTTTCATTTTCATAGACTTTTAGTTTGTTTCTCATTATTTCCTGTGTTTCCTTAGTTGTCTTGGGCTGTCTCCGAAATTGCTCCTTATACCCTTAAATAGGGCACTATTTGAGGGGACAGCCATTTGTAGTGGTGTCTGAAACCACAGTGGACGTTATTGAGTGCACTCAATATGAGCTAAGGTTACTAAATATGTTTTGATTGGTTGTCATGGTTACTCATTGTTTCATTGATTTCACTCACCTGATCCTTGTTTTGTTCATTAAGTTCACTTTATATACATTGCCCTCAGTACAGTTTGCTCATTGTCTAGTGTTGACTGTGCTCTAGCACAGTGGTTTCCAATCATGGTCCTAAGGACCCACAGCTCTGCACAGTTTGTATGTCTCCCTTATTTAACACACTTGATTCAGATCATCAGCTCGTAAGGAAAGAGCTCTATGAGCTGAACTGGGTGTGTCAGATAAAGGAGACATATAAAATGTGCAGAGCTGTGGGTCCCCAGGACCACCACACTGTTTTACTTCATAATAAATAAAATACAATTATAAAAATAACAAGAAATAATAATAAGAATATTATTTAAGTGTAGTAGACCTATGATGAAGTGTTGCTAATATAATGATTATTCATAATTACATGAATCAATTTTGATGTAATTTGAATTTGAAAGGCTTAATATTAAAAAAAGACATATACGAAAACAATTTACTTTCAAAAATGAATGTGGCAAAACATTTTGGTAATGAGGTTTATGGAAACATTGGCTGGGACAATGCTACATCATAACAACGTTTATGCATCATTTATAGCAATACATTTGTTACGTAAAAAAAAAAAAAAAAAAAATCTGTCATCTAAGGATGTAGGATTAAAAAAAAATCGTACTCTCTAATTGTGCTATCTGACCGAACAACTCACTTTACAGTAACATTACAGCATACCTTTCAATGCCATAACCACCCGCACTAGAAATACACCAGCTGATCAAGTTATCAACAAAGAAACCCACAATCGCTAAGGTTGCCTGAGAACAAGTGACCTCTAGTGATAACAAAAATCCCTGTCAGCGATATCTGAATCGATTCAAAGATAGCAGACTGACCACTTGTGTGTTATCACGAGGCAGTGCAATAGAGGACAGGCAAAGAACGTTGGCCTTTTCCTTTCATATACACCTTGGCAACAAAGAAACAATAAGATGAATGTGCCATTAGACAGGCTGATATTTATTTTAAGTGCGTCTGACCGAGCCTCAGGCATCCCTGTTTTTTCAGTCACCACGTCGGCCTCTCTATCTCTGGCCTTGGTTAAGCTTGAGCCACCCTGCTACACAGATGCACCTTGGCATCTGGGTAGTTATTCAAGAGTGCCCTGGGTAACTGGTTGCTAGGTTTCCAGACGTGCCCAGGAGACGGGAGTGAGGTCTCGCTTTCTCACGCTTATTCTTGCATTTTCTCTCTCTAGTACTGTCACCTAGAAGCTTTGTTCATTCTGCTAGGCTTTGAAAAGAAGATACAAAGAAAGTCACCAGCGCTGGGTAGATTAATCACAAATTGTAGTCGGTTACTGATTCCAAATTACATGACGAAAAATCTAGTTAGTAAGGTAATCCATTAGATTACACATTTAAGGTAATATAATCGGACTACTTTTAGATTACTTTTGACCTAACCCGTTTACCAAATTGATTTGGATAGTATAGGTTATGAATAGGGTACCATATTGATATAAAAATACAAAGAGAAAGAAAATACATTCCATTCTTTATCCACAGAAGACGAAGTTGATTAAAAAACAACATACGATTTATTACGAGGTCATAATAACAAGCCAACATGCAAGACAATGTGCAATGCACAAACAACAATTGACAATGAACAGCACAAAGGGAAGAACTTAAATACACAGAGATGATTAACTAAAAGACGAACAGCTGTGATGATTAGTGTCAGTGTCCATGGTGACGGATCAGTGGTGGGAAAACAAAGACAAAGAAACACATGTGATGGATGAAAACAAACTAGAAGTCAATGAACTGAACTTAATAGAACATAACACACAATTTTTTGAATTGCACAAGTTCAGCCACTAGTTGACACTATGACAACAATGTAACGTTCAACTACTTCAACCCCCACCCCCATTCCCATAATAAAAGCGGCAAAAGCCCAAAAATACAATTAAAATAAATGTGTATACCAGGCAGTATGCAGTACACGTTGTGCAGTATACACTAAACAGAACTCTAGAATTGTATTTCAAGACTTAACATGGACCTTTTAATCATCAATTTTATGTCAGTGGTTTGACTTCAATTTCACCGAATGAATTATGCTCCCTAAACAGTATATTACACCAATATTGACAAAATGATAAACCAATGTGATAAACCAATTGACAGGTTTATCACAGGTTTTGTCATAAAAGCGTTCACTTTTGTGGCCTTTTGAAAGGAGAGAACTATATGTTCCCAGATGGGCAGTGACATTTCACCGGCACAAAGCTTATAGGCATCAGTGATGCAATGAACAAAAGCATATTGTTTGGAGATGGCACCCGATGGCCATAAGGGGGGATGGGGGAGGGTGGAAGGGGGGAGGGGAGGGTGGAGGCGGGGGGGGGGGCTTCACAAAGTCATGACAGAAAGAGGAAGAGTAGAAAAAACAAAAACATGACTAATTTACTGTAAGTGTTCAGTACTGTAACCATGCACAAACCACTTCAAATAAAACTGAAAAAAGGAGTGTATGTGAACTTTTTCGGTGTTTTAGTACTAAAATATCTCAACTCTAAATAAGCTATTCGTTGGTGGATTTCTCTTTAAAATGTAAATGCTGCATGCAGGTATGTGGTGCTTTCAAAACATTGAATTGTTTGAGCTACTAGCCTGATGAGCTATGCCACTAACCAGTGGTGTGAGTTGTGGCTTGACCGTTTAATGGTAGACAGGAGGTATGAACTTACCATTAGCACATTGCTATGTAGTCGCTGGAGCGTTCTAGGTTATTGCACACAAAATACAGCAAGGTTTACTTTAACAAAATGCAGGATAAAAAATGTGCATCAGGTGTGTTTTTGCTTCGTTATTTATACAATTTATGAAGGTGCTCTAAACTGAATTGTTATATATTCTGATGTAATTGTACAATGCTCATATTTCGACAAGCAACTTGTCTAGTTTTATTGCTGAAATAACAATAAATTCATACATCATTTCATCCAAGTTTTTTGACATAAGTCACGAAACTCATGCTGGAAGAGTTACGTAAATACACTGTAAAAAAAGTTGCTGCATTTTTAAGGACAATCATCTTGGATATTACAGTCATTTTAACTTAAATCGCATTAAACTGACTTAAAAAAATTATTTGAATCTTGTATGACAAATAAAAGTAAAAACATGTAATAACGTATTGATCATATATTTTTTTTACAGTGAAGATACTTACGGTTAGGGGTTTGTAAGTATGAGCATTAGTAGTGATTCTTGCTATAGCAAACACCACTTTAACTACAAAAAATAAATACAAAATTCTGAGAGAAAACATTTGAGTGATGAATGATTTAGACTTACTAGTGCTATTAACATGAGACTACATCTTCAATCAAACTGTCGAACATGTATCATACTGTCAGAGAAAACAGACTGGAGAGATTGGTGAGTATCAATAATACAACTCTTTATTGATTTATAAGGAGATTATGGCAGTGTGAAACCAACATGATGCAATGACGGTGAACGTAGATGGGGAACAGGCCGGTGAGGATCCACACACAAACACACACTGAGGAGAAATGGTAACTTTATTTTGCCTTGTAGGTAATCCACGCAGCAGCTCAGGAAGAAACTGAAGAAGAGACAGGAACGAGAAACTGGACACAGAGGTCAGTATACTTCAAGTAAGTCATAAGCCAAACGATAGCAGTCTTGGTAGAGATGAGACCAGACTATGGGTGTTTCTCGGAAGGCTGCATCCTACTAAGGCTGCATATTTCGGCTGCTACGTCATCAAATGTCGCTGAAAGCCATCTCAATTTGTAGGATCCTTGGAAGGCAGCCTTCGTTTCGCCTCCTTCATTCGGCCTGTTTTGAAGGATGCATCGGACGTATCCTTCACGACCTTAAATCACCCACAATCCTTTGCACACATTCCAATTCACGAAAATAAACGGACAGAAAATGAGTCTGTACTGAGCTTGTCTGAGTATATTATGAAATGTAAGACTAAAAATTATGTTTTCGGACATGAAATCATATAAGTTATCTTTAATTCTGCAGGAAATTAATCACTAACAATAAACTGACAATACAGTGGAAACGCAGGCCCGGTGCTATTAGCCCGAGGCTATTAGCCCGGCACGGCCCTTTTAAAGCCCTGGCTCGCACTGGCCTGACAGTGGAAACGCGGCTAATGTAGATTCTGGAGCCGGAATGGGCTCGATACAGAACTCTGAGGCTGGAGCTGACTCATTACTGAATTCTGGGGCTGGAGTGGACTCGTGACTGAAAACTGAGTTGACTGGAGCCATCTCTGTGCTGTGTTCAGGGGCTGGAGCCATCACTAGACTTAAGTCAGGAGCTGGAGCCAACACTGGGATGTGTTCAGGGGCTGGAGTAGACACTGGGTTGTGGTCAGGGGCTGGAACAGACACTGGGCAGTGGTCAGGGGCTAGATTGGCAGAGGGCTGTTTCTTCCTCTGCTTCCTCTGAATTGAGGTTAAATGAGGTGCTGAGGCTTTAGTAGTCCTTGGACTTGGCTCAGACTCTGTAAGAGGCTCAGGACTGAACTCTGAGGTTGAAAGAGGCTTGTGACTGGACTCTGGAACTGAAGCGGACTTTGAAGCGGAATTTCTTTCATGGGTACAGACTCAGGAATATCTCTCACTGGAATAGACTGGGGAAGATGACTCACTGGAACAGACTGGGGAGTTTCTCCCAGTGGAAAAGACTGGGGAAGATGACTCACTGGAACAGACTGGGGAATTTCTCTCACTGAAGCAGATTGGTGAATTTCTCTCACAGGAACAGACTGGTGAATTTCTCTCACAGGAACACACTGGTGAATTTCTCTCACTTGAACAGACTGGTGAATTGGACACAGAGGTGTGTATACTTCAAGTAAGTCATGAGCCAAACGATGGTAGAGACGAGACCAGACACTGAATGTGTGTCTATGTGTGTGTGTGCAGAGTCGATGAGGTGATTAGTACATGCAAGACTCTTTATTGGTAAAAGTCGGAAGAGGTTTGCTGAAAACTGCAGCAGCCTGGAATATGATCAAGCTTCTGCTGTACTCTGACTTTCATTTAATATTAATATGCCAAGAAAAATCCTACAGGAGAATAGAGGTTCTCTCTTGTTCTTTTACACTTTTTCCATCTCTCTTTAATTACAGATATGCCGTGAAGTTAGAGACATGACCACCCAATGTTAAAACAGTTGACATTGTGAGAGCAGATTAGTAGCATAAAACAAAATCTCTAAAGCTTCATACAGTATACATATTTAGGTGATTGTATAGACATTCACTTTAATATAGTAGTATGTAGTATTGTATAGACATTAAATACTATACAAGATTCAGTACAATACTACACTTGCAGTACATACAGTTTACAATATATTCACCTTACTACTGTAAGCTGTGATTACTATACTTTTTTTACATAATTACAAAATTTGTTTACTTTGTTACAATATATTGTTTGATTTTGAGCACAGATGAAATGGTTTTGAGGCAATTGTTTGATTTTGTCAGAAGAGTCAGTTCTCTGAATATAGTTTGAAGATTTGGTTTTGTGTTTAAGGTTTTGACAAAGTGGGTGATGGTTTTGAGAAATTTTAGCAATTCAGAAATTCTGTAAAACATTTATCACATGTCCTGAATTCAAACTTCAAGTGGATTTTGGTATAATGTGTGATGGAGGGAATTTTTATATTGTGAGTGATGGTAATCACTAGGGAAAAAAACAAGATAATTAACTACACACCGGTGAGACACATGAAGTAAACTTGGAACAGTGTAAAAACTAACAGGCTAACAACTTAAACAAAATACAAACCCAGAAATAGACATAACATATTTATCTGTGCACATAATTTAACCCTTCCTCATCACCCCCAATTTTTGCAAGTGCTGCATACATGAAATGCCCAAAATAAAAAGGTTACTGCTCATAAGTAATTCTGAATAGAAACATAACACACATACATTTAGAAAGCCAACCCTTGAGAGTTTATAGTTCAAGACTAAAAATTAACCAGACTGTTATTAATATTGAGATATATAAGCTCAAACATATTTTGAACTAAAATAATCTGGGATCACCAGTGATCCCTGCCAGGTAAGGGGTTAAAAATAAAATAAAAAATCATATACTTGTAATCTTTCATCAAAAATGTTAACCTCCCCCTCCCCTCAAAACGATGTCTGTTCTCTTCATGACGTGCGCCTCGGCCGAGGGTTGGACTAAATATCCTTCACAACTAACTGCAAACTGACATTTAGATCTGCCTCCATTTAGTTAGCAACGCCCAACTTCCTACGATCCAATCAATACTCGAAGACAAAATCAAATCTGAATACAAATATAATTCCTTTAATGAAATGATTTATGAAGACACAGACACACCTAAACAAGATCAAGTACACACGTCATAATAATAATAATCTAGAGAGATGACAAAGTAATCTAAAAGATATTTACTCCTAAAAAGGTTTAAAGAATGAATGAATGAATGAAAGGGGCATTTTATCCAGTGCTTTACTAAGTGCTACTGTATATCCAAAGCGCTTTACAATCATATACAATCATAAAGGACATTCCATCTCCTCAAAGTCAAACGTTTAAGGGCAAGAGAAGAACAAAATGCCAATTTCTTTCAGTGGTTTGATATTGTGTAAAGCAATAGGTCAACAGCACATTCCAGCCTGACAATATCCCACAGAATGATGGAAAATGATGTTTTCACAGATGACAGGAGAACATAAGGGACAAATACACTTTACACAACTGTCTGTCTCCCCTGGCTTAAACTCGCTCCCATTTACCCTCTTGAGACATATACCAGGGCCGCTGAATATCACCTGATCCCAGTGCTGTTGTCATTGGAAACACGATTTACACAAAAGCACATCATAAATAGGGCTTTCATTTTAGAGCGAGACACCAGCTGCTTTTTTAACAGATTATTTCACTGAGATCACCCAAAAACATTTAAAAATGACTAAAGCTGACGAAACTGAATTTCAATAATTTAAGGCGTTTGTATGATTACACTACTAACAATCCTAGGTTACATAGTCTTTAAGACACAATCAAATGATTTAGAAATAACAAAATTGTATTCAAATAATTTCATGGGGTTTTAAATACAGTATCTGGGGCATATTTTCCTAATCTAAACAACATTTCAATGTTTTCTCGCACTTTTATCAGCATGTATTCACTATAATTCACTTCCTAGAGCTCTTTTCAGACCAACAGTCCAAATCCACGGAGCTTTCTAATAACATCATCAGCTATTATGTGTGAACTATGAAAATGCATGAAAAGCCTCTCTTCTATTGAGCATGCTTGAAAAAGCTCAAATTATTCAAGATTTCTGGGACATTGTTCTAAGCGACTGTTCTTTTCTGCTTCCCACAATCCTCATAAATGTCACCAAAATGGCAGAATTTGCAATGAGAAGCACATCTCATATTGTAAGACATCATCATTGTGACAGTTTTCGCCTGCTGTGTGTGTATGTTTGTGTGTCCAGTTAGATGTGGCAGATAAGAGATTTCAGCACGATTTGTCATACCTGTAGTCTCTGTTCCTGCTCATTTGGGAAACATCTACACAAAGGTTGCAAAAGATTAGCTGTATATTTTAACTGGGAGCATTATATTATAAAATCTACAGACTGTATGTTGAATGAACATAACATGGCAAACATCACAGAGCTCCTGAATAGATCATTATGTTCTAATGCTCTCTGGTCTTGTTAATATTATGCACTAAAAGCCTGAGATCCAATCTTCTCACATTATGCTTTATCAAAGGATAATATAGGTTATTTCCAATGTCTCGCTCTATGATACGATCACTATGATTGTATCAGAACAAACACACATACAGTTTAATACACCCATACACAAAATAAACAAAAATGAGCCATGTATTTACAGAAAATTTGTCTGAAAAGCTTTTTGCACACTTAAAAAATAGCTATTTTGACCATAGACCTGAAAACTAGGCTAGTACATGAATGAAAACACTTTTAGTTGCACAAGCAAGAGTTATGAAATGTGACAATACGGAATTTGCTGTTTACAATGCACTGGAAGTACTTGTTGCATTCTCAGTATTGCCACAAGGGGCGCTATAGTTGACATTAGTGTAAACTTTCTTCTATAGTTGGGGGGGGGGGGGTATTTACATGACACCATTTTCAACTAAAAACTGATTTTTTTAATAGCTTTTGGCTGTTAACCCTCTAAGCGCCAAAGTCGCAAAATTGCGAAAAGACGTCATACTTAATAAAACAGGCTGTAGATCCTAATATGGTGTAATATCTCATTTGTATTCCCTACCACTAGATGGCAGACATGTAATACTTCGATTCAAGACCAAAATGACGTCATGTTCCTATTCAAAGTGTTGGAGGAAACAGCAGAGCAAGCGAGCGATCGTGTCATTGATGCGGAAGCAGTTCATTTCAGAGCGTCTGAGTAAATTGTGAGATTTGTGAGAGAAAATCGTCAAATGGCTAATAAAAAATTGTACCGTGAGGATGTGTTGCAAATGTTATTCGCCGATTCTGACTCTGAAGGGGAATATTTGCCTTTTGGAAATGACGATCGGCCATCTAATGATCGCGCTTCTCCTGGTACATCTTTGCCGCGCAAGGCGCGAGTGTTCACGAAGCAGGAAAAAAAAAGCATGTAAATAAATTCCAACATCAATTCAATACATGTTTTACTACTCAAGTATTATAATATAATAGTTTAGTACTTTCTCCTATTTTATTGTTGGTTTCCTCTTTTCCGATCATTTGGAATGAGGATAAAAAGACAAAAAACATGTAAATAAATTCCAACATCAATTCAGTATCTACTATTTCCTGAATATTACTGATGAACTGATCAAAAAGTAGGCTACTGTTCACATGCGTTTTACTACTATAAAGTATAGTAATAATTTAGTACTTTCTCCTGTTATTGGTTTCCTCTTTTCTCATCATTTGGAATGAGGATAAAAAATAAAAATAAAACATGCAAATAAGTTCAAACATCAGTTCAATATGTACTATTTCCTGAATATTATGAATTCAAGAGGGCCGCCCCCGGATGACGTCATAATATGCAAATTAGATGAGTATATTTACACCTCATATAAACTTTCAGTCATCCCCAACATTTTTCTAATTTACAGAAGATCTCTATCTTTAAGACCTTTCAAGCCACAAGCTTTTGAAATTTTTATGCATTTTTTCAAAAAAAAAACTTGGCGCCTAAAGGGTTAATTTATATGTCAATAGCGGTTTTGAGCCCTGAAAACGCAATCGTTTGAAACCGTGTTTCAAGGTGCAAGTTTTTGAAAATTATACCGTTATCGTCTCCATGTAAACTACAAAAATGTGAATATTTAATGACAGTGACGTCATGTGCACGCATATTACGTATTCAGTCTATAAGCGCGTAGTGTTTCATTACAAAGTGACATCGCCAACTACTGGCCTGGCATGAATAATATAGTTGTTTTCGCAGATCTGTGTGAACAGGGATCATTTTAACAAGGTTGCACCCTGTACGTGAAAAACGCAAACTTTTCAGTTTTTAGTACATCGTTGTAATTTAAACATACCTTCGGTTTTCTCATTCAGGTCAACTGTTTTAAAGAGGGAGGAACATTTTGAAGAATCATGTTGAACTATTAAGATGTTTATAGCTACCTATGTGAAATAGATTTTATTCAGTCTACAATTTATTTTAATTTTTTTCATCATTTACTTGTGTCTTTTATGTATAAAAATAGCTAATTTCAATACTTATTTTGTGAAAATGTATATCAGTCTTTCAGAAAAATAGGACTGGAGGTCATTTCCACCACACTAACCTCTTTTTGCTTTTTTTCAACTGACTACTGAAGTAAAAGACAACACCTTCAGCATTGTAATATTCAATTTGTCATGTTATAAATAAGACTTGCAAATCTTGCCACTTAGGGGATAATGAAGTCTGGAGATGAAAGCAGACGTTTAGTTGCAAGGTGTTAAAAAGGTGTAACACTGTGCATAAAAGCACACTGTACAAGATGTAGTTGTACAAATCAAGAAAAAACACATCTACACACATAAATACACATTATCATTAATTAATTTGTTCAATGTGCTGCTGAACATGTATTCCCATGTGTATATCTAACCAAAGTTCCAAGAGGCATGAGCTCCATAAGAGTTTCATGAAATCTCTGAATTATTCATTCAGGGCGTCGTTAATACTGCCTATATTTCTTACTCATTGGAGAAGCATGCCTCTACCTACATTTTTGCAAAACTCCAAAAAATGTGCCTATTCATACTGAACTGTATGAACTGCAGTTTCCAGTTGAAATGAACACCAGTAAAACACTTACAAACTGTATTCCTGTTCACACAAATTATGATAAAGGGGCAGATTATCGATTAATAAAAACTTATTTTCATGCGGTTCCTTTCAAAATACTATGTTATGACCTCAAAACACTTTTACCATAGTGCATGATTTGTATTCTCATATATTTAGATTTTCACATTAAAAGCTTCTTAAGTATGGCCTTTCTGTCATTGTAAACTTGATCAGTAGCTCATCTCATTGTACTTGCCCTATGCAGAGTTCTTGAGTCCTGTGAAACGTGTCAAGACAAAGACTTGTCGAAGCAAGCTAAAATGGCATGGTTTCTTCAGAAAATGCATTTTTGCTCATGTTTGTATTTGTAATCACTATCGGTTAGGTATAGATGGTTCATTATTTTCAAACATGGTTGAGCATTAGCCTTTTAGCCTCAGAGTCGCTACGTACAACAAATACATCAGAAAACTTTGAGTTTATGTTTCAGATAAAACTGAACACATTTTTTACTTTACCACGTCACAAAATGTGCAAGAAGCAACTTCATAAAATCATTTTGCAGTAATGTCATCATAGTCACATTTTCCCAGTAAGCCAAATTGGAGCTTTAGCATGGCCAGGCTAAGGGTACATTTACACGACAACGAAATGCTTAAAACTGAAAGTTTTTCCTTGAGTTTTCCCCGTACAGACGACACCATTGTCAAAACTATCCCCATTCACATGGATCAGCGAAAACAACTAAAAACGCTATATTCTGCTGCCAGGCCATTAGATGGCGATAAAACACTATAGACTGAACATGTAATACACGTGCATGACGTCATCGTCTACAGAGATTAGCATTTTTGTTGTTTACACGGAGACCGTTTTGCACTTTGAAACCCGTTTTCAAAAGTGTGCGTCTTCAGGCACCCAAAACACCATTGTCATGTAAACGAACGGCCAAAACGCATAAAAAGTTTTACGTTTTTTAAGTTTAAAATGGTGTCGTGTAAACAGCCCCTAATATTCAGTAGCCTACAACAACACAAGTGTGAGTGTAAATTTTGCTTAATTGTATCCTTACAAATCAATATGATTTTATTAAAAAGGCTAAGGAAACTGTTTTAAAAGGTCTTGCATTTATCATTCCTCTCGCTGATTCACTTCTCTCGCTTGATGTGTGATGTTTCATTTTAGCTGTCTCCGTCTTTGCAATACCAGATGGCGGGTTTAACAGTGTCACCTCATTTAGACGATTTCTCATTACATTTCCCTTGATCCTCTCCACATCTACCGTTTCCTTTTCTATTAGTGCTGAGGTGTTTCACACCAGGAACAATCAAAACAAACAAGACGACAAACAAAAACAGAACAACATCCAATCCGCACAGTAGGACAATGCATCATGATTGCAATGCAAATATAATTATATTCTCTTCAAAATCTCTGTCACCACTGAAATGATGCGGTGCATGTGAACTGTTACCGCTGATAACACTGTTACTGTCCACAGGTGTGGAGTGAGCGGGGCTGGGCAGGTGTTTTCGATTTATTCTCTATGGGAGTTGAGTGGCAGGCTTGTGCAGAGGATTGTGGGATTAACAGGCATAAGGTATGTTAGTTTGGGAAGCCGGAGTGGTGGTTTCACCAGCTAGACCAGCACTATACCACCAACATTTCTTTTTTTTACCAGGCTCCTATTTTTAGGTTCAGTAATTTCACTTTAATGGCAATGAAAAAGTTATTAGTCAGATATTGAAATGGCTTATTTTCAAAAATGTCACTTTAGTCAATTAATTGGTATTTAACAAATTTGACTGAATTTTGCTGCAAAACCAGTCCATGTGCAACCTCTAAGACCACCTCATTGGACAACAAGACATAGTTACAAAATTACTAAAAATGCAACTGTAAAGATAGAAAAAGCAGAATTCAAAATGTAACAATGAAGAAACTAATCCACACAGTAGGGGGAGCTGTGATGCAAGTGACTTCCACATCCGTTTCCAAATCCGTTTTACAGCAGCACAAGGAACATGGTTGTGTTTACTTGCTACTTGCAAAATCCTGTCATTGCCACAGTAACAATGGACAAAACATGATAAAAACTTGCAGCTCTGCAATTGAAAGCCGGCTCATTCGCACGTCGTCATCCATCTTGAAATCAAATGATTTGATGCATATCTTCTGATTGGATCCTCTGTGGACTTGGAGGCTTTTGCTGACAAAGGGATGTGGCGTTTAGCGGTTTCTGCTAACGAACCGGACTTAAGCGGATTTTAAACTAAAGTATTTGATGAACGTATAATATGTGCGGAGAGAATTCGCTCAATATCATTATCGAATTTTTGATGGAGATAGTGTTTAGAGGCTTTTGTATCTAAACTCTTTGTTGAAGCAAGGAATATATACCAAGATGGTGCTTGGTTTAACGAGAGAATTAAATCCCGCCCTCTAAATTAAAGATCCAACCACTAATTGGTAAAGTCATCACGCAACTGCTGTTAGAAGCTCCTGTTCCCATAGAAACAGTCAGTGTTCTGAAACATGCCCTTTGGACACACACTCGCTGTCGATCCCTGTTGAAACATGCATGAATTCCATGTTAGTCCAGGCTGGTTTATGCTGGTGGTATAGTGCTGGTCTAGCTGGTGGATCAGCATGCTGTTGCCAAGAAGAGCTGTCAAGCAAGAATGAGCTGGTGTAGCTGGACCACGAGCACTCCCGGTTCACATGCTGAGGACCAGCAAACAGCAACCAGCATCCCATGTTGGTTCCAGCTTTCAAAACATACCTTATGCTGGTGACCAGAAATGCTGGATTTTTAAATAGGGCATGCAAATGTGTCCACAGCATGAACTGACTTTGGGACTTTGGTTAAACTCTTACTCTTGTTACTTACAAAAATTAGCCAATTCTAAAAGTAAATGAATGACTTTTGGTTTCTGCAAACTACTGTCTCTCCAAACTAATAGACTTACTAATTGACAACAATGTTGTATGCGTGCTGCCGCTGCAAGCACAGTCTAACAACTGACAGGACGGAAAAGTTTGTTTTTCTGAAGTGACAGACTTTATTTCCTAACAAATTACGAAAATAACATTACAGTAATGACACTGACATATAGCCTGACAACATCTCATCTGACAGCAGATACTGAATGACAAAGCGGTGTTTACAGGCAAAACAAACTACTTAAAACTTAAAACCGCATCTGACAGAAGATTTTATTTGTACTTTTATTTTGAAAGATGTGCGTGAAAGCTAAAGCTGTTGACAAGCTTTAGCTTTCACGCAAATCTTTCAAAATAAAAGTATTGTATTTGTATCATAAAAAAAGTTAAATTACGTTTGTTGTTGTTTCCTTGACTACACATTCCGCGACCTCAGTGTAATCTGTCAAAATTACGGATGGCCTTCAGATGTCAATGATGGAAATATTTCATTTAACGCGACCTCTGCTCCAAACACCCCTTAAGAACAATCACTGCAATTGCTTCACTTCAGCTCCTGTAACTACTACCTACTGTCATAGTAATTGACATTTGCCCATTTGAAACCCATGAACAGTGACCTTTCACATTTGAGTGATGAAAGCATGAGATCATCACTATCACAGCTGCGGAACCAGAAAATATATGTGTTTCTTTCAAAGGTGTAATCACCATAATGTCCATAGGGTCTTCGGCTTGGTTTCACAATGACTTGTCTGAGGTCAGAAACCTGTCCCATAGCAAAGTGTCAATCATATTTAGATGTTCTAAAGTGGCAATAAGGCCTGGGAGACTATGACTGACATGTGATTGGTTAGCAAACGAGGTTGTATATGGGCTGGTTAGGGGGTGGGTGACTTCCCATTGTTAGTAATTGGCTCCATCTATGGCCGAATTATATTTGCTTGGGTGAAACATGCTGTTCAAGTACATGTGCTATTCAGTAGTTGTTTCTGCCCTGCTGTGCCGTTGAATTGCTGATAATGTTGCCTTCCATTGCATTTGACTATTATATGTTGACTCAAATGAATTTTGGTTCATGATCACCTGTGGCGCCTTTGGGTTTTTTATTGCTGGTGTGCCCTGCATGTACTGTTCGGCATTAAGAAACATTTGTTCCCCTTTCATTTCCATTAATCTCCACCCGGTTACCTCCTGGACTGCAGCGGATATAAATGTGCAAAAAGGCATTTTCGAATGTGCCACAATAGGACTGTTGTTCTGGATAGAGCTTGAAAACTCTAAAGGGCTCCTTCACCTTCATTTCTGCAGAGAAAAGTGGGAAGTAAAATCCTCTTCAGCCAGTAGTTAGTGACCTCTGAATCAGAGGTAATTAAGGACAGAACCAATCCACTTTCCAACATCCTCTTGTCCCTTGACTCTTGACATTTCCCAAGTTTTTCTGATTCTGTGAGACTTGCTGCCACAACTTTGATTACTTTGATTTGTTGTTCTTGTTGCTTTTATAAGGATAAAAATGTAACGACACTGAGGTTGTCAAGATTTTGTACTGTTTGTTGCTAGTAGGTGTTCCTACTTAACTGCTATATCCCACTGTATCAGACATAAATCATAGATCCGTTAACTGCCCTTTATCGGCATTCTTTGACCATTGCACTTTTTACCAAAATACTCGGTAACACAGGAGTGTTCAACTCTTCTTTTGGAGGGCCACCTTCCAGCAGTGTTTAGCTCTGGCCCAAACTAAATACATCTGAACCATCTGAACTAATCAAGGTCTCACCAGAAACTTCCAGGTGTGTTAAGCATAGCTAAATTCTGCAGGAAAGTGGACCTCCAGGAGTAGAATTAGACACCTTGCTGTAGCAGAATTCTGAGACTGCATCACTACTGAATATACAGTGCTACTGCAAAATACTTAACAGATAGGTCTTATGGGTTAGTTATTTTTAAAATTAATTGGTTAAAAAGACTCAACTCATTAGTAACCGGTTTGAATCTGTCTAATGACTAGTTCTAGTTCTAGACTTATTTACCATCCCTAATGGTCACCGCAAGTTTGCCGCATTTGTAGCAGTGTCCGATACTCATTTCATCTCAATTCACCAATTCCCATTTAAAACGAATGACTTCCGGCGCTCATTTATGCAGCAAACCTGTGAAAACGTGAAAGCTTCTTAAGTTTGCCAATATCCACATGGTGTCCTCTTGTGCACTTGAGTACTTCATTTAATGAAACCAGTGAACTGAGACTATATTTGTGTTTCTTTGAGCTACTTGCATCTGTGAGTGTTTGCAAGACTATATTTTCTCACCTCCTCCACAGTCCTTTTCCTCCTCTTCAATGCTGCTTTTGATAGTATCATACTCCTCGTCAATGTTCTGGTTGCCACGGATTTGGCTGAGCACGCGTCGGGCCTTTTGGGTAAGACCTTTCTGGATGAGCCAGCGAGGACTCTCTGGTAGGAAGAGGAACCCTAGGAACTGCAACAATGCAGGGACCACTGACAGACCCAGCATATACCTACACAGAAGAAAAAAAAAAAAAAGAAGTAATTAATTGATGTCTGATGAAGAAATTTTTGTTTCTGTCTTATAGTCACTTATATCCTCAGCTGCTGAAAGATATATGGTGCCTACGCTTTGTTGCTAGTTTATTTTTAAAACTACATCTGATGTGAACAGAACATGACGTTAATGGTATAGGCTTAATGGTGTGAACTAAAAAAAAAGCATTCCTTTGACAAATCCACTTTAGACATTTTACTAATTAAAAGCAAATTTACAACTACATGTCAACATGTCAACTCTTTATTTTGATGCTCCCCAAACAGACAATCTACTGACTATAAGCAACTTTGCAAGTAAATGTCAACTTATTCTACTAACCCTAACCTAACAGTCTACTAATAGTCTAATGAGAGTTAGTTGACATGTAGTTTCTAATAGTTCAGAATTGGTTCTTTAACATGAAGTTGCAAAGTTACTTATAGTTAATAGAACGTCTAAAGTAAACCAGAAATTGTGTTTTTCTTGTTTTAAGAATAAATACATACTTGTACATATTATATGACCAGATTTCACACATTAGGCCTATATATATATATATATATATATATATATATATATATATATATATATATATATATATATATATATATATATATATATATAGGCCTAATGTATATTCTCGTATTTAACACTTTACAATGAGTCATTTGTAAACAGTAGTTAACATGAACTAACAATGAGAAATACATTTTTCAGTGTTTATTAACCTTAACCCTAAAATGTTCACGCATGTCATTTCATATTGCATTAATTACTGTTAATAGACGCACATTTTGATGCATCATGTACTAGTAAATGTTGAAATAATTTGAACTAAGATGAACAAATTCTGTATTGTTCATTGTTAGTTCAAATTAACTAACTAATGTTAACAAAAGAACCCTTATTGTAAAGTGTTACCCATATTTTACTAAAATCTTAGACAAAAATAAAATTTGTACAGAATGTGGAGACAAACAGATAGGCTTGTGCTTAGTATTTCTGAGAAAATTAATCACATTTTAGATTTTTACCAGAAATATCTGCCAGTTAAGCCAACCTGTCATAACTTCCACAAGATAACTCGTCATAAGGGAATAGTTTGTATATCATACTAAACCTAACCATGCAATCAAAACATCAAACTTAATGGCTGTAATAAAATAAATTAAGCAAAAACAGTCATAACTTTTTGTATGAACCTAACCATCCTTTGAATCATTATTTACTGCAAATTATCATGATAATGAGTTCAGTAATCCCCTCATTTACATAGAGCGATTTGTGGTTTTGATGCTGGGGAAGATAAAAGTAAATACATGGCAACATTTCCATCAAGTACACATTTTTTACATTTTCTTTCCCAGAGCAACAGCTACACATGGTGAGGGGGATATTTGCTGGTGTAACATTTATTTTGTTTTGTTTTGAGGGTTTATTATGACGAGCTACAGAGAGTGAGAATGACATGATTTACAGGATCTGCCCTACAGGACGATTCTTTCCAGGAGAGTTGACTTTCACATCACACAGAGGTAGACAAATCCACACAGTGAATTCATTCTCTCATCACACTCAATTCAGACTTCAAGCTCACATATCAGTCATTTATTTTGCCATGGCACTGTATATTGTGAACATCATGGAAATCATTCAATGCTAACTCTCAAAATTAAAAAAATAAGGTCATTGCATTGTTCCGCATTTGACACCACAGCAAAGAAACAAGACAAATTCTAGATTCAATACAAATTCTGCCATTAAAACCGAAAGACTTGATGCTCCTACCTCCAGCCTCCATGTTGCATGTAGCTGAAGGCCCCATCAATAAGGCTGGCTATGAATTGTCCCGCTGTGATGAACAGTGTGTTGATGGTGACCAGGCGTCCTCTCAGGTGGGGTGGCGATGTTTCAGCGATGTACACAGGAATGGTCATGGACCCAATACCTGGACGGATGTATATATAGCAGTCAAATATAGGCTATTTCCCATTTGGTTTGGCATCTTTCCATTAGCTGCTCACATTCCACAGATGTGAAACTAATTATAAGACATTACAGTGCAGTATGTTGTTCCAGCTTTTTTTTTTGTTTTTTTTGTGCAAGTTGGGGAAATATCAATTAAAGATAATCAAATTGTAGTGCCTCTATTGAAATGATAATGAGTTATTATATAGGGTACAACATGGCTAAATACGCAAAAGGCGCCTTTGATTTGATTTTCCTCTAAATCACTAGATGGCACAAAACTTTCCAAAACATTCACTTTTCAAGATGCACGTGGAAATTTGGCTGATCCTCGACGTTGATTCTGTGCTAATTTGATCAAATTGATGTTTTTTTTTTTTTTTTTTTTATGTTGTAGGTTTAAGTAACAAATGCTGTTGGGGCGAAAATCACAATAATTAACATGATGATAAACAGCCGGCTGACTTTTCCATTTGTTGACATGACATGGTTAGATTCAGATGGTAAATAACATAACTTGGGTGTCCACCTTAGAGATAATCACCATATTTAAAAATATGATATTAATCATATCATATAATAAAATATAATTTAATGTCACTACTGTAAATCTATATTAATTTTTAAGCATTTTTCTTAAGCCCCGTTGTACCCTACATAGTATTACATAGAAAATAATTTCAACATTAGAGTATGCTTTATGGAATGGATGGAAGAAGCCAAAAACATGGATAAGCACAACGGAAAATGAATTTCCTGCACCATTTTGTCTTTTATTACAAAGGTTTGCTTTCGAAATCTATCCTGTGGTTAGAAAATATAGTGCCCAAAGCACAAACGCTTGGGAATGAGTCACCCAAAAATGAAAATTCAATCCAATACTTTCTTTCTTCTGTGGAACACAAAAGGGGAAAAGTTGAAGAGGCTACTGTCTTCTCTTCTCCATAATGAAAGTGAATGGGGATCGGGACTGTTAAGCTCCAAAATGACACAAAAGCACTAGGGGTGCACCGATATGAAAATTTTGGGCGATACCGATAACCGGTAATTCTTTATATTTGCAAGTTGATAACTGATATATTGGCTGATAAATCTGAATCCAAGATTGTATATCATTTTTGAGAGCCTGATTACAAAAACAAAAGTCTCACCATTAAAATCCATGTCCAAAGCTAACAGTTATAATGATTTAGCTTTCATGACAGACTTGCGCTACATATTGCACTTTACTGTATTTTCCTGTTTTGAAGTGATTCCTATAATATTACAAGCAATTCAAACCAATCATGGCGAACAGTGCGCATCTGAAGTTTCTCAGCTGAAGGAAATAATTAATTATTAATCGGCTTGAATATATCGATAACATTTCAAATAAATATATATCGGACGATACCGATATGGTAGCCGATATATCATGCATCCCTAAAAAGCACCATATTATATATTTTTTGTACATATTATCCCATATTATTTGTACACTATATATTCTAGAGTTAATCTTTATCATTTTTGAGTTTGACAGCTCAAGCTCCATTCACTTTCATTGACACAAATTTTACAATTCGATTCAATTTCGATTCCCAAGCTTGCAATTTAATTCGATTCCGATTCGATTCAATATTGATTATTTTGGATATCAGGTACAATACATGGCAAATTTTCTCAAGGAAAACAAATCTCTTAACTAATGCTGTAAACTATGGGAGTCAGTTGTAGCCTTCATTAGCCTACTATTATTGAAGGTAAAAATGAACTGATTTGTATACAAACACTTTAATTACACTTTTATTTATTTTTATAATAATAACGTTATATGAAATATAAACATTTAAATTGTGGCTGTCATAAAAACTTGACAGATTTATTCAAACATGCAATAAATATTGAAGAATATTAAAAATTATAATGAATATGTAAAATGGTGCATATATTTAGCAAAATGCTCCTCTCTAGAGTAAATTTTTCTAGCTGACTGACGAGTTTATGGTCACTGGATATGGTTTTTCTGAGGTAAATGTGACGTTTCATGACATTGTTTACAAGCTGTTTTACTGACGTCTTTCCACGGTTGAAACACTGATTGAGCGATTCCATGATACGGATTTCGATAAGTTGTACTCTATCTTATAACACACTTTCAGATGCTCATTCATGTTTATTTCGCGCTGTAACTTGTATTATTAAGGTGGAAGAGAAGATCATGTGCGCTCTGCGCTGCTGCTTCTCTTGAGCTGAGCTGCGCCAGAGCGATCTCACGCCACAGCGCCAAAACGGTGAATTTCATAAGAAAATGGGCATAATTTGAAATCTGAGACTTTGTTTCATATCAATGGTAACAAAGCACAAAGATTATTGCGATTTATTGGATGGGATGCGTGCTACAATGTTCCATTCATTCATCAACTGTAAACAGAATGACTAGCCTAATCGATTCTTGGGATTTAAGAATCGATATCGGTTCGTAAAAATGAGAATTGATTAAAATCGAGAAATCTATATTTTTTACCTACCCCTAAAAGCCAGAATTTTCCATACTAATTCATTTCAGTGATTTTGTCTGACACACGTATATAAATAATAAATAAGAGATCTCTTGGCAAAATAACTGGTGTAGCTTCCGGGATTCAACCTTAATGGGGAAAAGCTTAATTTTCATATCGTGTTCCACAACCAATAATAATAATATGGATTTGGAATGGCATAGGGGTCATTAAATTATTTTTTTTGGTTAACATTTTTACTAAAGTATAGTAGTGTAAAAAAATATAGAAGTAGAAAAAAAATATAATATTATTAATAAATAAACAAAATAAAAAAGGTTATTTTATTTAACATGTGAAAGTGAGTTTATGCATGCCAGTAATGTTGTTCGAATCCGAATCTAGTACTGCAGACATGCACCACATAATAAATCCCCAAACACTGAAAGCCTTATTACACTGGCATTGTCTCTCAGATCTACAAAGGACCACGCAACAGTATGCTTTGTGTGCCCGTGTTCCCTGCCAATCACATGGGGCTCAAGATATGACACAGCCAGGCCACATCCTTCTCATTCCCACCAATTACATCACAGATGTGTCACATTATGCAAATTTTCAACAAGCAAGTGATTTCTGGAATCTCAGGGACACCATAAAACGTGCATTTGCTTCCAACAGACTGGGATGGGGAGGAAATTGAAGTGTGATGGGGTGTGGCGGGACCAGTGTTCACATGATATTTACACAGGAGAACAAACAAAAAGTCCATGCATGCCCACATTAATCTGACAAGGTCTACGACATAACCCCTCGCTATAAAGTCTATTAATAGCCCCAGTTCACTGTCGCTCTCGTTGCCCGGCAGACAACGCACCTGTTGCCATGGGAACGCCTCGCTGCTTCCCTCACAAGGAGGTTAATCAATACTGTGAGAAGACAGCTGTTATTGGCATCTCATTTACGTTTTGAAAGACACTGACTTCACATGAGTGAAGGATGTATTCTCCTCTCACGTAGTTTGATCCAGGTTATCCAACAATGCTTATCCACAGACAATCCTTCATTTTTTATACATGTGGGAAGAGCGATATTATGCCACATGGAAGGATCATTCAAAATGACTAAGATGACGGTGTGGAGCATGATATTTTTCATACGTGCCATTGAGGGGCAAAACATCAAATCATTTGCATATCCAATGAAACCACGACTCGCCCAGTTGTCTCAAAGCCAGGGTATGTTCCAAAACCTAATCTGAAAAAGCAGCTACCTTCTATGGATGCATCCTAACCAACCTGCTCACTGGAAAGATGTGCCTATACATACATTTTACAGCTTAAATCACCAGCAACTTTTATTTCTATTCACACAAATTAGGATTACAAGTGTAGATTATTGATTAATAAAGATAATTTTCATGTGGTTTCTTGCATAATACTATGTTATGACTTCAAAATGTTTTTACCATGGTGCATGATTTGTAAAATACTACATAAACTACTAGTAAACTTGTTCGGGAGCTTACCTGGTACAACATTGCACTAGACTTGTAGAAACAAGCTAAAATGCTATGATTGCTTCAGAAAATGTCTTAAATCTCATGTTTGCTTTACTTAACTGGGATTATGGCAGGGTTTAATGTAGATGGAACGCTATTTTCAAACACAATAGAGTATTAACTTTTATGGCCCTATTTTAACGATCTGAAACGCAATAATCAAACGCGAAACGCAAGTAACTTTGTGGGCAGATCTTGGGCGCTGTTGCAATTATACTGGCGGAATAAAAGACTCTTGTGCCCAACGCAAATCTAAAATGGGTTGATCTGAAGTAGCTTCATTATTCATAGGTGTGGTTTGGGCGTAACGTGAAATAAACCAATCAGAGCGTCATCTCACATTCCCTTTAAGAGCAGGGGCGCTTGTTCCATGGCAGTTGCTATTATAATGGCGGATTTGCCAGGCGCACGCCAGGAGCGGTTCAAAGCCGAGGAGACCGACATTCTCGTCAGGGCCGTAAAAGACAGAGAAGTGACATTGGGGATGGGAGAAACCCACCCAAATTAGCTTCGGTTAAACAGCCGTATGATAATACGGAAGTTCATTCCCTAATTTACCAACGTGCGTCTGTGGAGGGAAAAGTCCACTGTGCGCGGGTGCAAAATAGGAATGATACATGCGTCGGTGTACAAAGTCAATTGCGCTGGGTGCAAGATAGGGCCCTTAATGTCACTCACAAGACATTTAATTACCGAACTGCTGCCAACATACTAAAACGTTACTAGATTCACGTCATCTGTTGGATAAAAGTAAATCGGTATTTCACTTTGAGATTGTCGCAATAAATAAATCAAAATACATTTATTTTGCAGAAATGTCGCCACAGCTATGTTTTTCCCATGAACCTGGGTTAATACTTAATGGAACCTGCATCGTACAAATAGCAGTCTAGACAGGACACTAGACTAACAATTGATTCCAGCAGATTCTGATGTTAGCATGTTGCTAATCAACCAATACAATACTCTCACAGCATAACCCAACATAACTCTAAACATAAACATACATAGCTCACACAAATATTCATTTTATTTGGGATACAGAACTATTTTTACTTATATTTTTCAGTTTTAAATGAAATATATTTATAATCAACATTTCTCTCACTTCATCCGCCATCTTGGATGTATTGTTTACTGAGCTTGTTGTGCAGTGCATTCTGGGATTGGCTCTTTTCACAGCTGCCTTTTCTCATATTTACCAAGCATGCCAATATTAGAGGCGGGCACTGTACATAGTTAACTCACTAGGCTAGGAACCGAGCCATATAACAGGCCCAAAATACAGGACACGTTACAGACATAAAGAATGCATCAAATACATTAGTAGAAGTTTAAGTCAGAATCACATAGGCTACTTTGCGGAGCAGACCCAAATGCTTAGAAACAAATGATAAATTAGTTCAGTTCTAAGAAATATCACTAAAATTGTTCCAGCTCATTCAAATAAACCAATTTCACAAAAAAGTGTGTCCTATCTATTTTCGAGCTTTTCTTACGGTAAGCTTAGCAGCTAACTCAATCTTGCAGAGAGTTATTACTATGCTGCCGGTAACAAAGTTTATATACTGAAGAGAACATCATTAGTCACTTGTGAGGTTTTGTCTTGGTTAGGAAGCTGCTTCAGAAGTATGTAGACAGCGAGGCAGCTCACTTCACTTTTGAACATCCATGTGTACTGAAAACACAAACAATTGAATCGCAATTTGCAATGTTATTGATATTGCATGAGAGTTACAGTGTGAGTGTTTTATTTCAACATTAATGGCCATCAGTAAATCTGTTTAAATGCGCTAGGGAATACTTAGCAAGTATCAATCCACTGATATCATTATTCAAAATCAGATTTCCTGTGTACAATACATCACAATAACAATATTGAAGCTCTGCCCTAATGATGTAACAGTCAGTCAAAGGAAGTGGAGACAATGTTGTTTTGGTGTCTTATGTCCACTAAAAAACTGTAGATGCTTTTGCTTAGGTTTAGCTGCTAAACAAGAGAGTGGACTCATTAGTGTGAGACTCTACACTGAAGCTGTAGCTGTCTCTTATTATTAGCAACAGTGAGTGTCTTAAAGAAAAAACACACCCACTTCATTCATCGGCCTACCCCAGACACTCAACGTGAGAGGCCATCGCTTTAATGGCCTTTCGCTCCACAACGGTGGAGGAGTCATGGAGACAGCAGACGATTGTCAAAACAGCTTAGCTACTTCTCTGATCACACCATTGGCTCAGACATTGCCAAGCCAAATTAACTTCTACTTTACACCATCTGTGATTAGCACAAAGATCTGCTCCCGGTTTGAAGGATTGTTAGGGTGGGGAATTGCCCAAATATATTGAGACTGACTTTCTGAACACTGCATTAATGATATGACTCATATACAGTAGTGTAAACACATACTTTGCTGTCATAGCTCTGCTAAATAAACACAATGAGCTGAGGAAAAGGTCATTAATTTGATGGTTTGCTCCATAGTAGTTTTGTTTTCACAAAGGTCAGCCTGGAAGTAATTGGGCTCAATCACTTAAACCAGAAGTCAGTGGTTAATTATCAGATCAATGACCTTTCAGAAAAGTTACAGGACAATGTATTTATAAGTATTTTCAAATAGTACTAAAAATTGAAAAAAAATACTTCATGAATACAAAGATAACTACACAAAAACTTACACTCAGTGTCCGAAATCAAATACTTCCATACTATATAGCATGCGAAAAAAAGTATGCCAAAAGAGTAGTATGTCCGAATACATAGTTTTCAAAAAACATTGGCCGGAAAGTTGCTGGATGACCTACTACTTGCGCCGAGATTCTGAAGTCCACATTCGATGGACACTTTACTATCCTGTGAGGCCACGGGAGAGGATTCATGAATGGAAGTGAAGCGACACATCTGATGCTTTTCACGTGACAGTAACAACATGGCGGGTGCAGTACGTCCGAATTTCATTCATACCACCCATATTCAATCATACTATAGAGCATAATTTTTTAACGACCGAAATGTAAATTCAAATTCAAATATAGCACCTACTCAGACTATCCGATTTCAGAATCGGCGACAATAAAGATATTAGTGTGTTGTGCCTGTTTGCCATGGTGTTGTTGTTACTAGAACACTAACAGGGTGTTCTGGATGGTTGGTTTGATTTCTGGAAAAAGAGGCACCCCCAAGTACAACACGCCAACCCCACCGCCCCAATGTGTATTGTGTGTTTATTACTTAAAGTAATAGTAGCCTACCTTTAAAATTTTAAATATATGGATTCTGATCCACAGTATAATGCTCGAATGGCAATTCTCTGGATTTGAGCAATCAAAATGGCATTACTCAGCCAGGCATTATAAGGATTGAGAAAACACCAATCTTCCCTAATGACAGTGTGTAATCCTAGACAATAAGCATCAGGCTAAATTGCTCTTTCCAAATACTCGTGGGATATTCAGGTCATTCTTGGAACCAACCTTGGAATCATTAATGAAAAATACCACTTGAGCTTGTGGAGCTCTGTCAGTCTTCACCCAGTCAAATCATGTGAATCCTTATGACTCTGTACTAATTGCCTGAGTTAAAAATAGTTCTGAATTTTCAATGAAGCACTGCATGAAATTTTATCAAAGCTTGTGATCTTACACACACTATGACTCATTTGGTATCCTTTAAGCAAAGCAATTAAAAAGACAGTGTACAATCTTTTAGAAAAATCAACCACATTGAACACATTTGAAATAAGCTGTGTGCATTTATTGAAACACTATTCAAAAGGCAAAAAGGTCTGACAGATATTAAATAGTCCAAAAAAATATAAAGTCAACATACACACACACATAGCCGCATGTTACCATAAAAACAGCATTCAACCCGCCAATGTCTTCATTTATTTTTGTTACTTTTCAAGTTGCCTTTTATGTAAAGATGTTGTTGTTTTACCCATGTCCCAAACTTTTAATGTCAATCTATGAAAATCCATATTTTAAAAAATAGTTGGAACCTTGGAGAGTCAATGTGGGAACAAAGTGAGAATATAACTATGTTGTGTAGGAGATGGGGCCACCAGTATCTTCTGGGTCAGTGCCAACACCTCTGTGACTCCTGCATGGCCAATCCAGGAGATAATGATAAAGTGGTTCTCTCAAGTATGAGCAATTGGGTATGTGGGTTTGGTCTGAAGAAGGGTGCCCAGGGAGCGTGGCATGGATTCAGTCTCTTGGTGGAACTGATGTGCTCAAGCTTGTCTTGGTCTGTGATGACTTGAAAGAGGTGCTAGGGCCCTCAAACCAGTGCCACCATTCCTATAAAACCATCTTGATAGCGAGCAGCTTACAGTTATCTATATCATAATTCTGGACTTCTGTGGACAATATTTGAAGAGAACAGCACAAAAAAATAGAAAGAAAGCAACAGATACGTCGTCTTCCACGATAAAGAGGAACTCTGGATCAAGTTGATAGAGGATGGGGACCCTGTTGAGAGCTGAAATTATAAATGAACAGCCTTTAAATGTTGGTAAAGCTGAGGAAGCATTGTTACTCCTTGGTGGAAGGTTGAGGCCAGGATGTGATAGCTTGCACTTTGCTTGAAACAATATGACATATCCCAGGAAATGGACAGTTAAAGTTAAACTGGCACTTCTCGACTTTGAGGTGTAAAGTCATCTCATCTCTTACGAATGAGGTTATAGGCGCTCTGCAGATCTTCATAGGCGCTCTGAACACTTCAAGGAAGGCTTGATTCTTAGGGGGAATGTCAATGCTATAAGGATCAAGGGACTCTCAATGGTGGTGGGACAAACAGGAATGGACAGGCAACCTTTAAAACATTGCTCACCCAAACTGCTCACATCTCAAGTGGACCAAAGGAAGAGTCAGATTGTGATGAATGAGCCATGGCAGTCCCAGTACAACATCTTCTGTGTAATTAAAATTACTAAGAGTGTTTATCTGTGGAGGTCCCTAGGTTGGAGGGTGAGTGATCCCGTTGGGTATTGAATCTGGAACCAATGGGTTTCTGATGAAGGAGCTGAATTTTGTCAGTTGAATTTTAAATGTAGAGAGGAGTGATTGGGCAATGAAGTTCCCTGCTGCACTGGAGTATATGAGGGCAGGAGTATGGATAGAACCGTACTGGTAATCTCAATGTGAAGGGTGAGGTATGGATGGTAGAGCAATGAATGGTGTTCATTAAGTATAAACATAACCGCTCATCCTGTATACTCCTTTGCACTTCCAGAGTCAGCCAGGTGGAACTAATCTGCATTGTCTCCTCCGGGAAAAGCATCCGAAGCGCAGACTTCCGAAGCGAAAACTATTCACTATGCGAGCTGGATCTGTAAAGCAGGAATTAGCTCCTGATGATACGCAGTGAGGAGGGCTACCTCATTTCAACTGCTAGACATTACAAGGGTGAAGAAGCACAGTGCATATTCCACCACGAATAAGGTTCAGTGTCTCAGACACAATAACTACTCACCGGCATGCAAGTAACGCATTGGTTGCTCGACACCTCCCGGAATTGTTGGATAAAAGCGGACTGGAGAACTGGACCGCCCTCAACCTCCACTGCTTTGCCGGGCAGAGCAGAGATGATATATGCCACCTTATCCAGTCGGGAAGTGGTTGGGCTGCATCTTGAAGCTTAAGGAACATCGCAGAAGGAATCAGTTGCAATGGTTAGGAGAGCTAGAATAACAGGCTGGAGTGGCCATGGGTGAGGAAGGGGCTAAACTTAATGGCGGTCTAGCATGATTTCTTCCATTGTGAGATGACATGTTACTGGCCACATCCCGGGATGTCTAAATACATTAGAGAACTGTCTCGGTGCTTAAGTGTTTTCTTACTAAGCTGGAAGGACTCGCTAAATAGAGCAATGGACACAAAGGAAATGTGAAAGAAACACACTCTTATTCATCTCATTACAAAGAGGCAAGAGAACAAAGGTATCCAAAAAAGGTCGTTCACAACAAGGCCACATGACAACACAAAGACTTTTTCCTAATGAGCCTATACTGCATTTTAGATTATGGGAGGCACTTCCGGTTTGGGAAGGTTCCACTCAAAAAATAATGCAACAAATAATTTTAATTCATAAGGTTGCGCTACAAATAATCCTGTAAAAATGTCCTTCACGTTCACTTGTTCAGACTGAAATAGAATAACGTAACGCTTGGTATTTTTATGTGAGGTGGTATAATGAGAATATCTATGTCAAGGGCTCTTTTTAGTCACTGCGTTCTTTTCCTCCTGATTGGTTTAATTTTTGTCTTAGTATTCCGCTGTAACAGTATGAAAAAAGACAACATACTATGCATTTGTTGTCTGATCTCCTGATTGAATTTATGGTATATCCCATGAATAATTCACTGGGATGCACTATGAATCTCTCATTTTTCTCCCCAAATCCTCATGTCTCTTTCCAGGTTTGTTTCACACAGATGCTTTAAAATGTAATTGTCTCCCCCTTTTAACTTCTTATCCCTATAAACAGTGTTTACTGGAACGTTTCTAAAGCAGGTAAATACAATATTTATTGTCTGTCAAAATGACGTAAATCACATATTTTCACTCAGTGTTCCAGTTAATGAACATTTTTGATTAACTCAACATTAGTTAATAACTCAATATTGCAAACATACATATTACTACAGTGGTAGTAATTTGTTAATGCTTTTACACTTTTTATGTCATTTTAATGTTTGATGGTTGAAGGCTGAGTATAATAATGTCATCTCATTGTACCCAGTTTTTGAAAATGCTTATTATGGCATTCATAGAGCGAACCTTTCACTGATTGTTTTTAACGGAAGTTACTCCCATAGTTCGCACAAAGCGTCATGGGGTGTAGGAAAAAAATGTATAGAGTAGAAAGGAAGATCACAGTAATGAGTGTTTGTGCTGATTGGTAAATTGAGAACATGAAGTTTTTGGCAGAATATGGAAAGATGTGTGTGGAGTGATGAATCACAATGAAACACGAGTTGCATGGTGATGCTCCAGAGCGGTGTCTTCAAAAATATGATGAGAAGTATAATAATAAATGCATCTCTACCACAGTGACGCATGGAGGAAGAGACTGTGTCATTGTGTGTGGAGCCTTTTTAGCTGCGTGTATTAGTGAGCTGCTTCACTGTGAAAAGTCATTTAATGCTTCAGAATATTGCAGAATGGCTTGCTTCCCACAAATTCAACCAAGAAGTGGCTTGAGCACAAGTCCATCAGACTCATGCTTTGGCCTTGGACACAGTCCAGATTTAAACCATAGTGAATATTCGGTCTCATATTAGGACACATTTTTTGAAGCCATCAACATTGAGTGGAACATCACAGACTCTTCTTCCTGTAAAAAGCTGTCTGCAAGATGGGGAAGGCTATTCAGTGTTAAGTTAATTTATCTACAGCATTTGTGCAATTCTTGCTTATTTCCTGACCAGTGATTTGTGATCAAAATGGTTAAAACCAATAAAAGACCACTAAATATTTTGCCATTCTTGGCTTGGCCCTTTTTTGAGACGTGAGATGTTTTAAGAAAAAGGTACAAAGTACAAACAATTTGTTTAAATTAATAAGCAAAATAAATACAAAAAGTTCTCCTGTGATGCTTGTTTGTAGACCGCTGAACACTGTTGGTAGACATACATTACATAAACTATTGAGAAAGGTGTTTATTTTCCACAGTCCACAGGGACGAAATTGCCAGACTATTTTCAAAATAAACAGTCTGAAATGAGTTTGAGAAGAGCTAACACTGTACCGTCCATTTACAAAACACAATGTCGCTGATTTCTAAAACTGCTGTTTATTTAAAGCAAAAAAAAAAAAAAAAAAAAGCAGAAACTGTTTTGTTAGGTAACTTTATAAAGTTATTTATTTGGTTAAGTCCAAAATGTTATTTAATAATTATTTAATAATCAACCCGACTACATAAAGAAAAACATAAATGTAGGCTATTTAAGAGCTAAATAGCTCTTTAAAACTGCATATTGACCACTTTTTACAATGCAGTAAAATTGGTTACACTTTATTTTAAGTTGACGTTGTTATATTGCACTTACTCAAATAAGTACTGAGTAATTTACATGTACTTAATATAGAGTTACTGTTAGGGTTAGGTTTTTGGTTTAGGGTTAGTTCCTTGTAATTACGCATAATTTACTTATTCATATAGTAAATACATGTAGTAACATGTAGCTACAGTAACTACATCACCTTAAACATTTATATCTATTTGATATAATCATTGCATTTTAAAATTACATAAATAGTAAACACTTCACAATAGGTCTCAAAAAACATGAACTAACAATAATATATATTTATACAGCATTTATTAACGTCTGTTAATGTTAGTTAATAACTATGTTAGTTAAGTTCACAGTGCATTAATGATGTTAACATAGGCAACATTTGATAAATATTAGTAAAGGATGAGATTTAGAAGTTCTGTTCATTGTTAGTTCATGTTAACAATTGTAGTTAACATTTGCTTACAAATGAAACCTTATTGTAAAGTGTTATCCACAAATCAACTGAAGATTGAAATACAATACAAAAGCAAGACACAAAACAACCTCATAGTAACTTTTCTGATGACAAGAGCACACTGAATGCATCACCATCGGTCAGGTGTGTCTCACTTACCAAGCCCAAGTCCCACTATGAGTCGTCCAACCAGCAGTGCCTCCTTATTAGGAGCAGATCCCATCACTATCCCCCCGATGGCGAAGGCAAAGCTAGCCGTGAGGATGCACACCCGCCGCCCGAACAACCCGTTGAGACACCCGCCGAGCAGCGCGGACACCGCCGCCGCGGCAACAGTCCCGGACACCAGCAGCTCCTGCCACAGGGCAGTTATATTCATGTCCCTCTTGAGCAGAAGCATCGCTCCGGACACCACCCCGGTGTCATAGCCGAACAGAAAGCCGCCGATAGCGGAGAACGCGGCCAGCACGTAGACGAAACCCGGCGTGACATCCTGCTGGAACTGTTTGCGCGCCGCGCGCTCCAGGTCCGCGGGCGCAGGAGACGCTACTGAGGGACCGGCGCTGCTGAGGCTCGCGCTGGACGGAGCCTTGATGAGACTCCGCTCTCCATCATCCGCCGCTCTCTTCCTCCTCTCGCCCATCAGATTGCTCATACTACGCAGATTATAGTCATCGCTGGATTTGCGGGACATAAGTGAAAAACCGCAAGAAAAAAATGCGCACAGTAAGTCAAAGAGGATGAACTGGAGAAGTGGGCTGATATGAGTCCAACTTGACTTGCTGTTGTGTTGTTGATGGGGTTTTATGAATGGTCTGTCTAGTCTGAATCCTGACAAGTTGTGTCACGGCTCTGTGCGTGAAGTCTGAAGGATCAGACAGTGGTGAGAGTGAAGAGAAAGGTAGAGCTCAGCGTCATCGTGACGTGCGCATGGCGTCAAAGAGCTACACACCAACACATGTGCAGAGAAATACATCCATTGGCCAAAGAGCTTCTTTTTGTAAACAGTATCCTCAAAACACCTTAAAAAGTGAACTTGAAAATACCAAATAAATCATTTAAGAAGTCTGGGGGTTATTCTGGTCTGGTCAAGTGTCTTGTTCGAGCCTAAGCCAAGTAAGCCAAATATATTTATTAGCAGTATGTTTTCTTGTCTCTCATTAAAGAATTAATTATTAATTATTAATGTGAACTTGTATCTACAATTATTATATTTACATTAAATAAAATGTTATATAATAATAATATATATTTAGATATATATAACGTCAAAATATGTTAATTTTACGAAAACCCTGAACTGCAACGTAAAAAATAAAATAAAATAAAAAAAATCCTTAAAACAAAATTTCTCTAAAATTACGAGAATAAAGTCGTAGCATTTTGAGAATAAAGTCAAAATATTTTGAAAATAAAGTCATAATATTTTGAGAATAAAGTCAAAATTACGAGAATACAGTCTTCCGTAGAAGTTACTAGGATTTCCTGATACTTCAATAAATCCATCTTGCTTTCCGTTTGCCTTCTCAGAAATCTGGTTGCAGCCGCTGATAGCTTTCTTTTTCTGCCCCGTCCAGGTAGTGAAACCACCGTTCCGTTAACTATGAACTGGCAAACTATGCTTCCAACGGTGTCTCTATGAACATTTAGTGTCTTCGCTATCTTTTTGTATCCTGTTCCTTGTTTGTGAAGGGCGACAATATCTTCTCTTAACTTTTTGGGACATTCTTTTGATTCAGCCATATTTCTAACATGCAGTCAAACTTGATACTCAACAAACCTAGCCAGTTCAGACATGTCATGTGTTCTAGCTCAAGCACACCTGGTGCAACTAATGAAGCCCTTGATGAGTTGCATCAGGTGTGCTTGAGACAACACCTGTTTTGCAAATTTGTGCATTTGTGAGGGATTTATTTAAGGGGTTGAATAATTTTAAGACTGCGGAAGTCATTAAAAGTTGCATTTTCATTTGAATTTGGGAAACTTGAAACATTTATTGTGTCAAGCTATTTCAATTACTTTTGTTTTATTTGTTCATTGCAAACCAGCTGAGACTACATTTTGCCAAAAACGCTGCTTCAGTTTCACTGCACAACTCTGTGGACAACTGGGTTTGTCCGCATTTAACATGATAAAACTGACATTACGCTGTAATGGTGCATCTTAGCAGTTCCTATGGGAAAACGGTATTGATCAGAGGTTACTCTTTCATAGCTCAGGAAGATCCGTTCTCATTTAGATCTCCTGAAATTCTTTGGAAACACAAATGGACAGAAATTAGACAATGATTAGATTAGATCAGATATTCAATGAACATGGTTCATTGCTGAGATAATTTGGTCTTGGAAGTGTTTTGATGAAAAATGTGTTATATTAAGATGTGCAACTTTTGTAGGGCTTTTGTCATATCTGAGCAGAGGAAACACATGTGAGATTATTGGGGTCTGTTTTCTCAGGAGAAAAATCTATTAGCCAATCGACCGTAGTATACTGTACTATACGTAGTCTCCATTTGGTCTCCATTTAATAGATTTTTTGGAGAAACAGTTGCAATCTTAAATAGATTTGTCTTATTTAAACACTTTATTAATTAAACATTTCAGAATGGATATATAGTAGATAGCATGATTGGGCAAAGGCAGAATGTAACATTTTTTGGCATTTTTTGAACTGGCCATGTCCCACAGAGAATTGAATTGAAATTACATTGAAATTACAGGAAGAGGAATTTAATGAATTGCAATTCAAACTAGTTAAGCACAACAGATGATCCAACAAGTTTTACAACAAAACATAATTTTGTTTATATTTAGTTTTATTCTCCCCCATATTTAGTTTTATTCTCAAGCTGAACTAAATTGAGTGTTGCTGAAAAAATGAATAAAACAGAATTTAATTTTGCATTACAGCTATGCGCAAAATTACCATCACATTGTTTTCAGATAACTTTACACAAAAAATAGACATACCTGTATTGAATAAAAAAACCCTACTGAGTATATAGCCTAACACACTGAACTGTAAGCTTGTACACAAGCAAACTAATAATATTTACACATTATATATTTGTAAAACAGCGTTAACATAAACTAATAAACAATGTGATGCATATTTGTCAGCCTTAAATGAAACTGGTAATATTTCTGTAGCCTACTTATACACTGAATGTTTTAAATACACAATAACCAGGTTTATATATTTATCATGAATAAATGGAATTTCGTACAATCTATCAATCTCATACATTTTAACTTTTAAGCGTTCATACTTTTGAACTGAATAAATTTAATGTTTCATAATGAACATATTTATGTGGATTCTAAACAATTGAATAAATGTATTTTTAAAATTGTATTATTCAATTAAACCAAATACATGTATATAGTATTCCATGTTTTTATGTATTTTTTGACTGCGGAAATGTATGCATGCAAATATGCACTACATTACCTTAATTAGATTGTTTATGTGTGTCACGTAGGCCTATATACTCAGACTGAAATAGCGTATAACTAAAACTCAAACAAGCCGTTTATTAACAGTTAATTGGGCAAGAACCAAATCAGTAAACAGACAAGTTGTGATGTTTGAGTTCATAGATGGGGAGAATATAGGTTTATGGTTAACTTTGAGTCTTTTGCTTACAGATTTGGATGAGCAGACGTACACACACAAAGGGAACATGCTGACACAAGGGATGACTGGAGAACAACTGAGTACTTGCAGTTCTGGGGATGACTGAGAAGACTGGAGATAGACATGGAAGAGGTAACAGGATTATCAATCGTGGAAAACAGGATAATGGAGCTGGCTGGGAAGGAGCTGGGAAGGAGCTGGGAAGGAGCTGGGAAGGAGCTGGGAAGGAGCTGGGAAGGAGCTGGGAAGGAGCTGGGAAGGAGCTGGGAAGGAGCTGGGAAGGAGCTGGGAAGGAGTCTGTAGCATCAGACAAGGCCAGACAATGACTGAGATTGTGTGTGCTCTACTTATAGTGCTGGTGATGAGGGCTGATGACTGTCTGGTGTATGTGGTTAAGTGCCAGTGAGGATCATGGGAAATGTAGTCCGTAATAAGTACTCTGGTAAATGTGACCATCGGATGAGTGAGGGAGAGCCTGGCATGATCGTGATATGTGTCATTCATTCATTCATTCATTCATTCATTCATTCATTCATTCATTCATTCATTCATTCATTCATTCATTCATTCATTCATTCACTCATTCATTCAATCATTCATTTATTCATTCATTTATTTTTTTTTATTGTATATGGTACATATACATTCTAACAATATACATTCTGTTCCAAGTTTTCTGTTGGGTTTTTCATGCAATTCGTAACTAGTTTATGTTTTGGTGAACTGTTGGATAATTGGATAAGGTGAATCTCTGTAAGATCAGCTCACGCCCAACTGAGGGTTAGGTTTAAGCAACACTATCTCACGACCAATTCGTATGAATTCGTACGAATGATAAAAAGTTGTCTAATTCGTACGAATTCTTACGACCTCACTCGTACGAATTTGTACGATTTGTCTAAACCCACGTGATAGGGGCTGGGTCAGAGGTAGGTCATTTGTATTAATTCATACGAATTGGGCAATTCGTAAAATATGTAAGATTTTGCAAAAATCAAATACGTACGAGTGAGGTCGTACGAGTGAGGTCGTACGAATTCGTACGAATGATAAAAAGTTGGCTAATTCGTACGAATTCTTACGACCTCACTCGTACGAATTTGTACGATTTGTCTAAACCCACGTGATGGGTAGGTTTAGGGGCTGGGTCAGAGGTAGGTCATTCGTATGAATTCATACGAATTGGGCAATTTGTAAAATATGTACGATTTTGCAAAAATCTAATTCGTACGAGTGAGGTCGTATGAATTCGTACGAATTAGCCACCTCGTAGAATTTGTACATTTTCCCGTGAGATTAGGTTTGTTTAAGTTCACAGTCTACGAATTCATATAAAATCGTCACCTTGTAAAATTGTCTTGTGTGGTCTTATGAGATCGGTTTGGGAATTTTTGGAAGTCAAAGCACGAGTTTTCTCTTGTTAATGGAAGTGAAGGTTTTAAGAGCAAGTTGAATGCTCTTATTTTTCTCACTAAAGAGCGTGGAGCAGGAAATGGTATATTTCTGAGTGGAGCTGTTGATCAAATCTGTTTGATCAACTGAAGTGCTAATTAATGTTGTTATTTGTATTGATTTAAGTACAGTGGGGAATATCTGACATCAGATGCTACAATCTCTGAAAGATACTGTTTGGTCCACTGAATCAATGACTTGAGTGGTTTCATACCACAGAAATGCCTCTTAATGACTTCATACACAGAATTGTTGATAATGGCATATCAGTATTTGCTGATAGTTTATTATTTGATTATCCTAGTATTCATACACACATTCTTGAGCTTGTATTGGTAAAGAATGGTTAATCCGTCTCTTTACAAAATAGCTTATTATGAGGCTGAGAGTCTCTGCCTTTCATCTTCTCTTCCTTCCTAATGTCGTATTAGTGGCATTCAACTGGGACAAGATCAGTTTTAGCGGCGCAATCAGTTAATTCAACCACATTTTTCTTTTGATGTAGGTGAATAGGCCCGTCAGACAGCTGGTTTAAAAATAAAGGCCTATGTGAAGCTAATTTTTGGAAGCACTGCATTAAGGTGATAGATACAGCAATAGCAAACCTCAACCATCTAATAGATGGACAAACTCAAGTCCTGCCTTACATGTTTTCTTGTTCGAGAAGCTGTTTCACTCTGATATACTTCACGTTTCATGCCTGCGTCTAGTGTAAAAATCCTTCCTTTGATGGAAGCATTCCAGGACACAAAGGTATCAAGGCACGTCTGAATCCACTGTTAGCTTCTCTTCCTGTCCATCGAAATACCTTCATCTAATGTATCCTCCACTGCCTTATCCCACAATGCAGTGCGTTCAATTCTGTTACATTTGAACTAAAAAAATAAAGATGGCATTTTTGACCAATGTTTTCCAAATTTTTTATATTGTTTATACAAAAAATTACTATTGTAGTAATTAAATATTCACTAAGTTACCATTAAAGCTCTCTCTATTTTGCTGTAGATCATTAAACCGTTACACTATACACCCCAGACGCTATACGTCTCCACCAATAAGCTGGTGTGTGGTGGGCGTTCTGGCGCAATATGGCTGCCGTCGCATCATCCAGGTGGATGCTGCACATTGGAGCCTGGAAATCCAGACCTAAATCTGAAAGATTAATGGTCTGGCGTCGACTAATGAAAATCGTCCAGCTCGAGGGGCGACACCAAGCATGCATTTGAAAATCTCACTGCACGCAATTGGATAACACTACGACCAATCACAACAAGTTATCGCTTAGCTACCAGTGGAGCTAACTGGTAGATTAGACTCTTACCGTATCTGGTTGGCAAAACAGCAAAAACGCCCTTCGTGCAAAGGAACGATTCAAGCGTCGTCTTCTGTTCCTCTTTTAGATAAAAAGCCTAAATCTTTCATTGTAGCGGCCAAAGCCGTTTCAAACAAATGGTGTTCATCCATAGCCATCTTGCAATGTTTACTAATGACTTCGACGTCACAGCGCTGTCGTCATCTCGCCTCTGGCCCGCCTATATCAGATAACCCGATGTGATTGGTGCAGCTCAGATCGAGGGGCATATTTAATGAGCATCATTACTCGACACCAGAGTAACTCGCTGAGCAAATTCAACTTGTGCTCTCGCGAGAACTCTGGATTACCAGGGTAGCACATTGGTGGTGGTTAAGGAGATTCCCCCTTCTGTGTAAAGTGCTTTGAGTGCCGAGAAAAGCACTATATAAATGTAATAAATTATTATTATTATTATTATTATTATTATGCTGCCTCAGAGGTCTGTTCAAAATCAGTTTCGTGTGATGCCTTTGTACGCAAACGCTGCCTGCAAAGTCATTGCCTGATAGGGCAGCGAGGCAACAAGTTGGCTGCCTAAATTTTCAGATGCAGGACAGGTTTGTTCGACTTGAAGGGGCGCTGCTCAGGTCGGTCGGTGTATGACATCAAAATACCGCAAGAGCGATTAAGGAGCAGGCGGCTCCATCTACTCTCTAATCGCTCTCGCGGTACTTTCACGTCATGCACCGATCGGTCTGAGCATTGCTGATTCAAGTCGAACAAACCTTTTGATATTTTGTCAAAAAAGGTCAATATTCATGACAAGAAAACTGTTGCTTCTAATCTTGCTGATATATGTTTAGGATATACAGTATGTTCATCATTTTTCTTTATCATTGTTCAGCAGTTTTCCACCAGAAGCCTTAGTGAGTGTTCAGTATTCTACCCTTCATGTTTTCAAACAGTCTCCTAGGTTACCGACTTCTCCCGATAAGAGTGCTAATCTGGGAGGAGTATATCCATGAGTGTGGTTATTTAGATTATAGGAATTGATTATAGGTAATGATTATAGGCACCATTTCAGCGAGAACACGGATATGCTTGGACACTAATTGAGCTGACGGAGTGATTGTTGATGATTAGCCTACATTCTGAAAAACAAGTAATTTCATCTCTAATGGGCATGAAAGCATTACTTTTTGCTTTTAGATTCAGCTTTGTTGGTTGTTTTTTTGGAGACCTTCTTAATTTCTATCTCCATTTACCATAAGAGTACACAATAAGAGTGATAGATTGAACGTCCAACAACGCCAGACAAACAGACATACTGCCACCTGTTGGACAGAATATACCTTGTAAATGGCACTTATAAAACATGCTCTCAATTGTTGATTATTGTGAGGCCACATTTTTTTACAGGTTTAGCAGTTGCTTTAGTGTTCAGTGGTAGTTAACATAATTATTGGTATGTTTTTTTCAAGAATAAAGGTTAAAAAAAAAATCTGTAGCACTTTATTTTACAGTCATGTTCCCCATGTAGCCACATACGTACTTATTATAGTAATGACAATAATTGGGTAATAAGGTACTGACCCTGAACCTACCCCTAAACCTAACCTTAACCCATGTAGATACCTTTAATTACCCAGTACTTTCTTTGGTAAGTAAGTACATGTAAGTGCACGTAATGTAAAATAAAGTGCAACCAAATTATGTATACCCAGTAGTTTCTTTGGTAAGTAAGTACATGTAAGTGCACGTAATGTAAAATAAAGTGCAACCAATTTATGTATTAAATGTATATAAAGTTATATATTGTAGATTATTTGAGTGGTCACCATTTATTCACAGTTTCACAACTTAATAAAAACGCATGTACACTGAAAAAATGGGTGTAGGATTTTGAAGAAATTGCTAAATTTCACAAATAATTACAAAGAGACAGCAAGTAACACTGAATTAAACATGAAATAAGAAGAAAGGCTGAAATACTATTATCTTGTATTTCAGTAATCGGTAACACTTTACAATAAGGTTTCATTTCTTGACATCAGGTAACGAACTAAGAAAGAGTAATACATCTACAGCATTTAATAAAATTAATTAATGTTGGTATCAACAATTACTAATACATTCTTAAAATCAAAAGTTATATGTGTTAACATTAGGTTATGCACTGTGAAGTAACATGACAAACAATGAACATTTATATTTTTATTAACTAATGTTAACAAAGATGAATAAATACTGTAATATATTGCTACATTGTTAGTTCATGCTAGTTAATACATTAACGAATGTTAACAAATTAGATATTACTGTAAAGTGTTACCCAGTATTTGTTTTATTTACAGCTTCGATATATATATATATATATATATATATATATATATATATATATATATATATATATATATATATATATATATATATATACATTGCATATACTAATAATTAAACAAGACTCAAGAAAATGTAGTTTTAATAAAATAAAATAAACCCATTAGTATATGTCTAGCTTTAACATTATAGGCTACATAATAGTGCCATGGTGATTTTTAAAGGATATCCTTAACCAGCTGTATTTGTTTTAGCTAATTTGTATCTAATATTAACCATCCATCACAAATTAATAGTCATGTTGCCATAAGGATCTTCTCTGGTTCTTGGCATTGGTCCTGGTTTTATCCTGGAGCAGAAGGATGTAATAATTTACCTATTCAGGAGGGAAAAGACATAAAGAAATGAAAAGAGAATCAGGGAATTGTAAGATTTTCTTGGTAACAGGTCATAAATTATGTCTGTAATTGCACAAGATTTACAATGCAACCTTTTTTTTTTCTTTTTTTTATCATTTGAAAGTTTGAGGATGTTAGAAACTAAATGCATAGGTTTTTCATTGGCATCGAAGAAGCTTTAACATCCAGTGCACAAAAGGTTCTTCATAGTGGAAAAGGGTTCTTTAGATTATTAATATGTTATTTTTACAGAGAGAAAAAAAAGAAGGTTATTCACTGAAAGGTTCTGGAATCAAAAATGCTTCTTCCATGGCATCGCTGCAAAAATTTTCCTTTTGGAATGTTTGGGATTAGAGTTGCGTATGTTCTATAAATGCACATTTAAAAAAAAAAAAAGATTAGCATTTTCCGTGATTGAGTTATGGGATCTTATTCCCATCAGCAAGCTAAGTTCCTGTAATCAAATCCACCTGTTAACAGAGCAGAACCAGGAACTATGTCAAATAGAGAATGACCTACGTGCCATTACAGGTAAACAACAAAGCAGTGTCAAATAAAGAGATTTGCATCTTTGGATTTTCTCCACAGTTGTCTAATGAGAACATATGAAAAGCTCTTTGTTTGCTCTTGTGTACCATACCCCTTATTGTTCAAGTGCATATAGTCAATGTTTAATCTAGTGGCTATTTCCTCATGCTATTCAAATTGGTGAAGTGGATCTCATCATAAAAGGGCTTCAAGACACATTTCTGTAGTCCTGATGCACCAGTGAGCAGATTATCAGGTTATCAGATGGCTCTGCAACAGGCAATATTTTTAGGAATAATTGTTGTATTCTCAGGTTGGTTCATTTTGATTACTTAAATTATGTATATAGTTTAATTTATTAAAGAATGTACATAATTTGCTATATTGACTAATGATTAATCTAGTTAATTGTTTTTATTTGAACATTTATTTAAAAAAATATGGAATTTAAACTTTTTTCTCATTTAATTTGCAGGCCAAATCTACTCTGGGTTTGCAGCTCAAAGTAAGAAAGTATTGCATTTTGTCTACTTTAATACGTGCTTGGTTACATGTCCAATTATAAATGTGTTAGAAAAAAAATAGACTTGGTTTTGTTATGAGACAAACCATTTGTCACAATAAATACATACATTTCAGTAATGAGGTGTTATGTCTACTTTGGTCCTATTTGTTTTGGTTTCTTTATTTTTTTTTAGATGTGTGTAAGACTTATGGCAGCGGAGTCTTTTATACCTTCAACAAAACCGCATTTCATCTGAAGTCCACATGTCCTGTAACGCTCACTCGGTTCACTCATGCTGGAGTGAACTGTCATATCATCGTCCAGCGTGGAACGAACGGCCTGATGGACAGAGTGGAGATCATTGTCAATAAAATCACGACCCTCATTCACAATAACACTGTTACAGTGGAAGGCAACAGGTTTGGCATTTCTAAATTTAGATTAGTTGAATACAATTTCTGTATTTGTATAGAACTACTTGTTCTTGTAATTTCTTGCATTTATGATTTTATGACATTAGCATATAATTATAAAAGCTGCTGTGTATGCTATTTATTATTGGTTTCATCTCATATTTTTTCCTAATATAAATCATATATCAAATATTAGATTTTAATTTAGCAAATCAAATATTTGACGACCGAAATTGCTAGAATATATAAAAGCGTTTTTAGAAGTATTTCTTGATTCAAATGTTTTTGTTAGTATATCCACACTGTAAAAAAAAAAAAAAAAAAGTAATATTATGACAACATATGTTTTTTACATTGCTTTAACTCATCAAAATAAGTTAACTTCTTTTTATACATAAGTTATACAAGATTCAACTTGTTTTAATGTAATTTAAGTTGAAATTACTTAAACATCTAAGTTGACTGTTCTTAAATAATTAAGGCAGTTTTTTTTAAAGCACACATAAAATAAAATAAAAATTGTTTATCTTTTCACAGAATTCCCCTTCCATACGACCACACTTATCAGTATGTGTTTCATTATGGAATCTATACCAGGCTCCAAAGCAAAGTTTTGCCATTGTCTGTCACCTGGTACAGTGTCTCTAAAGGCGTCAGTTCACTCTGGGTGAGTTTCCTTTAAAGACAACGGTCCGAAAGATTGCAAAAATATAATAACCAAAAATATGTGATTGTTGCATTATTGTGTGTCTACACTGAAAAAAATGATTTGTTGAATTTAATAAATTTTTTTATCATAAGTGGTTGCACACAATTGATTTTTGCTACATTTAAACAAATGCATTAAGTTGAACTTAATCCATTTTAGTTAAAATCAATTGTGTGCAACCACTTACGATAAAAAACTTGATTAAATTCAACTAATCTTTTTTTTTCAGTGTATATACAACTCTGACCGTACTATATTTTATATGTAATCTTTGAGCACATCTTTTATAGGTGGAACTGGACCAGGTTTTAGTGGACAGTATGAGTGGACTTTGTGGGCACAAGAACAGCTCAGGTAAGTGTGCTCAATTGGTATGTACTGTTTAAATAACGAGTGTCAAGATATAATAATATAATAATTTTTGATGGGGTTTTGTTCATAGAAACTATGCAGCAGCTGATATCTGCCAGTGTTCTCTCTGATGGGCAATGCCTGACACAAGACTCTGTTGCACTGCAAAACAATGTGAGTTTCTGCACAGCTGAACAAATATGAACAGTAAACTGATAAAAATAACATGAAATTTGAGGTAAAAAAACAAACAAAAGCTGGTTAAATTGCCTGTCCTTTACCGTAAAAAAATACTGCAGCAAAAGTTTAGGACTGCAATAAAATGTACTTAATTTATTTTGACTTGTTTAAACCATTGATTGAATAGTATAATATTGTATAAAAAATATAAAGAAAAATAAATATTATTCGATTTTTTTTGCCATTTTGTGAATATTAAATAATGTAATCAATAAAAAGTACCTGTATTATGATTATGAGTATTTTTTAAATATAATATGATTATATTAATAGTAATTAGTAATTATTATAGTAATAGAATCTTACAAGTATTTAATTTTTAAAATCTGATTACCAGAACTGTTTACAGTGTTGTTCTTTCTATGAAGCCTGTACATAAAATGAATTATAAAGTTATCCTTTATAATCCTATAATGCATTGTCTTATGCAAATATGCATAGGATTACATGATGTACTGTATTATAAACTATTTTAAAATGCATTGATTGCCTACTAACCATATCTATATTTTTTGTTTAGGTTTGTGATGTTTTATCCCATGCTATGGGATGTATTGGGGTGCCTAAATATAACACCTACATGACTTTATGTAAGAAACATATGAATGGCTTGTGGCATAAGGAAGCAAACTGCTCCTTTTTTAAAGAGATCTCGCTTATGTGTGGGATCTCCGATCTATTCAGGTCAGAATGGAGATCGAAAACCAACTGCTGTAAGAACCACAGTTTTAACAACTTAATGAGAAATGCATCATATTCATTTCTGTTTATAAATTTTTTTTAAATAGTAATAATTCATCTTGTTTGCAGCCAAACCTCTTTGTCCTGGAGACCTGTATTATTTGGAGAATGGGCCCGCTTTCCCGCCAACCTGCAGCAACCCAAAGAATAACACCACAGAATTTACTAGCACCTGCCTGCCAGCTGAAGGTTGGTCCTTGATTAGCATTAAAAAAGAAAATGTGTTTTCACAGATATTTTATTTTAATTTAATTGATTTTATTATGATTTTTTTTATGTTTTTAGAACAAGCCTCTAACCTAAGTATTTAACTTCATCAATGATGCCTCAAATAACTGGTCATTTTTCAGATGATGCAAAAAAATCCAGATTTGTTTTATTAATTATAATATAATTAATTTGCAATTTTTTTTTCTTTCGCAATTTCAGGAAAGGTCCTGAATGATCATGCTGATGGTTACCATTCCATAAATGTGGAAGAATGTCCATGTGTACATGCAAAGATAACGTATGCTCCAGGGCAGGAACGTAAAACAAAGTGTCAAACATGGTGAGAACTAGAATTTTTCAATAGATTCCTTCTCCAGTTCTGGACAACTAATGATTTGGCAACAATGTTTTAGATAATTCTGGTTATATACAATCTATTTATGTAAAAAAAAAAAAAATAATAATAATATATATGGAATAGTTATGAACAGTGCATCCAACAGTTGGCTTACTGAAACTGGGTGCTTAAATATGCAAAACTAACAAGGAAACTAGATGGAACACGGGTGTAAAGAATCAATAATGAGGGAGACCAAATTAGTAACTATGACAACAAACTAAAAGCAGGAACAAAGGGAACAGTAACAGAAACACAGAGAAACAATGAAAAACAAACTAAAAGTCCATTAAAAAGAACATAGACCAGACATCATCCCCCCTTCCGGTAGTGGTGGTGGTGGGGGAAATCAATTGGGGAAGGAAGAGTTCATGGGGGAATGGGAGGAATAGTCTGTGGGTGAAGGGAGAAGCCATGGAGGAGATGAAAGAGGGAGGAAATAGCTGACAACCCAGAGTATAGCAAGGATGAGTGTCCATGGTGAAACCAATTGAGGGAGGAGCCAGGTTGGAGTCAGAGGTCCGACCACCACCAATGGAGCCAGGAGAGCTGGATAACCAGGTGGAGCCGAGGAAACACAGAGACCGGATGTCACCGTAAGTCCTGGAGGTCAAGGTGGAGTCGTGGGGACCAGCGGAGGATTGATGCAGACCAAGGACCAAGATGGAGCTGGAGGGAAGGTACAGCCCAACAAAGCTGGAGGGGTGGAGGGACATGGCACATCCAAAGGACTGAAAGTCCATGCCGACAACTGAAGAACGACAACTGACCAAGGTGGAGCTGGGACAAGGGACAAGGTAGCCCGGTGGAGCCGTGAGGACGACGGTCCCAAGTGGAGCCGAGAGGGCGAGGAGCCAACGAGGGAATCAGCTGCAGGATGTCAAGCTCTACTAGCACATCCTCTAGGATGGACATGGCTGCAGACACTGGCTCCAGGGTCGAACTCTCCACTGACACAGGGACCTCTGCGAACTTATGCTCTGGCTCTATGTCTCGACCTAGCTCGTACGAATTTGTACGATTTGTCTAAACCCACGTGATGGGTAGGTTTAGAGGCGGGGTCAGGGGTAGGTCATTCGTATGAATTCACACGAATTGGCCAATTCGTAAAATATGTACGATTTTGCAAAAAGCCAGGTCGTATGAATTTGTACGTTTTCCCGTGAGATCGGGCTCCCTCACCCATGGTGAAAGAGGAACCACTCTGCAAGAGCACTAGCTTAACAAAGTCCTGAAACCTCCATCGAAATTCCATAAATGGGCAGGGGGACAAGTTATTTTAAGTTCTCATTAAATCTAGTCAAAGAAAAAAGAGAGAAATGAAAAAGTGAGGAATGAGGAAATGAGAACAAAGAAGATAATCTTAAACCAGAAGTATATGAGAAATACCAGAAGCAAACTAACACACGCAACATCATAGAAAATACAGGACAATGGGCTAACTGATACTGAGGGATTAAATTTGCAGCGCTAACAAGGACACTAGATGAGAGGTGACAGGAATCAATAATCAGGGAAACCAAATGAAATAATGACAACAAATGAGAAGCGAGAACATAGGGCACAGGAACAGAAACATTAGGAAACAATGATGAAGAAACTAGTCCAGAAAAGAGAACATTAACCTGATAATAGTATTATTATTATTATTTGTTAAGAATATAAACAAGGTTTATTAAAAGACAGTCTTTGTAAATAAAAAATGTGGGATTTGAATATATTCTCTAGAAAAAATAAATAAAACTGCTTGAGACATTTTTGTTGTTTTTATCCCCTTAGTACCTGCATTAAAGGCAAATGGGCATGTTCTGCAAACACATGTCCAGCCAAGTGTATTATTGAGGGCCAATTCATCACTACATTTGATGGCAAACAGTATTCTCTACTTGACAGATGCACATTTGTGGCTGCAATGGTAACTGAAATGGAAAAATGTAACTAAAATATGACATTTTGAGGTTTACTGATATTAAAATGTATACTATTTGGTATGTCACCCAGGGGCTTAACTGGACATTGAGCATTCAGTATTCTGTGCAAACTGTTGTCATAGAAAAGGCATATCTTAATATCAACCAGGTTTGTCTGTTTTCCTTATCTACATTCATTTCTTTTTTAACATTTGCATAACTTTTTGTATAATATTTAATTGTAACTTAATAATTATCAATAAAAATGAGATTATTATTTACATTTCAACACTGCAGATATACTAGTAGGGTGGGCTATAGTTAAATTTTTTCAAAATTGCATAATGGCATATTGGAAAAACATTATTCTTTATCATGAAATTCACTGCTCTTATAAAATAAATAATGCTATTTTCATTCCAGGAAAGATATACCTTCTCTGCAAACAGCATACAAATGAACAATATTGAAATCAGTGACCTGTCACAGACTGGTAGGCTCTTTTGGAATTTGATGTTTTAGATTCATGAGTTTGAAATATTCATATACAGGCTTGACGAAATGTGCAATAAACATAAGCTTTGAAATATGACTTTCTCCTTATACTGTATATGTAATTGGGTTTTGTTTCAGAGTCAACCACAGTCTTTTGGCAGTCTTCAATGTTCATTCAAGTTCAGACTTCATTTGGTCTGAAAATGCAAGTTCAAATCTCTCCAGAAATTCAAATATATTTGAATTTGCCACCAACCGAAAATACCAAAGGTTTGAATAAGTCATATTCAAACAAGTTTCAGAAAAATATAATTATACATAGAGTCAAATTTGATCTTGGTCAAAAATCGATTAGTCAAAAAAAATCTAATTTGAAAGTTTTATTTAATTTTGATTATTTTTATTATAATAGGTCTCTGTGGAACTTTTAATAATGACACCAGTGATGACTTCACCACTTTTAGTGGCATCATAGAAAGTTCGGCTCAGCTTTTTGCCCAGTCCTGGTCAATGGGCAGTTGTACCCCAATTACTGGATGCATCAACACTGACAATGGTAATGTTTTCGCTTAACTACTTAACAAAATTAATGTTATTTTTAAAGATGACCACTTATATTCATTCTATTTGCAGAGATATTTGCTGAGGACAACTGTGACCAACTGAAAGATCCAGAAGGAGTGTTTGCTGTGTGTCACGATTATGTACATGTTTCGCCCTTTGTCGAGGTACAGATATATTCCTATCCATAAACATATTTGATGCATTTGAAATTCATGGTTGTTTTCTTGTTATTAATCTGTGTTTGATTCTTCTCAGGCTTGTGTAAAGAGAACGTGTCAGTGCTCGGCTGCATTACAGGGATGTTTGTGTGTCTCCTTTGGAAACTATGCAAAAGCCTGTGCAACTCAAGGGATCACTGTTGAGGACTGGAGATCAGCAACAAACTGCAGTGAGTGACAAGCTTTTATTCAGTGTAAAAATAATACGGTGACATTCAGGTTGGTTGTTTTTAAAGGTATAGGTTTTCATGTCGCAAAGAGGTATTATTTTCAAATATATTTAAACAAAGTTGAAATGTATCTTTGAGTTTCAACCTCTTTTCCCCAATCTTCTCGAAAAAAGTGGATATGATTGGAGGTTGCAACTTGTGCACTAGTTTTTAATTGGGTTTTAATTGGGAACATTGCAAACATAAGGTTTCATCCATGTTTTTCTTGTTTTTGTAGTGAATTGAACCCTCATTAGTTAGTTGCTATGGTTTTTGATTTGCCCTTATGTGTCACACCTGTGTCTTGTCAGTTGTCTCGTTTACTTCCTAGTTTGTCCCTGTGTGTGTGTATATAAAGTTGCCCTCATTTTCAGTTGTTCTTGGTCCGTTCTCAACTATGTTATGTTGGTTGCTGGGCTCTTGCAGTCTATTCTGCCTCAACTCTTGTTTGCTGTAACCTGACTACGACAAACACATGTTGGGAATTACTTTCCACCATGAGAGAAACAAAGCTTTCCAACTCTTTGAAACAACTTAACCAATTGCTCTGCAAAACGATTCACTGTTTAGAAGCGACACACTGGTGATGCCTGCTGGTCAAAACAGTGCAAAAACTCAGCTTAAACATACATAACACCTTTTACAAACCAATTGCAAATGCTATATTGAAAGAGTAAACTATTAAATAGTATTAGCAAATCACCTAATACCATAAAATATAAAGTGTCTTTATAATATGTTCTTTTATTAATTTGTAAGGCTTGTTTTTTTATTGGTAGTTTGGTTAATCTGGCCAATTAAAGACTAACTACAACTTATCTTTTTGTCATAAAAATGTGTCATTCAAATGTGAAAAAATTTATTAAATTGACCTGAGATCAGGTCAAATCCGAGATGGCCTCCTAGCTGCGAACTATTGGAATTTCGGAACGTTTCAAAACAGTTATGAAGTAACAAAGCCTTGTTTACTGAAATCACGTGACTTTGACAGTTTGATACGCGCTTTGAATCACTGGTTCGAAACAATTGATTCGCAAAAGTTTCGAAGCTTCACCAAGCAGTGTTTCACGAGTTCACACATACATACAATTAGAGGGAGTAAAGTTTAATGCGTATTTGGCGTGCTGTCCGGGGGGAGGGCTCCGAGCTCTGAGTTCGGCCTGAACCCAGAGTACTTCCCCCCCGTATGTAAATGGTTAGGACTAGAAGTGTGGAGAAGGGGTGGTGGAGGGATGCTGCTAAACTGTCAACGAATTGAGGTGAGACTGCTAAATATATATACACCTCTTATCATTGATTGCTGAGTGCTCTCCACTAGGGATAATTATCTGAACGTGCTCCTCCCGAACTTTGTCAATAAACATAATTTAGAAAGCACCCATCACTACTATCCACTATTCGACTTAATTATTTAAATAATAATAAAAAAAAAACTAACATTTTTGTGATATGTACATTTCATGTTTTGTTGATGTATCTACTAACATACAGTATGATTACAAAAAGTTCTTATGGTTACATCACCATGTGAAAATAAACTTTTTATTATTATTATGTGTCAGCATCTATGTATGGCTAAGTACCCACTCTACAAATTATCATTGTGCTTTTCAGTTCCTTCATGCATGGGCAACCTGAGGTTTACTTACGCCACTTTGGCATGTAACCATACCTGCCGTTCCCTCTCGGGCCCTGATCCCACCTGTGAGGTGGTGGACGACCCTGTGGAGGGGTGTGGATGCACATCAGACTCTCACCTGAGCAACCAACTGACCTGCAGTCCTCGCTCACAGTGCAGCTGCCACCACCCAGGAGGCGTCGCACCTCCAGGCCCTGTGGTTATCGGTGGACGCCAGTGGTAAGGATAAAAACAAGGCTTAAACAATGTCTTTGAGTAAATTTTTTAGCTGAATCTGTGTATATAATGTTTGTCTTGTATTACAGCTTGTGTGAAAATGGACAACTTCATTGTCCCAGATTTTGCAGTAAGTTTTTTTTTTTTTCAAGTTTTTTTGTTTCAAGTGGGCTAATCCACTAAACAGCAGATGCTATCTGCTGTGGTTTGGTACTCCATTTAGTATTTGTATTTAAATTGAAGCGGCACTGCAGAATTCCATAGTGGTTTTTAACACAGATTTTTTTACATACGACTATCACAAGATTACTTTCTTAGGGAACTCCACCCTTGAATTTTCAACTTATATAACACTGACAAATCAACAATGAAATTTGAAAATTCCAAGAATCATTACCTAAGATTTCTATGAAGTTCTATGCTTTTTTTCTTCTAGATTGCACAGTGGGAAAGATTTGTGTGGATTGTTTACAGATACCCGTGAACACTGCCCATAGGACATGTGAAAGCTTGACCAAACCCATAGTGAGCATTTTTCAAAATTTTGACATAATGACATCCTACCATATGCAAGTTTTAAAGTGTTCATTTTCTGCAAGAGTCGAAGGGAATTGATGCTATGTATTTACAGACTGATGATAACAGCTGTATCAGTGGCTGTTATTGTCCTGGGGGACTTTTTGAAGATCATAACGGTGGTTGTGTGACTCGTGAAAACTGCACCTGTGAATTCAGTGGGAGGGTGTATGAAACTGGGCAGAGTGTGGAGACAAACTGTAAAATATGGTAAGAGCCTTGTCTTCTAGGTTCACATATTCTAAAGGAATAATTGTTCTAAACCCATATGGTTTTGCTTTTGTGGTACAAAAAAGTTGATATTTTGCAGAATGCTAAAGCTGTTTTCCCCCCAGACTGGGAATGTAAATGAATAGAGATTAAACAATTACAATTGAGATACCCTGCCCAATAAAAATACAATGAATTAAAAACCCTTGGTAACATGGGTTCACTGGATTTGAATGATATGATTTTGTGTCTCACAGCACATGTAGAGGTGGTGAGTGGTCATGTATTGATGAGGCATGTTCAGGAGTATGCGAGGTTTTCGGGAATGGGCATTACCACACCTTTGACTCCAAATGGTACAAATTCGATGGCCACTGTCAGTACACTCTAGTGAAGGTGAGTGTTTGCCATGTGATAAATTACCCTTTTGGGGTGACCTTGGAGATCGATACATAATACAGTAAGAGTAATTTTAAACTTGGCAGAAGTTGCTTTTGTCAAACAGCTACAGTACTAAATCAATAAAATGAAACAATGACAGTCAAATATGAATAAAAAACAACCAATGCCCAAATGATTGAATATTGCTCAACATATTCCTGACTTTTAATTAGTGTTTGTACAGTGTACTAGGAAAAATTCTCAAACACATGCCAAACATGTTTTAACCTCTAATATTTCTTGTAAAAGGACGCAGGTTCAAATGGAGAGTTTGCAATTAAATCTGAGAGTGTTCCTTGCTGTGACGAGTCTTTGACGTGTTCCCGCGCAATCTCAGTGGAGCTCCTGGTATATGATCTTCTGTGTTGGATAAATGTTTGTTGGATGTTTTCAATATTTCAGCTTTCTATCAAGTAAAAATTGTAATGCATAATGATGCAATTGTGCTTGCTCAATGTTTGACAGGGTACAGTGACTCTGATGTTGAGCGATATGAAGGTAACTGAGAAACTTCAGGCAGGGAATGCATTGTTGGCAGAGCCCCTTTATTCTATCCATACTGTGGGCCTCTACATCATCATCACCACAGCTCCCAGACTGGGCATCACTGTAATCTGGGACAAACACACCAGGGTCACCATCCAACTAGAGCCTCAGTGGAGAGTAAGGAATCACATTTAATTATGTCTAAGTTTCATATTCAATCCCCACATTGTGACTTAATCAGGGGCAAGTTTCCTGTACAAAGACATTACTCACTGCATTTACTAGAAACAACAGAAATTTAAAATTACGCCTACATGCAGTTGGTACAGTTATTGGTGTTCTCCTGTGGGCTTGAATGAATATGCGATTCATTCAGTCAGCAGCTTTCAGCAAACTTTGCTGGATCAAATCTGCTACTGAGCGGTAAAGACATGCAATATTCTCTTTTAACTGTGGAATATTAGGGCCGAGTGTTGGGACTATGTGGGAACTTTGATGGAAAGGTGACAAACGACCTTCTGACGAGCAGCTCCTCAGAAGTTTTCAGTGTTCTGGACTTTGGGAATAGTTGGAAGAGACCAGATCCGCCATGCTCTGATGTGACCCAAGAAATATTTCCCTGTGAACGTCACTCCTACTGTGCAGCCTGGGCTCAGCGGCGATGTATGATCCTGAGATCAGACACCTTTAAAGATTGCCATCTGAAGGTACCTTGCAGTGACGTTAGTCAACTAAATAATGTCGTTTCTGATGTTTGTTGCTTGAAGTTAATCTTGGTTCATTAACAACAAATCACTGTTTATATATCAACCAATTACGACCTTTTTGTTCAAGTTCATCAAACGGTTTCTGGGTTTGATAGTTGGTTCAGGTACACAATGTGCTCATAATTGATTTTTTCCCCATGAGGAAATCAGCCAATAATTGTTGCATTCGTATGACTACTAGGTGGATCCAGAGCCTTATTACCAGGCCTGTGTTTTGGAGTCCTGTTCTTGTGAGTTTGAAGGAAAGTTTCTCGGTTTCTGTACTGCTGTCTCAGCTTACGCAGAGGCATGTAGTGCAAAGGACGTTTGCATCAAATGGAGATCCCCAGATTTGTGTCGTACGTATTGAATTCTATTGTTATTAAGAATTTCCCAGAACGAGCATTTCCTGGTAAAGACATACCTGGGTTATTATTGAGTTAGTCAAGTGATTACAGTGTTTGTTCATCTCCACAGCGGTGTATTGTGACTATTACAATGACGTGGGCCAAAGCACCTGGCATTACGATCCTTGTGGCCAGGTTAAGACCTGTGGCACTAATAAACGCTTTACAGGAAAACTTGAAGGTATTTTTTTTCCTTCCTGTTCCTGCTTCTTGATCTAGATGTATCCCCAGACAACAACATAGTGTCGGCACAGATCTGGCCCACATCTGGTACGCGTTAAATCCAAATGTACAGTACCAGATGTGGCCTGGATCTGGGCCGACACTATGTTGCTGTCTGGGTCAGTACTGCTTGAAATTAGAAATATGAAAACAGTTTAAATGTCCCGAATGTCTTTGGTTTTCATAAAGCACTGCATGAAACTTTCAGGTTGCTATCCAAGATGCCCTGAGGAGACCCCATATTATGATGAAAACATAGGTAAATGCACCACTTTGGACAACTGCACTTGTAACATCATGAACAGAGTGTTGTCACCTCCTGATGAAATGTGCACTCCCTATAAATGCTGGTAAGCCATTTTGTAGACTCTTGTTGTAATGCTGGATAGACATTTTAGATAAAAGGTTTAAAGAACTATACACATACCGTTCACATTCACTATAGTTTATATTCTTTTTCCTTAGTAAATGCTTTGATGGACAAATCGTCTGCATTCCAACAACTACGGCTACAACTACGACTACAATTTCTTACACATCAACAGCTCAGCCATCTACAACTGTAATGACCCACATAACCACAACACAACCACCAACATCTCAAAGCACAATAAAATACACAACACAATCACCAACAACTCAAAGCACAACAAAATACACAACACCATCATCAACAATTGGGAAAACAACCAAATACAAAGTGCAAACTTCAACAACTGAGAGGACAACAGAACCATATACAACTCCAGTAGGAAAAACAACTACAACACAGCCACCACCAAATGAGAGCACAACAGAATACACAACCACAACATATCCATCAACAACTGAGAGCACAACAGAATCATATACAACCCCAGTGAAAGAAACAACAACACAGCCGCCAACTTCACAGAGCACAACAGAATACACAACACAAATACCAACAACTGAGAGCACAACAGAATCATATACAACTCCAGTGAAAGAAACAACAACACAGCCGCCTACTTCACAGAGCACAACAGAATACACAACACAAAAACCAACTACAAAATATACAACACAAAAACCAACCTCAAGGACGACAACAGAAGAATATACAACTCCTTTGGAAGAAACAACAACAACACAGCCACCAACTTCACAGAGCACAACAGAATACACAACACAAAAACCAACTACAAAATATACAACACAAAAACCAACCACAAGGACGACAACAGAAGAATATACAACTCATTTGGAAGAAACAACAACAACACAGCCACCAACTTCACAGAGCACAACAGAATACACAACACAAAAACCAACTACAAAATATACAACACAAAAACCAACCACAAGGATGGCAACAGAAGAATATACAACTCATTTGGAAGAAACAACAACAACACAGCCACCAACTTCACAGAGCACAACAGAATACACAACACAAAAACCAACTACAAAATATACAACACAAAAACCAACCACAAGGACGACAACAGAAGAATATACAACTCATTTGGAAGAAACAACAACAACACAGCCACCAACTTCACAGAGCACAACAGAATACACAACACAAAAACCAACTACAAAATATACAACACAAAAACCAACCACAAGGATGACAACAGAAGAATATACAACTCATTTGGAAGAAACAACAACAACACAGCCACCAACTTCACAGAGCACAACAGAATACACAACACAAAAACCAACTACAAAATATACAACAGAAGAATATACAACTCCTTTGGAAGAAACAACAACAACACAGCCACCAACTTCACAGAGCACAACAGAATACACAACACAAATACCAACAACTGAGAGCACAACAGAATCAAATACAACTCCAGTGAAAGAATCAACAACACAGCCGCCAACTTCACAGAGCACAACAGAATACACAACACAAAAACCAACTACAAAATATACAACACAAAAACCAACCACAAGGACGACGACAGAAGAATATACAACTCCTTTGGAAGAAACAACAACAACAACACAGCCACCAACTTCACAGAGCACAACACAACTACCAACAACTGAGAGCACAACAGAATCACATACAACTTTAGTGGAAGACACAACCACAACACAACCACAAACTTCAAAGAAGACAACAGAGTACACAACCACAACACAACTACCAACTTCTGAGAGCACAGTAGAATCATACACAACTCCAGTGGAAGAACCAACCACAACACAACGACCAACAACTGAGAGCACAACAGAGTATAAAACCACAACACGACCACTAACACGTGAGAGCACTCAACCAACCACAATACCGACAGAATACACAAACGCAACTCAGCCAACAACTGAAGCAACAACCTCAGTAAAATATTCCACTCCACTGTCAACCGTGACCACAACAGGTGTGGAAACCACTACAAATATACACTTGACTTGTGCTATAATTAACATTTAAACAATAGTTTCTTAATATAAAGCCAGTAATGTGATAATTAAGTGAAAAACAAAAACAAAATAATTGAATGCATTAAAAACTTTCATGCAAATGTATATTGTTTTTAGTGGACTTTTTTCTCTCATTCCCACCAGACTTTACTATAGTCACTGGCCCTACTATCACAACTCCAACTCCAAATACCTCAACCTCATATCAAGTGAACAGTATGACTACAAATCCGACAATGATGACCCCGTCAACGATGACCCCGTCAACGATGACCCCTTCAACGGTGATACCTTCAACAGTGACCCCTTCAACGATGACCCCTTCAACAATGACACCTTCAACGATGACGCCTGTATCCAACACTATAATACCTACCACTGAACACACAACTCCAGGTACAACTACTACTCACAAATAAAATTCTACATTATAACACAACTCCAGGGCCTACGACTGCTTAAACTACAATTTCTCAGATTTAAAATCCACGTGAATTACAGTATGTTCACTATACAGTCCTCAATCTCAATTATATGTGCTACATGTGTTGATTAAAGGGATCTTATTTTTTATGTAATTTTTAATCAGTGTGCGAGTGCAAAGATGTGATGCGAAATCAAAGCTGGTCATGTGGAGAAACTTGGAGAGAGGATTGTGCTGATAAAGACTGTAAGGCTGGAGTGATTGAGGTAAAATCCATAACCTGCCCAACACCCAAAATCAGGACGGATTGCCCTAGAGACAAGATGTCTTTGGTTACAGATAAAGAGACTTGCTGTGAGAGCTTTCGGTGTGACTGTAAGTAAACCAACCTGCCATATAAACATTGACTCATCCAGTTGGATTAGTTAGTGGTGGGGCTATCTGTTTGTCCAGCCAATGGAAAACAATAAGAGTGACTTTTACGAATTTTACCAATCGTAATTGTATTTTCCTGTTTCCTTTTTCAGGCCAGTGTCAGATTTATGGAGACCCTCACTACATTTCCTTCCAGGGCATTGCGTTTGACTTCATGGACAACTGCACCTACACTCTAGTGGGGGAGAAAGAACCGCAACACAGATTAAGCATTACTGTAGACAACTACTACTGTATCGAGGGAATTGATAATTCTTGTTCTAGGGGCATCACATTAAAGTACTGGAATGACATTGTCACACTTATGGTAACAGAGGAGTACACATTGGAGGTAGGTTCATAATAATAAAAACTTGTGATTCTTCTAATGTTCTAATGTATCAGTCTCCCAGAGCCATACATTTGAATCTAGGTATAATGTGTGGTCCACATTTCACCTTACTCTAGCCAATAATACGAAAAGGACAGTTAAAAAAAAAAAAAAAAAGCAAAGTGAAGATTTTAAAATGTGATTCCACAAAGAAACTTAAACTGATCTAGCCAGTCCTTATGAAAACTCATTTTTAATACATTAGGCAATTGTAATAGGCTTTTGTTTCTGGTGGACTAAAGTTGCTATTGGAAGTTTGGAAACCATCTTTCAGAAATTGTAATTGCTAAATGCAGCAGTTTTTTGTAAATAATATTTAAGCTTTCTTAATCAACAGTAGTCTATACAAATTGTGTATAGCCTAAGCTGGTCAATAAACCTTTTATTATCAATCCCAAAATTACCATTATTCTTTAACTGACACATCCTCTCCTCAACAAAACAGATTTTTGCCACAGCCTACAGTTATTTGCCGATATTTGTATTTCTGTGAATGACTGGAGATGATAGTTCACTTTAACTTGGCTGATAAGCAGATTGTCTTTTTTTCCAGTCTACTTTGAACCAGGAAATCATAAAGCCACCGTATGAAAATCAGGTCTTCAAGTTTGAAAGCAGTGATAGCCAGGTCTACATCTACATCAAACCTATCCGTTCCTATGTTTCTCTTTCGACATTCAACACTCTGTTAATCAACCTGGCATTAGAGCACTTCCAAAACAACACCATAGGACAGTGCGGTAAGTAATTACAATAATTTGATTGTACGATTAAAAGTAACCCAGACAGCAACATTGAACGATAGCGTTGAATCCACATGTACCAGATGTGGCCTAGATGGCCCGGATCTGGGCCGACACTATGTTGCTGTCTGGGAATTGATACATGATATACAATATGGTTCCTATGGCAGATATCACAGACTATAGAACTAAAAAATATATAAATAGTGTATATAATGGCTGTAACCCCGGGCAAACTTGCTCCTTTTGACTTTTCAGGTGTTTGTGGTGGTCAGTCATGCATACGAAGAAATGGAGTAGTTGAAGATGACAACTGCTGTGATAAGACTGCATATGACTGGGTTGTAGAAGACCCTCTGAAACCCTACTGCAAATCTGCACCCATCAATGTTCCTTGTTTCCCTGCCACACCTACACCTCCACCCCCACCCCCACCTCCCTGTAATACTCCAATATGTGACCTTCTTCACCATGAGTAAGCCACTGTATGGTATTTTTATATCAACTGAGGTCAATAAGCATAACAGTAGTGTTTCGGAAAGTAAAATTATTTATTTTTTTTCATAGAAAAAGGATAAACAACTTGGCCTGTTGCATTGCGACTATAATTGCGAATATAATTGGTGTTGTTAACATCTTTGCCTTTTACTCAGGGTGTTTGCGGAGTGTGGTGAAAGGATCAGTCTTACGTCTGTGGAGAAGAACTGCCGGTTTGACTACTGTTCATCCAAAATCAGTGTTGATGCCTGTTCCTCTCTGGAATATGCAGCATCAGAGTGCAAGAGGATTGGTATTTGTGTGGACTGGAGATACCTTACCAATGGCTCCTGTGGTAAGTGAACAGAATGAAATTATAGTTTCAGAAAGTAGTAGTACACTTATATTTTTTGTACGTTTAGACACTGATACATATAATATCAACATGTCAGCATCTTAAAACCTAACCTAAGCCTTTACGTATCACTTTAGAGACCTGCAAGTCTTTATGAATCCTTTGAGTTTCATTGAGTATTGAATTTGTGGAAGTCATAGGTGGTTTTATGGTATATTTTATAATTGTGGTTAAGCTTTGAAGGTAATTATTTGAGCCATACAAAGAGCATTTGCCATTTAAAAGTTTTCTTGGACACTGATAAATAAGGGTCCCGTTATGCAGTGGTTCTCAACAAGGGGTAACAGGGCCCACTAGGGCCTCAAGAAGACTTCAAAATAAGTAAAGGTCCTTGCATACTGAGTTGCAAAAAAATGCGCAAAACAATACAGAATGGAGTCTTCACACAGTGAGGATGATTTTATTGTCCTCTCTCTTCTTAAAAAGAGAAAAAGAAAGATGAAACATTGGGTCCATCCAATCCTGAGATTGCGTATAGCGGAAGGACAGTTCCACCTCCTCATCAAGGATTTATCCTGATATATAATATAATATTATATATATTATAGGATTATCCCGAGTGATTCAAAGTTTACATCAGGATGCTAGTGGTTCAGTTTGATGTTTTGATTGCGATACTGGAGCCACATATTAAAAAGAAGACCAACAATTTCCGTGAACCAATTGATCCTAAACAGTTCTGGATTTTGGCGTTCGCTTGTACAATGGCTCTGAATTGTCAAAACACCTCTCAAAATGCTTGCTACGGATGCGAAAAACGCAGAAAATTTAACCCGATCTGATTATTATTTTTTTTTTTATGACGGATGAGGCAGTGTGTCAAACGTGATTGACACAACATAAGGTCGTATTTATTTTTTTAACGTGCGAGAATTTCGGACTCGGTGTGCAACGACCTTAAGACAATTAGGACATTTCACTAAAACAACTAAGATTCAAGGATTTTTTATGTTAATCATCCCCTCAACAACTTGCATAAGTAAGCCTAATTTTAACACATAAGCCCTCGGTTTCGCAGACAAGGTTTAAGCCTTATCCCAGACTAAAATGCATTATTGAGCTGTTTTAACTGAAAGCAATTTGCACTGACATATCTCAAAATATGCCAGTGCCATTGTTTAGTCTCAAGATTCACACTAGTAATGCTTTTTAAAAAAAAATAACTAAAGCCTAATCCTGGCTTAATCTAAGCCTTATCTGTGAAACCGGGCCATAGTAGTCTAATTTTAAACGTGATACCTTCTAGATCCAGTAAATTACCAACGACTTAAAAAGATATGCAAATGTATTGGTTAAAAAGAGTGGGAACCCTCAAGAACTCTTAAACTGGGAGTGTCAGACTTTTTAATATTTTTGTGGACAATGGTGGGCTTTGGAGTCAAAAAGGTTGAAAACCACTGCCTTTGGGATTATTGGGAGCATTGAACTCGGTCACTTGGGTTAGTACCCGTACAAAGGGCCCCTTACTGCATACAAATCTGCTTACTCATACTCTGCACTATTATGTACTTTGATGATAAGGTCCATGTTTTTGAGCTCGTAAGAAAGAAATCCTCTGTTTACATACTGTTTGTGTTTGCATTAGCATGTAGCCACATTCATTAGCTTAAAATTGATTGAAAAATCTAAATAAAAGAATAAACCATCTGCACATCTTTGGTGTAATAGTTTCAACCCAATAGGGATCTTATTCATTAAATATAAGGGAAACAGTCCTCAATAACAATATGCATTTGCCTGTGCCACTACACAGAGATCACATGTCCTAAAGGAATGATGTACGATGAGTGTCCCGAGTCTCCGAATGATGTCTGTCGAGGCGGGTGAGAAAGATTGTACTTTAAATGATTCCCACAGTGCTTCATATTTCACCTCTCAATTAAAAGATTGAGTTTCAAGGAAAAATGCCAGTGCTCCACCTTTTACTTTGTCTAGTTTTTTCCATTAGTCACTTAAAGAGTTTTTTTATTCGTAATGGTAAGGTATAGGATCGCATGTTCGTGATTTTCTACCTTCACGGCCATCACTCTATTGTCTCCTCAGAGTTCGTGTGCCTGCAACGTCTGTGGTTGGTCTGAGATCAGGCTGCTTTTGTCCTGATGGCCAAATGCTTGCAGAAGATCACAAGCAAATCTGTGTGTCTGAATGCACTAGTGAGTGACTTTCTTTACCAACACGACAGATTCAACCAATATTTCAAAACGACTGTTATTATTTTAAAGCTCAAGATTTAAAGTAATATTGTTTTTAATCAATGAATTTATGTAAATAATACAAGCAATTCATATCCACAAATCGATTCATTGCTGATATTGTAAACATGATTATTGTTCACAATTAATAATTTATTTAATACATTTATTTAATTTTAATAATATGTAATTCGTCAACAATTAGAGTTCCAAAAACAACTAAATATTAATGAGTTATTATGCATGATTTAAGATTACTTCGTACAACCTTTCTGTTTAATATTTCTTTTTTTTTCAGTATCCTAAAACCGATTTATCTAGAGCTATAACATATATAACATAGGCTATATTATTATTATGATTGTTTCATTTAATAATAATATGAAATATTTTATCAAAATATTATTTTATTATTTTATTTAATTGTAATAATAATTTTCAATTATTATCATTTTTATTATTATTATTATTATTATTATTATTGTTGTTGTTGTTTTGTTTGTTGTTTCATTTAAACCGGGACAGCTGTAGGATAACAATAATCAATGATAATGATGATGATGATGATGATGATGATGATAATAACAATGAATTATTTTATTATTTTATTTTATTTTAATTTTAATAAATTTTTCAACAATAGTTATTCCAAGATCAACTATTAATGATATATTAAAGTGGCTGTGACATTTCCAACACAGAATTATTATATTGGTACAATTAACAACTATAAAATTAAAAGCAGTTCATGAACTAATGAGAAAATTCCTATTAAGCTAAACTCATTTGTTATCAAAACTGACATTGCAAAAATACTTTGCCAATTTTCCTAAATAATCAGATATTCTCTAGAATGGGTCATTTATACATGAATTTCACACACATTTATTTTTCAGAGTGTAAAGGGCCATTGGGTGAGCCCATGCCGGTAAGAGATCAATTATTAATGCAACCACAAGCTTATTTTAAACAATACATAGATATTTATTGTGAATACTGCATAACAGTAATCCTCTGTCTGTCTGTCTGTTAGGTGGGGGCAGTATGGGAATCAAACTGTCACATCTGCACATGTAATAACCAAACTAAAACTGAAGAGTGCGTACCCAAACCTCCCGGACCTACTCCAGTCTGCAGCGCCTTCTCCATCTTGGTTTCTGACTGCTGTGACAATCACATCTGCGGTAATTTGGCAATCTTTGGCACCACATAGTGTAGACTGCCACTGTTGCTTGAAATAAATATATTTTTTCATTGATTATATCATGAGGTCCACTGTTGCAAAAATAGATTCAGAGTGTGTTTTCTTTGCTTTTACAGTTGAGAAGAATTGCGAGTACAATGGGAGGACTTACAAGGTAAAGGAAATAGTTCACATATTTACTCACAATGGGAGTTTTGTCTGTTTTGTAAAGTTTTAGAGGCCCCTTTAAAAGACCTTTCTGTTACTAAATTTAGCACAAAACATATTTAACAAATGTATTTAACTGTGTTTTTTCTTCAGGTGGGTGAGCGGTGGACAGACCCTTCAAATCCGTGTGAGTCTTTCAGCTGTAGTCCGACAGGAACTGAGGTTGAGAAAACCGTGTGTCCACTGCAAACCTGTGCCGAGGTGAGAGACCAAAAGCACATCAGCATTACAAAACAAAATCAAGTTTGTTGCACATGTGCATGTTTTTTTTCTGGTTGAATCTTCTATAAAACCACTGCATTATTATGTTTTTGTGTGTGTCCAGGAGTTACGAGTGTGGGATGGCCATCATTGCTGCTATTCATGTAGGAATACACAAATGTTTCACTGTTGCTGGAACTGTACCATTCAATCAAACAATTATTATTTTATTAATGCTCATTTTAGTAGACATTTTAAGGTTATACGATTATTATTATTTTTTTTTTGCTGACTGTAATTTTGTTCTGTGTATCACAGGTAATGTTACATGTGCTGCCAGAGTGACAAGAATGAACCTAACAATTGCTGACTGCACACAGGAAGTCGAGCTTCCCATTTGTGATGGCCAGTGTAAGACACACAACAGGCAAGTATTTCAAAGCCTCTTTTATAAAAAAGTACGCTGGACGATCATGTGAAGGTCTGTTGTAGTATTGTGTGAGTATTTAGGCACAGATAATATGCAACTAAAAGCAAATGGCACACATCTATCAAACATTAATTATTTCCTTGACAAACAGCTCTATGGCCACTAGAGGGTATTGTCAGAACATTTGTCATTTTGCAGCATTTTTTTGAATGAATGAATGAATGAATGTAAAAATATTGAGCTACATCCCCATATTGATCCCCTATACAGCTGTAGTTTACTATAGGCACAAAACTATAGTGCAAAAATGTGCTTAAATTATGGAAAATTGGAAAATACACTGTAAAATTTAGGGTAAATAGAAAAAAGAAAAAGAAAAAAGAAAATCTACTACTAATAAAAATAATAGGGTCCAATGGGACTAAAGGCCCCCATAAGGAAAGTGTGCTTAACTCAGGTCCCAAAGTTTATAATATGGATACCATGATTTTTTTTTTTACGTTTTACATTATTCAGATTCTTTGATGCATAGAAAGTTCAAAGAACAACATTTATTTTAAAAATAAGTGTCTTGTAATATTATAAATGTCTTTTCTGCCACTGATTAATATAATGTGTTCTTGTTAAAAAAAAAACATTTATTTCTTAAAAAACAAGTAATAAAAACTCGGTGAGTGTTTTAGCGCAATTTTCTCACGTCATGGGATCACAACACTGAAAGATAGTAAATCTTTTCCTGGATTTTTTTTGTGCGTTCCCGAGATTAGACCTTCCTTAACATAATGCCGAAAACCCGAAGTCTCTAGGTGGTCTGGTTGAGGAGTAGATAGAAGTGCAAGATTAGTGCGCACAGACAGAACAGAAATCATGAGTTAACAAGCGCAATTTCCGGGGGAAAATTGCGCTAAAAATACCCCAAACTATAAAAATAATTACAGTTTCCACAAATGTGTGTATGTACTGTATGTGTGTGTGTGTGTGTATATATATATATATATATATATATATATATATATATATATATATATATATATATATATATATATATATATATATATATATATATATATATATATATATATATATATATATATATATCCCATTCCAGAGATGCCGGTTCGAATCCCTCGAGAAGGACTGGTTACACGTAGTTCAGATACTTATTTGTTGTGTTTTCTTGCAGTTGGATTCATACTAACGGGACGCTGCAGCTTGAACAGAGTCACCAGTGCTGTAAGGAGAGAGGTTACGCGATGAGAGATATAACGCTGACTTGCAGCAACAGCTCTCTGACCCACTTCACATACAAACATGTCACAGGCTGTGAATGCAAGGCCGAAGGTCAAGTTAACTAAATACAAATGAAAACCTTAGTTAAAGTTACATGTGATTAACTTTGGCCTGTGTGTTGTTTATGCATAATTAATAATTAGCTGCTGATGTGTGGGATGATTTAGTTTCAAGCCAAACATATTTCTGTCATTTGAATTTTTGTTATGGTTTAAAATGCTCAAGGGAATCAACTTTAACCTCATTGATTGTCTAACATCTGTCTGGCAGTCTGTTCCAAAATCAATTATTTTTCTCGTATAAATAATAATCCCGTCATTTTTTGCCTAACTTACTGCAATTATGTGCTATATATTTTACAGCGTTTTCAATTATAACTTTTTATTTGAACTATTCTGTTTTCTGACCTTGTCTCAAATGAATAATGTCATGGTTATATGTATCTGTACTTTGATTTCATTACCAAATCAAACCTCTGATTGTAACCTGATATCAGGTGTCAAGGCCTCAGAGGCTTTTGTAATCCACTTTCTGGATATATAATAATCATTAATTAGAAAATAAATTAATATGAAACTTGTTGTTTTTATAGGGTGTTTGCTTTTACGTTTCCCTATTATAAGACAATATATACAGGATATCTTAAATGTACTACAGTGGGATCCAAACCCCACTAAAGCTTCTATACTGCATTTTTCTAAGTGAATAATATAGTTTTAATTATAATTATATTATCAGCATTATAATATCAGCATACATATTTGAGTGAAAAGTGATAAAAGTTGAATTGATGAACGTACCTGAATTTCAGAAAGTTCTAGTATTTGGTATGTCTCCATTTTTATTTAACCTATTTTGCCCCTGTTCACAAATTGTAATATAAGTCTCTGGTGTCCCCAGTATGTGTCTGTGATGTTTCACTCCAAATACCCCAAAGATCATTTATTATAGCTTGTCAAATTTGCCCCTATTTGGGTGTGAGCAAAAACACGCTGTTTTTGTGCGTGTCCCTTTAAATGCAAATGAGCTTTTCAGAAGAGGGCGGAGCCTTTACAGTTCATGCTTCAGATACTCCAGCAACAACAAAACAGGATAATCTCATGCAGCCGAAGGAAGTTACAACTTTTAGAATGCAACTGGACATTTCTGAATGGTTAGTGGATAAATGTATGTAGTTGTTGTGGAGTTAAGTTGATTCAACTCGTTTGATTCGACTTGCATGTACCGTCATGTTAATCTAAAAAGTCTTTCAGAAACAACTTTAACTTCAAATCAAGCGCTGAACTAGTCACACGTAGCCAGACTGACGCCAGAAGATCTGGACACCATCGCAGCTTTAATTGGCCAAGGACCGCCCGAGAGGATGTTTGATTGACATGTAACGCAACCAATCACAGTTCGTTTTGTTCCGCGTCATGTTTAGTGGCGTGAAAATGTAAAGTCGATGTCCCTATGATAACAGACCGGCGTGAAGATACAGCGTTTAGTTGATGCTAAAAGGAATCATTGTCACAGTTGTAAACACGTCGGCTTTCTTTTTCCACAAGGGGGTTTTGCATCATGGCAACTTTGTTTCTAGGCGGACCATTAAAGAATGCAACACACATGTCTCCCAGACATCCTGTAGAATTCAACCAATCAGATGACTACTTTGAATCTCCTGAAGTGTTTCCAATTTTGTGTTCTATATCACTGGCGAACGGTGACTTTTTTAACGGGATATGCTGGGTGGTGCGTTACGTCAAAAATGCACCTGCTGCAGATGGTTTATTATAAGAGACATTCTCGTTCACTCTAGAGAGTGTTAGCTGCTCAGTTTCTTACTCTCTTGATGCATAGAAACACAGCTAAAGTATTCCCAATATGTTTGACCTTTTATTGATGCTTCACATTTAAAGGAACACTCCGACTTTTTGGGACTTTAGCTTATTCACAGTATCCCCCAGAGTTAGATAAGTCCATACATACCTTTTTCATTTCTGTGCTTTCTGTAAGTGTTATTTGACGCACCCACCGCTAGCCTAGCTTAGCACAAAGACTGGATGTAAATGGATAAGGTAGCATACTAATCCCAATAAGTGACAAAATAATGCAAACATTTTCCTATTTACATGTTGTGATCTGTATAGTCACAGCGTGTACAAACAACAAGGCTATATGAGACAGAGACCATTTTTAATCGTATAAATACTGGGAACTATATTCTCACTAGGCGTAGGAGCACAGCTACTTGGGCGGAGTGGCTACTTGGGCGGAGTGATTAGCGCAGCACACGAGACGCCCTGTTGATGGTTCCGTAAACAAAACAAACGTGACTAACTAGCTAATAGCGAACGTGACTCGTGATCATGGCTGACTTTGAGGAATTGTCAGAGGAATTTTACTGGGTATCAAACCAAGATCCAGAACCATATAGTTTTGAGCCAGAATACACAGACGAGGAGTTACAAACTTTGGAAGCTGAAAGACAAGATACAGTGAACACCCATGATTGTAAACTATAAATTTACTATCTAATAATTGCTGACTCTGTTACTCCAACTCTGAGCGAACTCTCTGCTCCTCACCACAGGGCGTCTCGTGTGCTGCGCTAATCACTCCGCCCAAGTAGCTGTGCTCCTGCGCCTAGTGAGAATATAGTTCCCAGTATTTATACGATTAAAAATGGTCTCTGTCTCATATAGCCTTGTTATTTGTACACGCTGTGACTATACAGATCACAACATGTAAATAGGAAAATGTTTGCATTATTTTGTCACTTATTGGGATTAGTATGCTACCTTATCCATTTACATCCAGTCTTTGTGCTAAGCTAGGCTAGCGGTGGGTGCGTCAAATAACACTTACAGAACACAGAAATGAAAAAGGTATGTATGGACTTATCTAACTCTGGGGGATACTGTGAATAAGCTAAAGTCCCAAAAAGACGGAGTGTTCCTTTAAACGGCATTGGCTGAGGACACATCTAAATCAACAAAAAAAAAGATGATGGTGAAGAAACACCATGGAATGTGTCCATTTAAATGTATGACAAGTGTTTTTTTTTTATTAAGAATGAAAAATAAGTGTAATAATAAATATTAGTAGCCTGTTATAAATAAAATAAATATAAGGGAAATATAACATTATAAATAGCAAATAAAATATAAGTAGTCTTTAAAAATAAGTTGAAATAATGCAAATTGATAACATTTTAGCAAATGCACTGACAATCGATTAACAGCCTCAGATAGTTACAGTGGGTCTGCTTACAGGAGGTCTGTCTTTAGCAGTTTATAAGTTTTCGCTAAAAAGAAATTTCCTTATGGAGAAAATTAAATACTATGAAAATAGTTTCAGTTATGACTTTTTTCACTTGATTTAGTCTAGTTAGTTTTCTATCAGCAAGTCCACGAAAGGCTTTGGTATGCAGAGCATTCGCAGCTTATATGGACCACACAGACCTGTTCTATATGCATCTGGCGTTCAGCCAAAGAAGGCTTAGACTAGTGTTGAACTGACCCTCATTTGTGAAGCAGTCTGGCGTAAAATGATTAGCGCTTATGATAACACTTTAATAAATTAAAGTTCAACCATGGTGTCCTCAATGGCTCAGATATTGGGAGTCTATGGAGACTCTTATGTTTCTTGGTACATCCAATAACAGAACATTTGTAATGTTTTGTATCTCTACTGCTACAGTGAGGAAACGGCGGACTGCTGTGGCTCACTAAGCGCAGAAAATATGCCAATATGGCAAATTGCCATCACCAGTCATGGGCGAGGCTTCCCCATACTTTTACTGCTCCTTTGAAGAGACTGTTTATGATTTATGGGAATTATAAAAAGGAGTGGGTGGATTTTTACCATTAGACTGTCTGTTTACACACACCGTGGACACACATTTAAACACCTTTATAAAAGTGAATTTCACATTATATGTCCTCTTTTTTTAATGACCGCATCAGTTATGAACCTTAAAGGTATATGATCCAATGTTTCAAAGAGCATATTGTGTGCTTCAGTGAAAGCAAGAAAATCGTACAACTTTTCACATTTTTAAGTAAAACCGCTCTTATTTTCCATGTTAAAATAATACAAAATTCTGTCATGAAACTCTAAATGGCGCAGGCTGATTAACTCAATCTGTTTGCAATTACATCATCTCTATAGAGCTGGTAAGTCCCGCCCCTTCCGCTAACCCCGCTGGACCTCAAGGTTGAAAAATCGTCAATGCAAGTAAATGGGAGAAAATAATTATTTTCTGGTCCCGTTTGAATTGTGCCATGAATGTGAACATATGTTGTCTGTGAATATTTTATATAATCTTTCGTGTGAAGAATTCTACAATTTAGCGGGTAGAAGTTTGATACGGTTAGACTTTGTGTGAGAGCACTTTGTGGACTACTGTACAACTCTTCGCTGCTTTCGCCGCGTTTGAAACGTCACCACCATTCGCACACGGACACTAGCTCACAGATCCCGCTAAACATGACTGTGTCTTTGGTGCACTCCACCGCCTTCTTTCAGGGAGAGGACAAAATCGTTGAGGTTGGCGAAAACCACGGGTAAGTCAACTTTATGGGGTGACGTCACATAGGCGACATGTAGTCTTTCTCGTTATGTCTTTTCCACAACTGCTAGCCGAAGAATCATACCATATACTGTCAAACTCGTAACATGAAAGATTATATAAAAAAATTCACAGACAACATATGTTCACATTCATGGCACAATTCAAACGGGACCAGAAAATAATTATTTTCTCCCATTCACTTGCATTGACAATTTTTCAACCTTGAGGTCCAGCGGGTTTTTACGGAAGGGGCGGGACTTACCAGCTCTATAGGGAACAGCTGATTGATTCCTGCTGTGTCAGTAGCCAATGAGCTCAACCTTCAAATACTTGGTCAGAATTTGTTGTAGCAGTTTCAGAAACCCTCCTCCTCCCCATATAGATCTGCTACGGGTAACTCATGTACGCTATATTGTACAGCAGCAGCATGTCTTACTTGCTCACAGCAGTGTTTGGTGTATGAATTGGCAGTAGCAAGTCCTGTACTTACTTGGCAGCAGCAGCGATAAGCAACAGCAGCAGCATAGCAGTGTATTTATTCCACCAAGACCAAATACTGTACATATGCATTGTCATATCCATTACTACGCCAAATACTCAGAGAGATTAATACAATTTTGTATTTTGTATTTGTCTGATTAACTACTTTGCTTATTTCTAGTTCTAATGAACAAAAACTCCATTAATAATAATAATAACTTTAACATAATAATCAATATACTGTTTTTATTATTCTTATAATAATGATAGTTATTATTGATAAATATTGATATTTTGATGGACTTCTGGACCTGCAGTATTCTTATCAGACATATAGAGTATTTAAATTGAAGTGAAGGGTCATTTGACAGTACAGGCATTTGAGTGAAAGCCTCACACTACTTTCCAGCGACAGTGACTTTAGACTGAAGCGACCCATGTATGTTTGTCCAAGCGTTATGAGACAGCGTTGGTCTGCTGTGCCCCCTTGTAACTCTGAGAAACCCCAGCCCCCTCTCACTTGTAGAGAAGTGGTCTGTTGACAGGATTAGCAAATGGACATTATTGTTTGGTTACTTATTAGTTGAAATGTTATAACATTGCGTGACAAGGCCTTACCTGTGAGCAAAGTGTCAGAGTCCTCTATCTGTCCACCGAGGGACACCGACAACAGCACAGGTACATATGATCTCTGTATCTCTTACTGTCTTTACTATAAGTCTGATCGATTTCTTGTTAAAAATATCCTGATTTATATTTGTAACACTTTAAATTAAGTTTCATTACTTAATTAATTTCAACATTTACTAATACAGTAGTCAACATTTGAAGTGGATCAAAAAAGTTTATCAAAGTTGTCCTATAGACAAGAACGGATATTGTTCAAAATTCATGTGTAACTTTGATGAAAGGTTTTGATCCACTTCAAATGTGAACTACTGTACATTAAAATCTAAAGCTATATTTGTTACATGAAGTAATGCACGGTGAACTAACATGAACAAACAATGAATGACTGTATATGTATTAACTGACATTATCAAAGATGAATAAATACTGTAACAAATTGCTCATTGTTTGTTCATGTTAATACAATTAATAAATTACAGACACAATTTATTTTGTTACTGTATGACCAGAGCTGTTTGCCACTTTTTTTTTGTGAATCTGTGAATTTTGTAACACGTCTATAAAAGCTTGTCACACTATAAGTGGTCTCAATAGCAATCTGCCATTAAACAGCTTATTATATGATTTTCATCAAATAAATAAATAAAGAGTTTAACTGTTATACAACATAACAGTACAATTTAAAAGGTATGCAAAAATGACCATTGTTTTGGTGAACATTGTAAAAAATATATCTTTGCATATAAGTTTAGAGGATAACATTGGAGAATGTACAGTACAAACCTCTAAACTGAGCATTTATTAGACTTTTGACTCTAAACCTGATAATAATTTAGATTTGCAACCACTTGTGACTAGTCAGCTTAACTAATTCCTTTTTTTTTTGTTTTTTTTTTGCTAGCAGCGTCAAGCAATTCATTTTTTTAAATATTCCTCATAACACGTTTCATTGTCTTAAGCATCAAACCAACATCAACAAAGTTTGTCCTGCTGTCCATGATTCTTGAAAACTTTGATTTTTTCAAACACCCTTCCTCTGGCAGGAAATGTGGTGCAATTTCTGAATCCACTCTCAGCACCACCCTCAGGGGTCTTTTCCCTCAGATGATGTTTTCATACCCCGAACAATGGACCCTGAAAAAAAAAAAATGCTGTTTTTGCACGACAATAACATGATGCTGGACATAATGGTCCTGGTGTTAACACGCTCTGCACTGTTCTGTCATCTTTCATTCGTATCGTTTGCTTCCAGGGCATCATGAGCGTGGAACAGAAGACGGCACGAGAGCCATGTTGCTCCAAATTAAAGGTAATTTTCATTAATTTTCTTCTGCTTTGGAACTTCCTGATTGCATTGACCCATTATGATCAAAGACATGAAACAGCCCATTTAATCCCATTAACAACTTGCTCTCTATTGACTTTCTCTGCATACTTTCAGTTCGTCTTCTGAGATTTTTCATAGTAGCCCCAAAAAGAAATGTGGACACTTAAGTCACACACAGACATGCAGTAATTATAATAATACAAAAAAAATCAAATTTTCCGAGCAAATCTTAAAAAAAAACTATGAAATAGTATTTAGTGAAAATTGCGTATTAAACTATAAAAAATTGCATATTGACAGAAAGTATTTGGACACTTTCTGGTTTTCAAACTTAAGTGGACCATGTTCATAGTTAATAACCTGTGGTTGTTTTGTTAAAGGGATAGTTCACCCAAACATTTAAATTCATCATTTATCATTTACTCACCCTCATTTTGTTTCAAACCTTTATGAGTTTCTCTCTTCTGTTGAACACAAAATAAGATATTTTGAAGAATGTTGGTAACCAGACAGTTGACGGTAGCCATTATCCTTCATTACATTTAGATTTACATTTATGCATTTGGCAGACGCTTTTATCCAAAGCGACTTACATTGCATTTCAAGGTACACATTTTAAAGTCTTATCAGTTCTTGCCTTCATACTAATGAAGTCAATGGGGTCCATCAAATGTCTGGTTACCAAGATTTATCAAAATATCTTCTTTTGTGAAACTCATATAAATTTGGAACAACTTGAAGATCATGACATTTATATTTTATTTGTAGGTGCCTAAACTATCCCTTTAAGACACCTGTGTGAACTTGACTGACTTGAACTGACTTCATATATCTACTGATGCCACTGTCGCCTTTTGGCTTGCTTTGTTGGGGCCACTTAATAATGCACTGACACTATTGAATGAGAACTGAACTGAGCTGACATGATGACATTACTGTTTTCTCCAGAGCTCATTGTACTCATTGATGAACTTAACAAAGTTGATGAAGTAAGCTGAATCAACACTGAATTGATTTCAACTGAATAATGACTGTTTACTATTGTCTTTAAGAGCTGCTATACAGCGGAATTAAATTCTGTTTGCATCATTGAATCATTATTTTCCTTTTATCACTGTAAAGCTGCTTTTAAACAATCCATTTTGTATGAAGCACTTTATTTTATGTAAATAAAGATTACTTAACTTGACTAAAAATCACATGACCATTTGTTTACAACAAGCAAGTGAGGCTTCAATGTGCAGTCACTTTTTACGGCCACTGTATTTTAATTCAGTTCATCACCACCAAAAACAGTCAATGGACATCCAGAGACATCACATTTACACCAAAATATAAATTCTGCTATTATTTATTCACCTTTGTATCATTCCAAATCTGTTTGACTTTCTTTCTTCTGTGGAAAACAAAAGAAGATATTTTATAGTGTCCTTGTTACCCGTCACATGTAGTTACTATAGTAATAACTATAAATTATTCATACATTTAAAAAAAAAAAAAAACCTAATCCTAACCCTAAGTATACATCTAGATAATTAATATCACTCAGTATACCTACAGTTTGACAAGGACACCTTAAAATAAATAGTTACACTTTATTTTAAGGTGTCAGTATTACAGTGTAATTATACATTTAAGTGCAGAGTAATAAAAATGAACTACATATTCTTACTATAGGGTTAGGGTTAAGATGAGAGTTTGGTTTAGGATTAGTTGCATGTAATTATGCATAATTTATAGTTATTACTACAATAACTACATGTAAGAGAGGAAAGTCAGAAAGTCATACAGGTTTGTAAAGACACCAGAGTGAGTAAATTATTCATTTTTAGGCCCAAACCGCAAAATAATTAAAATGTTACTCAAACAGTTCATGGGAAACTTTCAATTCCCAAGCAATACTCTACTAGGAAATACTAAACTAAGAAATTAGTCCCTCTAGAAGGTTAATGTTTGGGGCAGAGACCCATTGATGATTAGTGTATTTCCTTTTGGTTAAACAAATCAATGGCATGGCTTCTGACCCAAACTACAGCATAAACTTTTTAATGGTTAACTCGTGCAACATGAACTTACAACTTGGGATAAATTTCTGTGAACTCTCAATATGTAATGTGTCACTGCCATGTCAATATGTTATTGAATGCACATATATGACATGACCTACAAAATACATGTTTTCACTTTTTTTGTGGGTCATTATCAAAGTTATTATTTATATACCAGCAGCCATATCACCCTGTAGCCCAAGACTGGTTGCCCACTGAAGCTAAGCAGGGCTGAGCCTGGTTAGTACCTGGATGGGAGACCTCCTGAGAAAAAAACAGGTTGCTGCTGGAAGAGGTGCTAGTGAGGCCAGCAGGGGGTGCTCACCCTGTGGTCTGTGTGGGTCCTAACCCCCCAGTGTAGTGACGGGGACACTATACTATCAAAGAGCACCGTCCTTCGGATGAGACGTAAAACCGAGGTCCTGACTCTCTGTGGTCATTAAAAATCCCATGGCATTTCTCGTAAAGAGTAGGGGTGTAACCCCGGTGCCCTGGCCACATTCCACACATTGGCCCTTACCAATCATGGCCTCCTAATAATCCCCTTACATTGAATTGGCTCTATCACTCTCTCTCCTCTCTCCACCTATAGCTGGTGTGTGGTAAGCGCACTGGCGCCGTTGTTCTGTGGCTGCCGTCGCATCATCCAAGTGGATGCTGCACACTGGTGGTGGTTGAGGAGAGACCCCTGATATGATTGTAAAGCGCTTTGGGTGTACAGTAGTACATATGAAAGCGCTATATAAATACCTCATTCTATTCTATTCTATTTTTTAATGGGCAATTTGTAAGTGATTGTCATTGGTTTCACAGAGCTGTCTACAAAACATACAATCATGGCATTATAACTGAATTATGGTACAGCTCAAACTAGCATTGGACACTTTTCATAAAACTAGCATTGGCACTTTTCAGAATTTGCACAATTTATTCTTTTTTTATTCTGTTTTGGCAAACTGGTACAATCTCATTCATTTGTTAATATACCATCTGCTCACTGCCCCACATACAGTCAGTTTTAAGGTTTGGGTTAAGGGTGGACTGTTAAGGCCCTTGCACACTGAGTCCGAAATTCGCGTCCGAAATTTTCGCACGTTAAAAAATAAATACCCTCACCTTATGTCAATCACACCTGTACACTGCCTCCGAAACTTTCGTCGTCAGGAAAAAAAAAACTTTCGATTCGATTTTCTGCGTTTTTCGCATCCGTAACAAGGGTTTGAATGGTGTTTTGACAGTTTAGAGCCACAGAATGACGGATCCGAAAAGAAAATTCGGATTCAGTGTGCAAAGACCTTTATGCTTACTTTTGTTTTCTTAAAAAACTCTTGTGTTTTTCTTTTTCAGATGTTTTTGGCTGCCATGTGCTTTGTGTTCTTTGCCAAAGCGTTTCAGGGCAGCTACATGAAGAGCTCCATCACACAGATTGAGAGACGCTTTGACATTCCCAGCTCGCTGATTGGATTCATTGACGGAAGTTTTGAAATTGGTGAGAATCAAAATTACATATGTTGGGCCTTTATGTAGCAGAATGCTATACCTTCATATAACAAAAAAACTGTCATGTTAATTCATAACTATTTTGGCGAACTGGTGACTGATATGTATGAATTAATTCGAGAGTTGTCGTGCAGCTGTCTTACTCCCCATAGGTTTAGGTGTGAGTTTGGGGGTGAACCTTGATGCTTATGTTTTTATAAAAATCATACGCTTCCATTTAAATCACAATGTACAAATTCATACAAATTTATCTTTTATAATTTGCACTCATTCCATAATTTACTCATTCCAACTTTACGTAGATGTTGAAGTAAACTGAATCAACACTGAACTGATTTCAACTGAAAATGACTGTTTATGTTTACTATTGTCTTTTAAAACCACTTTACAGCAGAATTAAATTCTGTTTGCATCACTGAATCATTACTTTCCTGTTTATCACTGTATCATCACCACCCCGCCAAATAGTTACGTTTTCTCATGAGATCGGATTGCATTTACTGTACTTTGGCCCCAAAAAGGATATGGACACTTAAGTGGCACTTAAATGCAATGGTAGATGCCAGTTGGTTTGATATTTTAAGTAAACAAGTGATGTTAGAGCTTTTCTAAGAACTATTTTTTGGGGGGGGGGGGGGGGGGGGGGCTTTTAACCACGTGGTTTTAGTGAATTTCTGAAAATGAATATCTAATAAAGTGACACTGAAACATTTTTAAGTGAGGCTTAAGTCTCCAAATACTTTTTATGGACATTGTATTAGTGCCACACTGTTTCATTAAGCGAAATCAAAGAATTAACTGATGTGACGTCATTTTGAAACCAAATTATGCCAAAACTAACTTTGTTAGGAGTTCGTTTTGTAAGTTTGAAACAGCTTGCCAAAGCAAACTTTCAGGAAAACTTCGCTTCTGGCTGGACTTAAAACGCCTTTGTACTACCATTGGTCCGTGGCAATTACATAATAGACTCCGCCTTCTTTCACATGGAAATCTTCTCTGGTTCATTTCTCCGGTTCAGTCCATCGAGGTCAGACGCCCACGAGTGAAAAAATGAAGTTGTACTTCTGATGAAATGAGACACTGATGAAATGAGACACTGATGTTTTTCATGTTTAATATGGCAAAGCTGCTTGATTTTAGCCAATGTATTGTATAAAATAAACGTGACGTGACTTTACTAGACTGCTGAATTGCAGAGTTTGTGCAAATATATTGTTGCTATGATCAGATGCTTTTCTGATAAAAAAATGCTTGCTGTTTTCTCAATTGTGTTTATTTTGTTATTGAGAGGAAAGCGCGCAACACATATTTACATATTTCAGACGAGACCACTTTGGCAAGTTACTTGAGTTTACTGAACACACTTTATCTTTGGAGGTATGGTTCCTTATGGGGGTTCTTGCTCCATAATTAATAAACGTACAGAGCTTTAGCATTAACCCTTCATAGAACCATCAGCTTGAGTGATATACATATTAGACATATAAGACAGTTTAGTAATGTCTATAAGCAACAGTTTTAACGTGTAGATGTAGCAGTGAAATCCGGGACGTCTATACTGTAGCTTGGCTATGAGGATGAGTGTCTCTTGGCGATGATGTCCGTGACGCTAGGACTTGGAAGCCTTGGTAATCTGAAACAAAGAAGACAACAGCCAGAAGGTGCATGGAAGTATGCTTGATACTTATAGTTGGAGGGCGGGAGAGTTGCGAACAGTTTGAGCATGTTTCCCGAGCAGTAATGCCACGTATATATATATCCTCCCGGTCTAATAGGAAAATGGTAGTGGTTGGAGCGATTTGATTGCATTAGCTAATCGCGGCCTATGCCTACGTGGATTAATTTCTAACCGTCGTTCTCAGCAGTGAGGGCGTCAGATGTTTGATAACAGTATATCGTTGCTCACGTATATCGAACTTTGTTTTACCCCTGAGCGAAGAACGAAAAAGAACTTTGCCGTGAATATATCGGGGCCTTAAGTCTATTGTGTAAATGCGAGTACATTTGCAATATATTTCTCTCTTGGGGAATATAAAATGAGTAGTGATTTTAACAGGATAACCAATTGTTGTTCTTTTCAGGTAATCTGATTGTAATAGCTTTTGTGAGTTACTTTGGCGCTCAACTACATAGACCACGACTGATAGGAGCTGGATGTTTACTCATGGCCATAGGATCCTTCATAACCGCATCACCACATTTATTCCAAGGACTGTAAGTTTACGTGGATAAACATATTTTAACATTTGACAATGCAGGGTTTTTAGAAATGCAGATCAACTAAACCCACTTCGGTTACTGTATTTGTATTAGCAAGTTCACATTTCTGGATTCAAAAAAATACTGGTAGTACGTGTCAAACGTGTGTTTATATTCCACAGGTACAAATACGAGACTACAATTACACATCTTTCTGCCTCCAATGGGACAGAGAGTATTCTACCATGCTTAACCAATAGGAGTCATTCACAAGCTAATGAAATTCACACAATGGAAGTTCAAGCAGGTAAGTTGTTCGAGCTTGAACCTGACACAGACCTGCGATAAGATATTAAGTTGATGGGCCTTCCTTCAAAAAGTTCGTTGATAAGATCAAGCCTCTCCACTTAAGTTTCTTCTTCCAAAAATCCAATACAAATCGAATAATTTATATTAAATTAAATGATAAAAATTGCATTACATTTTATTTAAGTAACAGAAATATGAGCCAGACATTCAACCTAATACTGGCATCCACATTCTTATGAAAGAACAGTTATTCTGAGAAGATACCAGACATAAGTTGGGAAAGTGGAGCTGTAAAATCAGTTTTCATGTTTGGCTTGTAATATGAATGTACTACCAACATTGACCTACCACCCTAGATTGCTTATCTAGCTTTGTATTTCTGAACTCTGACCTGTTGGAGGCCCAATATGTTGAAATTGATCGTTTTTTATGCAATTGATACTTAGACTTTGATCTTTCATTGAGATGCTTTGAGGTATGTTAGCATAGTAGTTTTTCATTTGTGGTGTTTTTATTCCTTCAGAGTGTGAGAAAGCAACCAGTTCCTCCATGTGGCTCTACGTCTTTCTCGGGAACATGCTTCGTGGGGTGGGGGAGACACCCGTCATGCCTCTTGGGTTGTCTTACCTAGATGACTTTTCGAAGCAGGAAAACACTGCTTTTTACCTGGGTATGATTGATTGCCGGTTTTGAGTATTATATTGCCAATTGCCAACTGTCATATATTTAAGCCTATTAATATCCTGCTAGTTACAAAGCAACCCCATAAGATTTCACTCAATTACGCAATTGAAACTTTTCAAGACAACTGTTCCTTATTTTAATAGCGTACTGTGCTTGATTTATGAAATGTTATGAAAATGTCAGGCAAAGATTTCATTTGGAGGGGGGATAGGGGTGGGGTGTTGAGGGAGGGAGTGAAATATAATGGGTTCTCAACATTTTCTTGACATGTGATAAACATCACCCTCCTGCTCTTTCTCTGATTAAGACGATGTCAGTGTGAATCAGCATTTTTGTTCTGATTGAGGTATTGTTTTCTTCAGCTCTCATACAGACGGTGGGAATAATGGGGCCCATGTTCGGATTCATGTTAGGATCTTTCTGTGCCAAGCTCTATGTGGACATCGGAGCAGTGGACTTAGGTAACACTGCTCTTTCAAACTGTAAACAATCAGATGCTGGTATTCACCTGTTCAGCCAATGAAGACTGGAACTGATAATGGCTCTTTGACCTAAACTGATCTTACATATGCCTATATCGAGGCCAAATTGGTGATTTAAGAACTTGTCATGGTTATAAAATATGGGAAGAAAATATATTAAACATACTAAACATACATTTTTGGTCAATAAAAAAATCTAATGTTTTATTTAAATATAATATAATATAATATAATATAATATAATATAATATAATATAATATAATATAATATAATATAATATAATATAATATAATATAATATAATAATGTTATTTTCATTAAAATATCCATAAAATGTGTTTGTGCAAAAAAATCATGCTAAAACTTATCTATTTATCTTATTTATTTTATTTTTATTTCTATTACCCAATTGGCATTTTTTACTTTGTACGGTATAGTTTAAATTCTTTGAACACCATAATATTTTACATGTTTTAATCATGTTTAAATGATTTATGGCACTGAAAAAAAAATCAAATTGACCAAAAGTGACATGATAATAATTTTCTGCACATTTCAAAAAAAAAAAAAAAAACTCCCAGCAACCTTTCTGAAAGGCGTTTGACATACAAACTAGCACTTGCACCTTCAGTTTTACTGTGTCATAGTGGCTTGTTGCATGCAAATAATGTGAAAAGTAAATGTTTGTACTTTAGTCTAATCGATTGGTTAGGTCACTTGGTCAGTTGGTTCAGAAGGTTAACTTTAAAAAGCACTCTGTTTGCTCAAGAGGATTCCAGATCATAATAACCCTGCATGCAGTATTATACATGAAGTCAGTGTTCTTATGTGTTGTTAATGAATGACATGACTTTATGATATGCATATATGTGACACATTCACAGTGTGTCAAGTTTCAAGTCAAGTCAAGTTTATTTATATAGCGCTTTTCACAACACAGGTTGTATCAAAGCAGCTTCACAGTAATAAATTAGAACAATACATCAATGTTTGTTTCTAGTGGAACGTCTACGTTCGGTAATGCTGATCAATAGTATCGTTGATTGATTAATTTAATTAAATATCCCCAAATATCCCCAACTGAGCAAGCCAAAGGCAACAGTGGCAAGGAACCGAAAAACTCCATCAGGTGACCTAATGGAGAAAAAAAAAAACCTTGGGAGAACCCGGGCTCAGTCGGGGGCCAGTTCTCCTCTGGCGTTTATGAACTAGAGGTCGGATTTAACTGTAGGATTAAAAGTATTATATGAATGCCTGGCTGAAGAGATGCGTCTTTAATCTAGTTTTAAACTGGGAGAGCGAGTCTGAGCAACGAACAGTATCCGGAAGACTATTCCAGAGTTTTGGTGCTAAATGTGAAAATGCTCTCCCTCCTTTGGTGGACCTAGATATCCTAGGTATGACCAAAAGCCTCGAATTTAGTGACCTTAAAGAGCGCGATGGATTATAGGGCGATAGAAGATCGGTTAAATAGACTGGAGCTAAGCCGTTTAGGGCTTTATAAGTCAGTAGCAATACCTTGTAATTAATACGGGACTTTATAGGTAACCAATGTAGGGATGATAAAATCGGTGTTATATGATCATATTTTCTTGATCTAGTTAGAACTCTAGCGGCGGCATTTTGGACTAACTGTAGCTTGTTTATTAAGGATGCAGGACAACCGGCTAATAACGCATTACAGTAATCTAGTCTCGAGGTCATGAATGCATGAACTAACTTTTCTGCGTCAGAAACTGATAGCATATTACGTAGCTTAGCAATGTTTCTAAGGTGGAAAAAGGCTGTTCTTGTAACATATGAAATATGATTTTCAAAAGACAGGTTGCAGTCTAATATAACACCCAGGTCTTTTACTGTAGAGGATGAAGTAACAGGACATCCTACTATGTTAAAGTTGTATTGTGAGAGGTTTTGTGGGTGGTTTTTTGAACCGATAAGTAGTACCTCTGTCTTGTCTGGATTTAATAAAAGAAAATTATGCGTCATCCAATCTTTTATATCTTTAACACACTCTGTCAATTTGGATAATTTAGCGTTTTCATCTGGCCGTGATGAAATATAGATTTGAGTGTCATCAGCATAACAATGGAAACTAATTCCATGTTTCCTTATAATATTTCCAAGTGGTAGCATATATATTGAGAATAATAGAGGGCCTAACACAGATCCCTGCGGCACTCCATAGTTTACTGGAGTTATGATAGATTTTTCTCCATTTAAATAAACAAAATGGTAGCGGTCAGATAAATACGATCTAAACCAGCTTAATGCTTGTCCTTGAACACCAGTATAATTTTGTAGTTGATCTAAGAGTATTGTATGATCTATAGTATCGAACGCAGCACTAAGATCAAGTAAAACTAATATTGAGATACAGCCTTGGTCAGAAGCTAAAAGTAAATCATTTGTGATTTTAACGAGCGCAGTTTCAGTGCTATGATGCGGCCTGAATCCAGACTGAAACTTTTCATAGGTGTCATTTTCTTGTAAGAAAGAGCCCAGTTGAGCGGACACAACTTTTTCTAGTATTTTAGACATAAAAGGTAGATTTGAAATGGGTCTATAATTTACTAGATTATTCGGATCTAATTGTGGTTTCTTAATGAGAGGTTTTATAACTGCCAGTTTAAATGTTTTTGGAACATAACCTAAAGATAAAGACGAGTTAATAATATTGAGGAGAGGCTCTTCCACTACAGGTAACACTTCTTTCAATAGTTTAGTTGGTATGGGATCTAATAAACATGTTGTTGTTTTAGAGGAAATGATAAATTTATTTAACTCTTTTTGTTCTATAGTTGAAAAGCACTGTAATTGTTCTTGCGGCGTGATAATTGAGGCTGAATTATAAGGCGCGATTGAGGATTGAACGTTTACAATTGTGGTTCTGATGTTTTCTATTTTCTCAGTGAAGAACTTCATGAAATCATTACTACTAAACTGTAATGGAATACTTTGTTCAGGAGACATCTGTTTATTTGTTAGTCTCGCCACGGTGTTAAATAAGAACTTAGGATTGTTATGGTTGTTTTCTATTAGTTTGCGTAGATGCTCAGCCCTGGCCGCTTTTAGGGCCTTTTTATAACGTGACATACTGTCTTTCCATGCGATTCTAAAGACCTCTAAGTTGGTTTGTTTCCATTTACGCTCTAAATTACGGGTTTCTCTCTTTAGAACACGCGTAGTACTGTTGTACCATGGTGCTTTACTTTTCTCTCTGACCTTTTTTAATCTAATGGGCGCAACAATATCCAATGATCCAGAGAGAATGGTGCTCATAGTGCTAGTTAATTCCTCAAGTTCATCTGTTTGTTTGGGTTCACTGAGCAGCTGAGACAGATCCGATAAGCTGTTTGAAAAATTATCTATGGTGGATGGAAGGATTGTTCTGCCTAATCGATAACGCGGCGCAGCATGATATATTACAGGAGTACGTAATATGCAAGTTACCATGTAATGGTCAGTGACATCGTCACTTTGTGGAATGATATCTATATCGGTTGGATCGGTTCCATGTGATATAATTAAATCGAGTGTATGATTAAATCGATGAGTCGGTCCGGTAATGTTTTGCTTGACCCCAAAGGAGTTTAATAAATCAGTAAACGCAGCCCCTAACGCATCATTTTGATTATCTACATGGATATTAAAGTCTCCAACAATTAATGCTTTATCGAAGTTAACTAATAGGTCTGAGAGAAAATCTGCAAACTCTTTTAGGAAATCAGCGTAAGGCCCAGGCGGTCTATATACGGTAGCCAAGGCTAGAGATAATAGGGATGTTTTTCGAACATCTAAGAGCGTAACATTTAGTACAAGTACTTCAAATGAAATAAACTTATAACCCGTTTTCTGAGTAACATTGAGAAAATCTCTATAGAGAAATCTCTATCTCTATAGTGTTGCAACACCGCCGCCACGACCATTCAGACGGGGCTCGTGCTTATAGGAGTATCCTGCTGGAGTAGACTCATTTAAACCAAAATAATCATTTGGTTTAAGCCAGGTTTCAGTAAGGCAAAGTACATCGAAGCTATTATCTGTGACTATTTCATTTACAATAACTGCCTTAGGTGTGAGTGATCTAATGTTTAGAAGACCTAGCTTTAAAAATTGTTTTTGATTACCAATAGCAACATTTTCTGGTTTAATAACAATTAGATTTTTTCTAGATCCTGCAGTAGATTTATGATTTGATCTCACTAAACGAGGAATAGACACCGACATTCACAGTGTGTTATGAGTAAAATTCAACTAGTCTTCAATATAATTACTTACTGGCTGACTAAGTTAGTTACCCTCTGACATAAAGGGTCTTCGGTCATCCTGTTCATTTGGATTTCAAACTATAAACTGCCTGATTTGTGAACAAAATGTCTGTTTTTTTTTTCTGAAGATATCATCACCATCAACCACAAAGACTCACGTTGGGTTGGCGCCTGGTGGCTGGGTTTTTTGATAACTGGTGGAGTGATGCTACTGGCTGGAATTCCCTTTTGGTTCCTCCCCAGGTCTCTTCTTAAGCAGGGTGAGACTGAAACTGAGAAAAAGTTGAATGTTCTTGAGGGCGAGCAGGACCGCTTCATTCCTGACAACAACAAACACAGTACTCCTCCCAACAAACCTGCTCCGGTTTCCATGGCAACTCTGGCTAAAGGTGTGCATTTCATTAAAATATATTTTGCAATATGTTTGTTACTAGGATATCTTCGAGACATTGAGCATACATGACCCTTGTGTAAAGCTTCTTGATGTTTTTAGATTTTCTGCCAGCACTGAAGAAACTCTTCAGCAACCAGATTTACCTGCTCCTCCTGGGCACTGCTTTTGTGCAAGTCAATGGTTTCATAGGAATGATCACATTCAAACCAAAGTTCATGGAGCAAACTTATGGTCAATCACCATCAAGGGCCATATTTTTGATAGGTGGGTTTACATTTATTTTACATTAACTGACTATGTTTAAGCCTCTTAAATATTAATTTCCATATAAAAACACATAGTGAGAGGCCAATTGTGTCCCTCTTATTTATATGTAAAAAAAAATACTTTCACAAAATCTAGCTGATGTTGACACATCAACAATAATCCATCCCTATCTTATATATATATATATATATATATATATATATATATATATATATATATATATACACAAAACGTCTGGTTCTCTGAGAAAAGGGAATGAGACGCTGCCTCCCCTAGGGGTCGCTATGGGGAATGCCTCCGGCATGTCTGGTGTCTCAAGTATGACTCTAAACACGACAATGAACTTGAAATTGGCAGGCAGTAGCCTATGAAGTCACCACTGGTATAAAAGGGTATCTGTGCAATACTGTTCATCTAAAGGAGACATCTGCAGGAATACTGAAAGCATGGCAAAGGGACACGTCTCGTTCAAGCTGGGACCGAGATGGGTCTTGTGCATGTTGCCCACTTGGGTCCCACCTAGTAGCAAGTGCAATCCTGCATGAAATCCATCTGGGCAATTAACATGGGGCCATTAAGGAAGAGGAAGACAATTCCATATATAACTCATTTTTCAGCCCATTTCAAAACCACATGGGCCCCACATCCAAATGTTGGCTGGGTTAAAGCTGGGACCAAGATGGGTCTTGTATATGTTGCCCAGAACCTCTATCAAACAACCCTTAAGAGTGGAGGTCGGCAACACTCTAACTCAAAGGCAGTACAGAGAAAGCTCAAAAGAGCTAAACTCAGTCTAGCTGGCCCGCGAAGCTCCACAGAGTGGAGGCCTCAATATGAAGATTCTCACTGAGGTCAGTAGCCAAGGAGGCTCCAAGAAAGCCTAACGACCTAACATAATACCTTACCGCTAGCCGAGCTCCAGGAGCAGGGGCCTCAACATAAAGACTCTCCAAAATGAGAGGAGGCCTAACTACGTCCTACACCCATGACAGGTTACAAGCATGCTCACAGAGAGCCTAACTACTTGCTCACAGAGAGCCTAACTACCTCTATAACGCGACTCTCTAAAGCAAGAGGAGACCTGACAATGCTCCATGTAAAGGCAGTACTGCCTGGTCGAGCCCCATGGGCGAAGCCCTAAGCATAAAGACTCTCCAAAGTGAAAGGAGGCTTAACTATGGCCTACACACACGACTGCTACAAGGAGGCTCACAGACAGCCTATCCACTTGACATTGCTATCCAGGTGTAGCTCTGAGAAGCGGAGACCTCTATAAAGCAACTCTCTATGGCGAGAAGAGGCCTAGGCCTGATAACGCTCCACGTAAAGGCAGTGACCAAGGAGGCTGAGGGAGAGCCTAACAACTCAGCACTACTGCCTGGTAGAGCTTTAGCCTAACGACTCTCAAGTGAGAGGAGCAAAAGACTACTTCCATAAATAAACAGTCAAGGAGGCTCACAGAAAGCCTAACTACCTGACTGTACTTAAAGGGATACTTCACCTCTGGAAAGATGAATGTGTATATAAAATAGGTCATTTATGTAGAAGAAATGTGAAATTATTTTTGAATTTGGAGCTTTCTAGACTGAGAAAAGCCAGAAAATGTATTTTTGGCTTATGTGGATGAAAGACAACTCCCAGAATGCACTTGCTTCGCTGCCCTAGGAGGCCACTCCCAAGCCACGCCTACCGGTAAGAGAGCGCAGTTGAAAACAACAAGGCTAGGCGTCTCCGTGACGAGTTTGCCCGGGATTTCGAGATCGCCAAAAATGTCCGGGATTTTGGACGATCTCGACGGCCGGACATGTCCGGAAAAAAGAGGATGGTAACCCCTACTACTCAGCTTTCTCCTTCTACTCCGCTTTCTCCACAGAACAAGAGCCTGTTAGTTTAGCTTCCAAAGAAAAACGGCTGATACTGTGTGTACATTCTGTGAGTGGGATCCCACCTCCTATGGGTGGGTTGAGAACATGCAGAACAGCTCCTTCTACTGGCTGTAGTCTTTAGCCTCTGGCCAAAAAATCAGAAAATGACGAAATGGCAAAATGACGATTTTTGCGTCATCTGAGGATTTTTTCCAGACAAAAAATACACAAATCTCTCCTCTCAGGGTGATATGAGGGTGGAAAGCACGGTAATTCGAAAATACTACAGGTTTTCTACTAATACAAAGCTTAATGCTAAATCCTGAAGTATCCCTTTAAGAGAGCAGAGCTCTGAATGTGGAGAACCTGAATGCAGTAACTAAGGAGGCTCACTGAGAGCCTGCTACTTAGTAAGCCCAGGTTTCTTCATTGAGCAGCGCTCACAATGCAAGCAAAATGCCCTCTCGAGGACTGAGCGTGCATGCTAATCACCCATGCAAACAATGCATATATCGTATGTCATCAAATGTCAGAAACGCTGACACGGATGTACACACTTCCTAAAGAGCTTTAGCATGGTCATCTTCGTTTAGACACACATTCAAACAGAACGGATCCTGAATACAAGAAGAGGATGACGTATTGCACAGGTGCCCTTTTATACCAGTGGTGATGTCATAGGCTGCCGCCTGCCAATGTCATGTTCATTGTCGTATTTAGACTCATTCTTCAGACACTGGACATGCCATAGGCATTCCTCATAGCGACCTCTAGAGGACGCAGTGCGAGTTCCCTTTCGAAAAGGAACTGTGTTATAAGTTTGAGGACTGAAATGCATGTATAACAATCTTAAATATTTTTTTCAGGCATTATGAATCTACCAGCTGTGGCCTTTGGAATCATCACTGGAGGGTTTATAATGAAGAAGTTCAAACTGAATGTTCTCGGAGCTGCCAAGATCTGCATTGGTGCCTCTATTATGGCTTTCATTACGCTGGTCATTCAGTATTTCCTGCAGTGTGACAACTCACAAGTGGCTGGACTTACAGTGTCATATCAAGGGTAAACACTCCAGAAATAGTCCTACAGTTCATTGTGTTGGTGATCCTCTTTTTCTGTGGCAGGTTTGAGTGGTCAATGGAATTGATGAATGGTGTCCCTCATGTCCTATTTAGGTCTCAGAGGCCCAGATTTGTTCAGTAGCAATTTTGACATTAACTTCTTTTGGTGCCATTTCTTTTATAATTTCCTCTGATCAAATCAAAAGTTTAAATAAGATTAGGAAAATAATTTTGTTATGCATTTAATTGGCCTTTGCGGCCTTTGAACAATAATTCAGTTTTTTGTAAGCCGAGAATCATTTTTAAGTTCATAAGTACAACTATATTGAATTTTAAGTGGTTTTATTATTCTGTTTATTTCTAACAGGGCTCCAGAGGTGTCCTACGAGACGAACACACTACTCTCTCAGTGTAACATTGGTTGTTCCTGCTCTCTCAAGCACTGGGATCCGATATGCGCTAGCAATGGCGTGACCTATGTCTCCCCCTGCCTCGCTGGCTGCCAAACCTCTACTGGGGTTGGCAAAGAGATGGTAAGCTATTCCCACTTTTCCAGATAACTACATGCCTGTTGCTGAATCTGTTTTGGCCACATACCTCTATACTTTTATAGAAATATAGAAATTTTTATAGAAAATTTGTGTGTGTCCCAGACAGCAACATGGGGTCGGCCCAGATCCGGCCCACATCTGGTACGCGTTGAATCAACATGTACCCGGATCTGGTCCGAGACTATGTTGCTGTCTGGGGTGTTATTTTGATAGTATACAACATCTGTACTATAACACATTTGAGTAAACAATCTATTAGAAACAACATGAAATGTCATGTGATACATTTCTTTGTGAAACAGATTTTAGCCATGATGATTTGATTGAATCATAGACCATGAACAAGGATCATTATAGTTAACTAAAACTAAAAACCTAGTTGTGAAATATTGTGAACTCCTAAACTTGCATTTATTTTTAGACCATGGGATCCAAAAGTCTAAAACCACTTGAAACTGATTCTACTTAGCAAACCCTCTCTTGTTGTATGGTCATGTGACGACAATCTTTTTTTTTTAATTTTTTTTTTATTTTATAAAAATCGTGGGCTTCAATTCAAAAACACTTAATGGTCGTAAAAAAAGGATAATCACACTTTTGTTGTTCGCGGTAAAAAATGACTGCTATAGACAATGAATGGGAAATAGGCAAAATTACAAAAATACAGATAATATTTTGTGTACGTACAATCTACAAATCAGCAACAATGCAGAAAAAGTACACAAACAATAAAAGGGTGATACTCTAAAATATCAAGAGAGAAATCTGGTTGATTAAGCTCTGATATATATATATATATATATACTGTATATTGTTAATTTTTTATACATTTCTATTGAATTTTGATGTTATGTGTAAGAAAATGCCTTTCTCTGGTTAGTAAAATTAATTAAAAAACTGACACTTCAAGATGATTCAAAAACAAAAACCTTGACAAAAAGTAGTCTTCAAGAAAGTCTGAATATATATCTAAATCCACAACCAGAAGATCAAATAATCAAAATAAGTATTTATTTCGAAAATCAACTAGAGATTTTGAATGCTTTTTTATATAGTCATAAATTAATCTAGTGGTTACACCATGGGATTATATACATTTTTCTTTTTTTTACTCACACCAGATGGCAATAATATACCTTAAAAAATTTGATTTTAAAAGTTGTGCCTATTTTAACATGAAATATAGCTTTAATTTAGCTTTTAATATAGCTCTTTTTCCAATGGGGAAAATATTATCATAATTATTGCATAAATATTACTAAGTACAATGAAACTCTCTCAAAATACAAAATAAAAATATAAAAATAGTATTGAGCAAAAATATAGATTTTCAGTCACTTTTGACCATGAACAACACAAGTGTGACTCCCAACTGAGTCTGTACCAAAGGGTTAAGTATGTCCCCCATTTGGCAGTTAAACTCGCGCCAGCATGGACTAGTTTATGTAAACCTGATTATTCATGTTATGCCAGCATGATGTAAGAATGTTCCAAAGAGCAAGTTGTGAGCCTCAGTGGAGGAAGCTGATCTTTTGTACAAACAAGTGAACATGGTTTATTTCCATTTGATTAGTGTCCCAGAATTGGTGTTACATATTTGTTTAAACTTCATTACAGACATTAATGGAAAAAATCCAAGATGTTTGGACCCCACTGCATTGGCTGGTATTGCATTTGCTAACATAGTCTCATTCTTTTCAAAGGTATTCCACAACTGCACCTGTATTGGAGAGTCTTCTTTCCCCTATGCAAATATGTCAGCAGTGCTGGGCCAGTGTCCTCGAAAGGATGATTGTGACTACATGTTTAAGTTCTACATGGGGGTATCAGTCATTGGTGCCTTTCTCTCAGCTTGTGGGGCAACACCAAGTTACATTATTCTGCTCAGGTAACAAATGTTCCCAACAGTGCTACAAAACACACTCATTTGAGAGACATGAATGTATTTGAGGGAAACTGTACAATGCAATATGTGGGTCCTTCGTGATGCCTTTTCATCCTCATTAAAGGGCACAAAGACAAAAATAAGTCGCCTTAGGAAACATAAACATTACTGTTACAAAACGCAATCCTTTAATTTGATTGTTCTAACTTTTTCATAAGCATGTTCCTGTAAGAGTTTTAACCCAATTTTAGTTATTATAATGCATGACAGGTTAGTCTACCTGTTAACCCTGTTATTACTTTTCACAATATGTCAACGACATATCAACGAGATTGAAGTAACACCAACATTTCCTTAAAAATACATAATGTATATCATAGCAAACAGGGGCCGTATTCACAAAGAATTTTAAGGCTAAAAGTAGCTCCTAACTGGCGAATTTAGGAGCAACTCCTAAAAATAATGGGCGTGTCACTCATAACTTTAGGACTCCTAATTTTTTTGACTAAGAGTAATAAAGTATAGCACCTAAGCCTGGGACAGCTTAAAGGAACACTCCGACTTTTTGGGACTTTAGCTTATTCACAGTATCCCCCAGAGTTACATAAGTCCATACATACCTTTTTCATTTCTGTGCGTTCTGTAAGTGTTATTTGACGCACCCACCGCTAGCCTAGCTTAGCACAAAGACTGGATGTAAATGGATAAGGTAGCATACTAATCCCAATAAGTGACAAAATAATGCAAACATTTTCCTATTTACATGTTGTGATCTGTATAGTCACAGCGTGTACAAATAACAAGGCTATATGAGACAGAGACCATTTTTAATCGTATAAATACTGGGAACTATATTCTCACTAGGCGTAGGAGCACAGCTACTTGGGCGGAGTGATTAGCGCAGCACACGAGACGCCCTGTGGTGAGGAGCAGAGAGTTCGCTCAGAGTTGGAGTAACAGAGTCAGCAATTATTAGATAGTAAATTTATAGTTTACAATCATGGGTGTTCGCTGTATCTTGTCTTTCAGCTTCCAAAGTTTGTAACTCCTCGTCTGTGTATTCTGGCTCAAAACTATATGGTTCTGGATCTTGGTTTGATACCCAGTAAAATTCCTCTGACAATTCCTCAAAGTCAGCCATGATCACGAGTCACGTTCGCTATTAGCTAGTTAGTCACGTTTGTTTTGTTTACGGAACCATCAACAGGGCGTCTCGTGTGCTGCGCTAATCACCCCACCCAAGTAGCCACTCCGCCCAAGTAGCTGTGCTCCTACGCCTAGTGAGAATATAGTTCCCAGTATTTATACGATTAAAAATGGTCTCTGTCTCATATAGCCTTGTTATTTGTACACGCTGTGACTATACAGATCACAACATGTAAATAGGAAAATGTTTGCATTATTTTGTCACTTATTGGGATTAGTATGCTACCTTATCCATTTACATCCAGTCTTTGTGCTAAGCTAGGCTAGCGGTGGGTGCGTCAAATAACACTTACAGAACGCACAGAAATGAAAAAGGTATGTATGGACTTATCTAACTCTGGGGGATACTGTGAATAAGCTAAAGTCCCAAAAAGTCGGAGTGTTCCTTTAAAAGAAGTCGAGAGGACTCCTAACTCACTAAGACCTATTCACAAACCGCTTTTTGTGGCATTTCACGTTGCAATGTTTTGAAATGCGTATGCGGCGGCTACAGGAGCTTCCAATCGCGAGGGAACAATTTTGCATTGTAGGCATAACTAGGGATGCAATAACGCCCCCAACAACAACCGAAACTAGGCTACTCATTGCATGTAAACTAATTGTAACGTTTCATTATGAATCAAATTAAAATGTTCTTCTCTTTGCAAACGTAGGCAGAGGCATATAGTGACAGATTAATTCAATAATTCATTAGGCTACTAGGCTATTTGTTTTGCCTTACTCTTTATTCATTTAGGCTATTTATTCAGTTATTCATCATCTTCCGGCCTTCGCACTACTTGTGTAGCGCACGCATTCTCAGACCTGTCACCTGTCACTCATCATCGTAGGGGAGGTGTTTGGAATCATTCCCGCGTTACAATCATCAGCCAATCAAGGTGGTCACTTCAGTCAAGCTCGTGCATGAGTAATGACGTCATCCATAGCAACGAAGACTCACTCTTAGTTTAGGAGTTGTCATTTTTCTTTACTAAGAGTAGGTCTGAAAGGCGTTGTGAATAACTTTTAAGAGAAAACTCCTAGCTAAAATCTTTTAGTGCGATTTAGGAGTACTCCTAGTGGTAAGATAAAATGCTTTGTGAATACGGCCCCTGACCTTTTTCAAGTTGAATTTTATCTTAGCCTATTCCACCCTGTTAGATATTCCTCCCTGTTCTTTCCATACATACATGCATACAGATAATACAGATTATTTTGTTTTAATGATAATAAATGTCCTCATGATTGACCTTTTCTTAGATCCATAAAACCAGAACTGAAATCTTTTGCTCTTGGTATGCACACTTTGGTTGTTCGGACACTGGGTAAGAGGATTTTTTTAATTTATTTTTTGTTCTTAACGCAAGATTGTAAAACAGCAGAAATAAAGTATCTTCAGCTGATCTGAGAAACTTTTCTAGGTGGCATTCCCCCTACAATTTATTTCGGAGCCTTGATTGACAGGACTTGTCTGAAATGGGGCACAAAACAATGTGGAGGGAAAGGAGCGTGTCGTATCTACGAAACAGGCGCCTTCAGGTTAGTACTGGAAACTTACACTGTTTTAAGAAGTTGAACAGATAAAAATTAAACCAAGTCTTCTTTAAAGGTGAATGTGAAATTTCTGCACCACTATCACCTTGAAACAAACAAATATCATAATTCTTGCTAATATGCTTTCAAAACACTCCTTGGGCCCTATCTTGCACCCAGCGCAATTGACTTTGTACACCGACGCATGTATCATTCCTATTTTGCGCCGTGCACAGCGGACTTTTCCCTCCACAGACGCACGTAGGTAAACTAGGAAATACACTTGCGCTCTCCGGGGCGGTTCAGCGCAAAGAGGAGGCGTGTTCCGGCGCAAACGTTCCCTGATGCTATTTTGCAGGTTTAGAAAATAATTCCGCCACTAACCAGGAAAAACCTAGTCTAAAGTCAGTGGCGCGTTGCGCATATTATTCATATGCTATTTTAAGGGTGCATGCTTGGCCATAATCAATGTAGCGTGTGCACAACGCGCATACACTTTGATTCCCTCATCTACACAGAAGCAGCAGTTTTCATTTTTGCAAATCATACATTATTACAATAGATAGATAGATAGAAAGTGTATTATAAAAGCATAAATCTAGCTTACACATTTACCCAAATTATCATACACCTGTTTAACCGAAGTTAATTTGGGTGGGTTTCTCCATCCCCAATGTCACTTCTCTGTGTTTTACGGCCCTGACGAGAACGTCTGTCTCCTCGGCTGTGAACCGCTGCTGGTGCGCCTTGCAAATCTGCCATTATAATATTATATATTATAGGGAATGACTCTTAAAGGGAATGTTAGATGTCGCTCTGATCGGTTTATTTCACGTTACGCCCAAACCACACCTATGAATAATGAAGTTACTTCAGACCAACCCATTTTAGATTTGCGTCGGGCGCAAGAGTCATTTATCACGCCTGTATAATAGCAACAGCACCCAAGACCCGCCCACAAAGTTACTTGCGTTTCGCGCTTGATACTTGCCTTTCAGATCGTTAAAATAGGGCCCCTAGTCTCATTGGTCAGACAAAAATATAACTTGACCCAAATCTCACAGCCATTGGCAAAAACAATTTTGAGTCCCTGTTTTTTCACTTTGGGGGAAATTAGCCTACAAGTCATCGTTGTCATCTTTCCAAATAGTACTGGAAAAGGTGAAAGCATATAGCATTAACAAACAAATTATATGACCTTACATTTTATTTGACGAAAAGCTTTCATGACAAGCATGAAATATTTGCCGCACAGCAGGAATAGTGGAACAGTGCAACTTCTTATCCTTTTGAAAAAAACCTATGATCCTTCTGAAAACATGGCAACTTGCCATGAATGTGAACCATTTGTTTGCAGCTAGTAGGAAATTACAGTACAATTAATTAATAGCTTTATCTTATTTATTGGTGTTTGAAGTAAGGTAAAAGGTTATCTGAAGTCTATTTCCAATAACATGTATGTTACCACATAGAATTTATAGTCACAACTTTTTAAGTGGCAAAACACCAAAGGTGTATGATAGTGTTTTCATTACCACCATCTTGACTGTTTGCAGCAAATATTAATGTGATAATGATGTCTATATATAAAGCTTTGAATAATTAAGATTTTTTCATGTTTTTGAAAGAAAAACTTCTCGTGCTCACTGAGGCTACATTTGATCAGAAATACAGTAAAAACAGTTATATTGTAATATTATTACAATATAAAGTAACTTTGGTACTTTGGTACTTTGGTAAAGTAACTGTTTCCCAAAACTGTACCGTCGCAAAGTGGTCGTTCAACCACGATGGTTTATGGCGTCACGCATGTGGTGAAGTAATAACTTCTTTTAATAAATCAGTTTGAGATCGAATTAACGCTATAAATATGTTTTGCTATAAATTACAGACATGACATCTGAGGACTATTTCGCATTTTTTTTCTCAGTTATTTTGCTTTATTTCCAGATTCAATCATAGATTCGTTCTTACATAGTAGAGAACGTTCGCACATGCGCACTCTTCAAAAACGGTGCTTTTAATCTCGACAAACTAAAAGACGTAAATTACATTTGTATGTATTATAAATAAAAGGCACAGGTTGTACTGCATGTCAGCTTGCTTATTTTGCTCAAGATAAGGATTTATTAAGTCCACATGTCATGCAAACTATGCTTCTAACCACAGGTGGAGATCTGTCGTTCCAAACACACAACTTTGCGATGCTGTTTGCGAATGTTCGTTAGAACGATGGTTTCGGGAAACACTGACTCGTTGAACTATGCTGATAACGACGGAACTTGCAAACATAGTTGGCTAACGATGCTTTTGGGAAACGCACCCCTGTTTAGTTCCTGTTTCAGTGGTTAACGATTGTCTCCTCATTTTTTGTCTGATTACGTATTATTTACACCTGTCAGTCATTGTGTTCATCTTGTATTTAAGTTTCCTGTTATATTTATTCCCTTGTCAGTTCTCATCTATGTAGTACGTGGTTTTGTATTTCCCCTGTGTTTATTATTAAGGTCCGCTTTATTCATCATGTTGTCGTCGTGCACTTTTCAATACAGCCACAGACTGTTAGAATATTGAGTTCGTTATTCATTATCACTGTAATTAACCAAATTAATATTGTTTATTTAGCTCATATGTAGAGGTAAATTAGGTATTTTTTATGTTTTTTTAACAACTAATTAACTGTAAATAGTTCTCACTTTAGATTAGGAATTAAAATACAATATATCAAATATGAATTAGTATTAATGATTTTTTTTTTTTTTTTTTTATGCAGATTTTTTACATACATAATACAAACAGAACAAAAACAAAAACAAACAAACACAAACAGCCAGCAATCGCACAATATATAAAAAGGAAAAAGTATACATATACGTGTCCATACACTGAGCAGATGCCCTAAAACGTCCACAGATTAAGTCAAGGAAGCCTGGACCTGAGGGGAGTGAGGGTCCCAGTAAAGGATATATAAAATATATATATATATATATATATATATATATATATTTTATATATCCTTTACTGGATATTTACTGTAATATCCTTTTACAAACTGGGACCTAATTTTTTTCATTTATATATATATATATATATATATATATATATATATATATATATATATATATATATATATAAATGAAAAAAATTAGGTCCCAGTTTGTGGGCTCTTCTTCCTGATGTAATCTATGAAAGGGCCCCAGATCTTCTTGAATTTATCTCGAGAGTTAGACATAGAAAAGTATTAATGATTTTTAAGTACTTTATTACTATATACTTAAAGTATATATTAACTATTAAAGTATATACTATATACTTATACTTACTTATATACATATAGACACACCATATTTTGTAACATTATGCCTTAAGGCATAAATGCCTTACTGTCACATTTGAAAGATTTACTGCATCCTTGATGAATCAAAGGATTCTTTTTTAATCTTACTTACCCCAAACTTTCGAATGGTCTCCTGCGTCTCTGCCGGCCCTGCCCAGCTCCAAATCTCCTGTGTCTCCAAAGAGCAGAAGCAGCAATCCCTCGAGGACCACACAATAGGATTGGTCCTCTGGGGTTTGTGGAGTCGGTGCTGTACAAAATGTTTATTTTCTAACTACAGATTCTGGTCTCTTTTTTTTTGCCCTACAGAAATTCTTTCTTGGGTCTTATTTATGGCCTTTATGCCTCATCCTACCTGTTGTGGGGGATCATGTACAATAGACTGTCTCATCGTGAAAAGAAGCTTGCACTAAAGGCTCAGTTAAAAGCTCCAGAACAGGATGGCAGTGGGGCTTCTAATGGCAATATGAATGCACCTTCAGCTATTGTAAAATGCAATGAAAATCCAGACCAGGAGACTACTATCTGAAGAGACTACAATGTCAAGTTCCAATACAACTGCAAAGTCAAATGTGTGTGTTGCACCAAAGTAATAGAGTGTTTGTGAAGTTACAACTGCCACTTGTACATTTATTGATAAGAGTATTAAATGCTGTTTGTGAACTCATCTACAGACTTTCTACATTAGGTTCAACTTCACCTTCATTTTCAGATATTTTGCTGGATCTAATACATTTATTTGTATCATTCACACATTTAAAGAACATTCAAGCAGTATCCAATCCAACAACTATAAGCTAGAAAGTAATATTATACTCAAAGAAAACATGCCTACTGTATGTATGGATAATGTGTTTCCTCAGACCAGAACATTGTTACGTAGAATCACTGTTATAGTATCAGGTCATTGTGAGCTCATTGTTTCCTGTTTCTTAGGAGCTGCTTGTAATGTCATTATGATATACATTTGGGTCACATCATCATATTTTGTCATTTGTATATATATATATATATATATATATATATATATATATATATATATATATATATAGCACTGTTTTGTAAAAATTCTGGATGGAATAAAATTGTACATATGCAGCTGTAAATAATGGACAGTATGCCATGTACATGGAAAATTAGATCATTTTGCAACATTGCTTATGAAATTAAAATTCTTTCTTTGTAAGTCCTTTACATATAGAATAAACTAATTTGTCTGTGTCCCTGCTCTCAACCCTGTCATGCTGTAACATCCAATTTTTTAAATAACGTTCTGGTCTTAATGACATCAAATTGTGTGACATTGAGTGAGTGACATTAGAGATGACATGACATCTGACATGAGTGACATTTTCTGCACAGGTTTAAATAAGTAAACAACCTTTATTGTCCATATTTCATTATGTTTACAGTTTTACATATCTGTCTCATTAAGCCAACTTCCAGCTCTCATTATAATACAATCTTTAAAGGGGAAATAAAAAAGATTTAAGGTTAGCACAAAACATATTTTGACCATATTTTGATACACAATTTATTCAATTGAAATTATAATTCACAGTTAGGGTGTTAGGGTTAACTATGCAAAAATGCAACATTTAACAGTTTAGGAATAGTTAATTACTTTAAAAATGTACTTTTGAAAAACCCATATTTGATGTCCTAAAAGTTCAGAAATTAAATTAAATGACAGGGGAAAAAATAGCATATCAATAGGATAACTGGCACCACATTTTGTTTTCGATTCCAGTCTCTTCTGGAATCAATGAATGACCTATGGCAAATAAATTTAGCATTCATATTTGCTCTGAAATCTTTTTTTTTTTTTTTTTTTTTCAGAAATAATCCTTCCACAAATCCTCCAACTAATAAATAATCATTCCAAAATAGGAAACAAATTGTGATGTTTGGAGAAAAAATATTTTTATAAAGCTTATAAAATGAACAAACAAACAAAAAACATTCCCATTTCTGTGATTTATGTTCAGGAATGCATCCACTGTTAAATCTTAATCCTCACTTATGAGAGCAAATCTGCTTGAATGACTTGGCCGTCTGCAGGCTCATGCTGCTCAGGGTTATTATAGTTAACTAAAAGTAAAACCATAAAAAAACTCAGGTTATGCATGACCATGGTTCCCTGAAAGGGGAACAAGGCACTGCCTCCAATGATGACGCTATGGGAATGCCTCGGTGTAAGGCCTGCCCAATCGGTCCAATGACAGATTCCGATAAGTGGGTGAAGGTTTACTGTGTGTTACTTTTCAGTGTTGCAAAGTAATTTAATTCCAATTAAACTTTTATCTGACTCCATTTTATTACGACCTTGAATTTAGGTTAGAATGCCAATTGGTTATTGGTCATTTATATAATAGTTTAGCAACACATTTGATTATTTTATTCAACTCTTTACTTTGTATTTTACCCATTCATTAAGAATATGTCACTTTGAGGTCCTCACGTCGGCCGTTTAACGTGGGTCTTACGATCACTAACTCACCAGTTTTGGTCACTAAACAGAGGTAATTGGCTATTCACGCTTACTCAATCAAATATATTTTTGTATAGCTCCCCGTGGTCAGTATACACTTGAATTAAAGTAACGTTTTCTTCAGACAGAGGTCTTGGCCACTATGAATACTGCAAATCCATCTTCAGCACAGCAGTACAGCGCAGCATCTCATTCAGGGTTACAGTCAAGTAACCCGAGACGTTCCCTTTCAAAAGCTACAGTCGATGCTGCGCTGATCAGTGCATTGGGAACGAGAATACCCACGCCACCGTGCTTGGAGGTGTCTGGACCCCTTACGGTTGTGTAGTGTGAGCTCACAAGAACACAAGAACTTGTGATGTCGACTCAAGGACGTGTGAGCCCGGAGTGGCATGAACATCCAAACTGTAGAATCTTATGAATGTGTGCGGAGAGGACCAGCCTGCCGCATCACATACATGCTGTAGGGGAGCACCCCCCACCAATGCTTGGGAAGAAGTGACCCCCCTAGTAGAATGAGCCCTAATGCCTACTGGCGAAGCTTGACTGCACACCTCATAGGCAAGGGCAATAGCATCTCTCACCCATTGTGAAATTGTCCGTTTTGTGGCGGCCGCCTCTGTTACGGCCTCCATGACAAACAAATAGTTGCTCTGACTTACACCACTGGCTAGTGCGGTGGACATAGGTCTTTTAACAGGAGGCCTCATTCACCAGGCTCCAAGCTGGCAAGCAGAGGATGTTTCTCAAGTGGCACCCCGTCAATCAAGGCATGGCAAGAAGATAAAGCGGCCACATAAACCCTGAGAGTGACATGTGCCTGCTGATATATTTTTTTCTTTGCAGGAAGTCCAGAACTGAAGCAATCTGGCAGTTAACTGGATCTGCATTACGTGCAGTGCACCACCTTTCAAAGACATCCCATTTATTGGCATAACATCCTCCAGTGGAGGGAGCCTTAGCACTGAGAATGGTCTCTATGATATCAGCTGAAAACCCAGTGTCCCTCAGTTGGTACCCTTCTGCGGCCAAGCATGAAGGTTCCACAACTCGGGCTGGGGATATTGTCCCCTGCGTTTGGGACTGAAGGTCCCTCCGGTTCGGTATCGCCAAGTGCAAGCCGTCAAGGAGAGATATTATTCCCGAGAACCAAACTCTGTTCAGCCAACAAGACGCTATCAGTAAGAGGCAAGGACCCTTGATGACAAACCTTGGCCAGGACTCCCACTAGAACATGTTAGCCCCTTAACTGCTGGAGAAAGTACTTCAGGGCCAGAAATACAGCCATCGATTCAAGGCAATTGATGTGCCAAGATGATTTCTCCCCAGATACCTTAGGCTGGACGACCACTTAAGACTGCTACCCATCCCAACAGGGAGGCGTCTGTTGTTAGCATTCTGCGACGGCAAGACACACAGAGTGGGACCCAAGGCAAGGAACCGCCAACACTGTTTGCTGCTGCAGAGCAAGTACCAAGACTTGCTACTGCCAAAACATTCACAGACATTGCTGTAAGCATGTAAAACATGCTACTGCTGCTGCACATGTAACATACATGAATTAACCCCCTGGGGAAGGTGGAGGGTTTCTGAAAGCGTGCTGCAGACCAGCTACCAGCAACACTACCGGTATTTGTTTGAATGTTGAACCGAAGCGCATTGAATCTGTTTACATCCTGTTTTTCGGTTGAAGTCCAAAGTAGTCGATTGCCGAGTTCACGCGCATAGGTTTAGTTACCTATGATCACGCGCGTGAACTCGGCAATCGACTACTTCGGACTTCCACCGAAAACAGGATGTAAACACAGGTATTTGCGCTGGCTTAAATAACATCATTTTTATACATATCTTTCACATCTACTGCAGTCAGATTCACCCGTGATCACTCTGAAGGAATCACTCACATTAGCTGTGCACTTGTAATGACACATCAAGGATGTTAAGAGGCTAAAAGCAGGTTTAGTACTTGCCCCATTGAAGTCAACAGGGTGCAAATTTTAAAAATAGAATAACTCGGTGTAGGCAACACCAATTTTTGTCGTTGTTCTCTGTATTGACAGCACACCAAATGTACAAAAAAATGAGCTCAATGTTAAAATTCACCGGAGTTCTCCTTTAAGGTTTACAGGGTTTTAAACGATTATTTGGTTCATTTGTAGTGTGGGTTTGGTGATGTAATAAAAACAAACATCGTCACTTGTGTACCTTACTGCTTCTCACCGCTGCTTCCTGATAGTTTAAGAGGACAAGTACTCAGAGTCGCCCCCTGTCGTATCAAAGAATAGTACAACGGCGAGCTCATCAAGTATAAACACCTCGTCTGTTTTGGCAGGTATGCGCACAGTAAGCAGAGACTTGCGGTGCAGAACCAGGCGAAAGTATAAACAAGGCTGTAATATTAATGTGCAATCAAACAGTGTATGTGTGCTGTCGACGCACTGATTTCACATTGTATTTATACACATTTCAGTGCATTTACATTGTTTCCACACACATTCAGAATAATGATTTGTCATGTGTTTGTTGCTGTAATTCTGAATAGATCTGTGTATTGTAGTAGGTATACAGTCAGATCAAGATGGTTGACTTAGGGTTTTTTTTTTGGCATCAAGAAACCTTCATGTGGTTCTACTCAGTATTGCAACTTGACTTGTCTAAAATGTAAACAAGCTCTTTGCTGTAGCACTTTACACATACTATACAATGTGAATTCTGAAAAGGTTTTTTTTTTCTGTAATGTGTTTTTATGGGTGCTTTGGTGTGCATATATTTATGAATTATATGGACTCCTTATATCATTTGGTTATTAAAGTGTACTTTTTTTGGAAAGACAATTTTATAAATAAATTATAGTAAAATATTAAATTAAAATATATTAAAATAAAGTAAAATATTACCTTTTTTCGTTTAATTTGATGTACTAAAATAACCAACAAATTCAAAATATCGCTAAAAACTCTATGATATTAATGCTACTATTGTTTAAAGCTGTCTTCACGAGCTATCAGAATTATTGTAAATACGAGTTTCCTAGTTAAAATGGGAAATGAACGCCCTCAAGTTGTATTTACCACTGGGAAGTTTGGGGATAATTTTCATACCCAAGTAAGTTCCCGAGATGGGCGGGTCACAAACTTTAAACATGGCGGAAGGAAGAACGATTGCTGCTGTGACTGGTATACTTATTTTTTCCACAACCGCTACATCATCTTGTCTTGTCGTTAATGTCGTGCATATTTACAATACATATGATTAATCATTTGAAGTGTATTGTTCGTATTATACACAGCGAAAATAGCACTTGACTGAAATTCCAAAATTGTCCGCAAGCTGACTACCATGATGAATGTATATGGTTGTCAATAAATGGGACACAAAATATAATTTTGGCTAATTTTGAATAAGATTTTCCCAATTAGGCAATAATTAATCTGGTGTCCTCCATGGTTCCTGTTCCTGAATGTGATGAGCTCGTAATCACGACTTCAGAAGTGGGATGTAGGAAATTTCCGATAGCACGTGAAGGCAACATAATAGCACATTTCCCTGGCTCCAGCTCAACTGCAGCAGGGTCACGGCCTGAACACACTCAGTGGGGTTTAGCCAACCTGCTGGTTTAAACCATTCTTAAAAACTTTTTAAGGAAGACACAAAATTAATTATCTTAATTTATGTCAAATCCTGAATTGATCCAGATGAAAATCTAAAGTAAGCTAACAACTAAAATGAATCTTCCACTGGTGTCCCTATTTAAATAAAATAACACTCTTATTTAGCAGCATGTGTTGAGCTGTTGTGTCTCTTGAGCTGGCACGTTGTTGGAATAGAAATGTGCTGAGCTTTTGTGTGGATGAGCTTTGAGAAGAAACCACAGGCTTTTGCAGAGACCCAGAAACACGTCTTCTCTCCAGGAGGGAGGATATTCCCTGTGCCCATGTCAGGTACAGCACACTTTGGCACATGATTTGTTTCTCTTTGTCCCTTTGTTTTCTCAGAACCCCCTAACTTTAATTTTCTCTGCCTTAGATGAATGGCTGGTTGAAGGGATTCTGACTGGGAGGGGAGATTTAAACCGAACTAATTCTGAGAGGATTATCTGAGTAAGTCATAAAAACACAGTAAAAGGCTTTCTCTGTTTCACGAGGTTGGCTTTTCCTTGTTTCTTTTTTTATTCATATATATTTATTATTATTATTTTTAGTAGTAGAAGTAGTAATAGTAGTAATAGTGGTAGTATTTGTATTTAAAATGTTTGTATTTGTCTTCCCCTTCAACTATTCTGAAGATGGAGCAACAGAACAGCAGCTAACCTTTGCCTGCTGCAAAGATTGGAATATTTCAGTCTTTCTGAAAGTTTAAATAAAAAGGTGAGTTACGATTTTTTTTAAATTCCCTTTACATTTGAATGAAGTTTCAACTGAAGTTTTGACATTTGAGACAGTGGCCATTAAACTTGGATTTGACTAGAAGCTTCTTGTTATAGAGCAATTCCTTTTCATGTACATAGTGATATTTGAATCGTATTAAATGTTCAGATTAATGTGCAAATAATTTAGGAAATTAGGTAAAGGCTAGTAAGTAATTCCTCGGAATCTTAACTCCTACACATTTCTTTCTTATAATAAGCCTTTAATTGCTGACTGTATTAGCTAGCAATGCACTAATGTATCGTCCTATCATATAGTGTAGGCCAAAAATTAGGCATTGGCCAATTATTTTAAAGAGCAGGGCCAATTATGCCCAATTGGGGGCAGAAAAAAATGCATCAATAATAAAGTAACAAACTCATGCTGAATAAAATGTCTCTGGAAAAATTACAGCAGAGTTGTGATTTGTTTATTACATTTTCTAATTAAAATTAAATGGTAAGCACTGTAAATGTAAAAGAAATAATTACGAAAATAACGAAACTCTTACGGGTTGGAACAGCATGAGGGTGAGTGATTACTGACAGAATTTACATTTTTGGGTGAACTAACCCTTTCAGTTCACATTTGTCCAGTCTCGTCTATACACGTGAATATGCGTCAGCATAACGTCAACATGCTGTACCTGCTTGTAATCTTGTCGATTTACCCTGTGGATATTATTAAATATTTGAACCTTTCATCTTTGTCTTCAGGCCTTTGTATGCAGCAAAGTGAAAGAAGACTGGACCCAAAAGTGTTAATATAGAGATTACGGTGTGTTTTTGTTTTGTTTTGTGTCAGTGTTTTCTTGTTGATTTTTCCCGTCACCGTGGACTCTCCCTCGTTCCTGTTATTGTGCCTTGAGCAGGGAAATCACTCCCTCGAGGCACATGTGACAGAATTCCTCGACCTAGCACATCAGTCAAGCTTCCCGGACAACTGCCTTTGTTCATTCTTCTTTGTACAACTTCTTTCATCGACTAAGGCACAGTTGTCCAGCGAAGGACTTCGAGGGAAAGAGAAAATTAAAGTGACGTGATATTTAGCCACTCGGAATTTGTGCACTGCAGTTCACCCATCCAAGTGCACACGCACAGCAGTGAGTATTGAACACACATCTGGAGCAGTGGGCAGCCATTATTGCTGCAGCACCTGAGGAGCGATTGGTGGTTAGTTGTCTTGCTCAAGGGCACCTTAGTTGAGAGTAATAAGAGTGGAAGAGTGCGCTGTTTATTCACTCCCCCCACCTACCTTCCAGTACTGAGACGCGAACCCGCGACCTTCGGGTTACAAGTCCGACTCTACAAGTCCGAACATTAGACCACAACTGCCACTGTGCGGAGTGGGTGCTGACATCATGTGGATCACCTTTCACTGTCGAACCCTACGATGACGACACCAGCCCCACTCCCATTGCCCAACCAGGAGCCATCGGATGGCAAGGAGTGGCAGCATGAGCCCACAGTAGACAGAGAGCCTGCCTCAACCACGATGCAGAAGCCAGCGATTAAAGGAACGGCTGAGCTAAACATCCCCCGGAGCCGGAGCTAGGCGCCTCGCGTGTCTGACCAGGTTTGCAAGCTGGCTGCATCATCTGAAGGAGTTTGTGAAGAGATAATGAATCTCCATCCATATTCCCTCCACAGAGAGTGTGTTTCTGGCCAGCACTATGAACAGTTATTTTGATTTTGGAGAGGAAGTACCCCTTCCCCTTTTAATCTCTCCCAAGCCTGTCTGTTGTATTTTGGACTCACTGTTCTGGCCCAGCCTCCCTCTCCCACCTCCGTTCCAGACTTTTGCCTAGAATGTTTTGTTTTTTGCCAGTTCATCTGTTCCTCCTTCTCCTGTCCCCAGCCACACCTGCTACCCAGCCCTCACTGTCTCCCATCAGCCCCTTAGTTCCTCATCAGCCTCCTCTCAGTGGCACGGCCACACCTGGGGCCCGCTGTGAGCCAGCTTCCCCTTGGCGTGGAGATCCCATGCCTCCACCTCCGGCCTCAGATCCCGGTGTGCCACCTCGTCCCATCTCCCTGACTCCTCCACCTTCTCTCCTTCCTCCCTTGACTCCAACAGCAACCATTGAGCTCTCAGCTCTGCTGGACTCCCCCGGACCATTGGCTCTACCTAGCTCAGACATCGCCATCATTTCGCCACAGACTTGTGGGCAGTTCGCTTTTCTCAGTCCCTCCACCCCACGGCTCCATTTGGCTCTGCCCTCCCTCAAGCTATGCCTCAGCCCTCAGTCATTCCAGTTCCATCTCAGCCCTCCAGTACCTTGTTTCCATGCCGGGGGGGTCGTCTCTGCAGCTCCTCATGGAATCGGCTCTGTCACCTCCACTCATCCCCAGGGTGGCGTGGAGACCTTCACCACCATGGCTCCTCCATCCAGTAATGCCACCGTGTGACGCCGTCCTGGCTGTAGCCTGGAGCGCCATTCATGCTCAAGGCCATCACCTTGATTACACCACCATCGGCACCAGCCTGGACCTCCTTTCATTCCATCCCTCCCCCAGATTCCCGTCCTCCACTGAAACCTCCTCCATTCATCTGCTGGCACAAGGTCGCGCCTTTCCGGGAGGGGGCTTAATGTCACAATATCACACTGTTCCCATCACTAGATGTCACTATAGTTACTATTTGATTCATTATCAGATTCAGCTGTCACCTGTAATCATTACCCTTCAAATTGCGCAAACTGAAATTGCGAAATGAAAATGCGCCAAATGGAAACAATTTCGCAAAAAATCCCATATATCGCAAAAAAGTTTTTACGCTCTCATGAGGTGGCAATTTTCAGCCAATTCTGAAAAGGAACATTTTGCAATGGAAACGGAAAAATCGCATTTACAGATCCCTGGCGTACAGAAAAGTCATTAATTCTCTAAAGATGATGTGGTATGTTTTGACAAAACATGAGACAGAGTTCTTTATTAAACTCATAAAAGACAAAAGTATCGCAGGAATACTGGATTCTAAACAACAAAGAAATGCCACAATTTATCAAGACCTTAAAGCAGACAGTAGGAAGAAACACCTCATATGTGCCACTCCCAAGTATAAGGGGCTTTCCTTGCCATTAATGCTTGGATAACACGCCTACATCTCCTTCGATTAAAAATAATGGCTAGTGCAGTTTGCTGGGATATACAGTGAACAAAATTATAAACGCAACACTTTTGTTTTTGCCCCCATTTTTCATGAGCTGAACTCAAAGATCTAAGACTTTTTCTATGTTCACAAAAGGCCTATTTCTCTCAAATATTGTTCACAAATCTGTTTAAATCTGTGTTAGTGAGCACTTCTCCTTTGCTGAGATAATCCATCCACCTCACAGGTGTGGCATATCAAGATGCTGATTAGACAGCATGATTATTGCACAGGTGTGCCTTAGGCTGGTTTTATCACACAGCACAATGCCACAGATGTCGCAAATTTTGAGAGAGCGTGCAATTGGCATGCTGACTGCAGGAATGTCCACCAGAGCTGTTGCCCGTAAATTGAATGTTCATTTCTCTACCATAAGCCGTCTCCAAAGGCGTTTCAGAGAATTTGGCAGTATCCAACCGGCCTCACAACCACAGACCACGTGTAACCACACCACCCCAGGACCTAACATCCAGCATCTTCACCTCCAAGATCGTCTGAGACCAGCCACCCGGACAGCTGCTGCAACAATCGGTTTGCATAACAAAAAAATTTCAGCACAAACTGTCAGAAAACGTTTCAGGGTTGTTCATCTACATGCTCGTCATCCTCATCGGGGTCTCAACCTGACTGCAATTTGTCGTCGTAACCGACTGTGGACAAATGCTCACATTCGGTGGCGTCTGTCACACTTTCACTGTACAGGGCAGATGGCAGACAGTGTGTATGGAGTCATGTGGGTGAGCGGTTTGCTGATGTCAACGTTGTGGATCGAGTGGCCCATGGTGGTTGTGGGGTTATGGTATGGGCAGGCATATGTTATGGACAACAAACACAGAGGCATTTTATTGATGGCATTTTGAATACACAGAGATACCATGATGAGATCCTGAGGCCCATTGTTGTGTCATTCACCCACGACCATCACCTCATGTTGCAGCATGATAATGCACGGCAACATGCAAGAATCTGTACACAATTCCTGGAAGCTGAAAACATCCCAGTTCTTGCATGGCCAACATATTCACCAGACATGTCACTCATTGAGTATGTTTGGGATGCTCTGGATCAGCGTATATACGACAGCGTGTTCCAGGTCCTGCCAATATCCAGCAACTTCGCACAGCCATTGAAGAGGAGTAGACCAACATTCCACAGGCCACAATCAACAACCTGATCAACTCGAACTCCAACTTCGCAACCTGCAAAGAAAATGTGTTACACTGCGTGAAGCAAATGGTGGTCACACCAGATACTGACGTTTTTTTTTGTTTTTGTTTTTTTAAATGGGGCCAAAAACAAAAGTGTTGCGTTCAGTGTATTTTGTTCAGTGTACGTAAACCTACCAACATCTATTGTCATGATTTTTTGGAATGACTTATCGCGAGAGGAAAAAATTATGTTTTAGTTGCATAACATCGGTTAATGGAAACGCTGTTATTTTGCAAAAGTTTTTTATCAACATTTAGAAAATATCTTAAAAGTTTTGCGCAAATCTGTAATGGACTACTGTGTGTGCTCAGTTCACCTTTGTCCGGTCTCGTCCAAACACGTGAATGTACGTCAAGCAGAATGTCAATGTGCGGTTGTATGTACCTGGTTGTAATCTTGTGGATTTACCCTGTGAATATTATTAAAGGGAGAAGGATTTATAAAGCAACTGTTAAACTCAGAGAAATAAGGGAAAGTTACAATAAGCATAAATTTAAACTTAATTCATAAATTAACTGAAATGCAGAAAAGTCAGAATACAATCTAATGAGGTGAAGCTTGACCGAAAATACTAAAATATAATTGTTTGATAATATCATGACAGCAAAATGTCTGAGCCTACTGCAGAGGACAATGGAAAGTTGACCAGCCAACAAGACCTTTGCATTCCAGAAAAAGAGGCCCCAAAAGACTCCTGCTGCTCGAGTCTAAAGGTACTTGTACTTTACTTTACTGAGTGTTGGTGTAAAACAAAAAATTTTAGTCTTAATCAAATCAAGTCTTAATTTGAATAAAGATAATTTAATTACTGTCTAGTATTTATCACAAGTCTGATAAATCAGTTCTCTTTCCATTGTAAATTTTCTTCAAGATTTTCATTGTGGCCCTCTCCTTCGCCTACTTCTCCAAAACTCTGTGTGGGACCTACATGAAAAGTGCTATCACTCAGATTGAGAGGAGATTTGACCTTTCCAGCTCTGCTGTGGGCCTCGTTGATGGAAGTTTTGAAATGGGTTTGTATAAGGATCTCACAATGGCTCAACAAAAAAAAATGGCCTATTAATTGCAAAAAAATCATAACTAGTGTAAAGTAATAATAATAAAAAAGGTTTAAGTATTTTAACATTTTATTTTGGAATGTTGTAAAACATTCTAGAAATCTGAATAGGGCTTTTTTGCCCCTACTGTGCCAGATATTGTCCAAACTACCAACATAGGCTCATTGGAAAACCAGGACTCTACCTACATTGTTTTTTTAATTTAAAACATTATATACTATGTTATAACCTCAAAACACTTTTACCATAGTGCATGATTTGTAAAGTAATACAAGTAATACGTTTGCATTACATAACCATCTCCATAGGTATAGCTTTTCTGATGTTGTAAACTCCAAGGCTCACCTGGTACAGCATTGCACTTCATGATAAAAGAGCTCAGAGACTTGTAAAAGCAAGCTAAATTGACATAGTTGTTTCAGCAAATCTGTTTATATCTTGCGTTTTCTATATGTTGTGTCGATTTAGGGTATAGGGTTTAATGTAGACCATACGTTGTTTTCAACACTTTTTAGCAGAGGTGGGACAAAGTCATTGTTATGCAAGTCACAAGTAAGTCTCAAGTCTTTTCCCTCGAGTCCCAAGTCAAGTCGAGTCAAAGATGAGGCAAGTCCCGAGTCGAGTCAAAAGTCAAAGCCAACAAGTCTCAAGTCGAGTCCAAAGTCCTACCATTTTAGTTTCGAGTCATTTCAAGTCGTCTTACCACAGAAATAAAATGCATACAAATCATGTATGTCTGTAAGATTTGTATTTATTTAAACCTCTTTTTATACAATGACATTAATCAAATACAGTAAAAAAACAGAAAATTTAATTTTCACTAAAAAATTCACATGAATTTATTTCTTCTGCTGAACAGGAAGGAAGGGGGGGCGGGAGATGGGTGCAACTAGGGGTGTGCCGGTTTCAGATTTGGTGATGACGGTTATGACGTGAGTCAAATGTGACGGTTCGTTCGTAACATAACTGTCGGAGGGGGGGGGGGGCTTTGAATAAAAGTAATATTTGTGTAGTGTTCAATGTTGTTATCAATAGAGATACGCGAATGGTGTATTATTTCATCCGCAACCGCATCACAAAACTCATCATCCGCACCAACTTTTTTTGACCAGATTTCAAAGCCGCAAGAATGCCCTTGTCTGTTCTAGAAAGGATGCAGCAAATATATTTAATGCGAATGTATGAGGCCTACGCTGAGTTTCATTCATTTACGATGAGATGCGCTCTAGTTCAGCTTCACAATGCAATGCAAGTGAACGCGGCGCATCGGAGCCTCAATGTCACGGTTATTTATTGTCTCCTATTGATACTTTGCACGTGACGTCACAAGTACTGGCTGGCGGGCAAGAACGTCGTTCTCCAGCAATGAAACCCAGTAAACTAATCAAGGGTCGCCAGTTTTGCTATACAAAAGTTGGTGTTTTGAGGTGTAAACGACATGCCAGATAGTTGTTGTGCAATTGGATGCACTAACCGCAGATGAGATAAGCAACCTTCACAGTATACACACGTCTGTGCATATTACCATCAAAGGTAATTTCAACATTTGATTGAATACAATGGGTGTATGATCATGTAATTAATCGTGTCTTTAAGTTACTGTAGTTTTGTCAATCAACACCACCAGTATTCACCAGCTGGTTCGGCGAGTCAGGTGTTTGTGTTATGAGTCTAAGCTAGGCTAACTGTACGTTCACACCGCCGCCAGCGAGAGCGGCAAAATTAATTGAAAATGAATGATTTCCAGGCACTTTGACGCTCTCGCCGGTGGCGGTGTGAACGCACAGTAACAGCTGTCGTCTTTTGCTAACAATAACAGAAGTGTGTGATAGATATCGCAAACCTCAAAACAACCTATGATTTTCAATGAGAACCAGAGATGACCCAACAGTAGAGCTAGATTATTTACGGAGGAATTATTACTGCTCGATTATCTTAAAAAAACTTGTCTGCTTTACACAATTTAGTTACCTTGGAGTTAATCCTAGTCCGTAGTTATGCAGCTAGCTCGCTAACAGACTTGATATCTACTAGAAAGACAGGACTCAACGTTGAAAATACTCATTTGTTGGCCGCCAGGTATCCGTGGTAGTCACGTGACTGCAAAGTATCAATTAGGCCTGTCACGATAACAAATTTTGCTGGACGATAAATTGTCCAAGAAATTATCGCGATAAACGATAATATTGTCGTTCTGAGACCATTTTCATTTAATATAATTATAATGGCATAATAATGCAGGTACACCTTTTCAACGATCTATAAACTTTTATTTCTAAAGAATATTAAACATTGAAAACGGAAAACATTTTAAATATCCAAAAAAATGAACAAAACAACCAAAAACAATGAAAGCAATGGACTCTTAGTGTCTGTTAACAAAATAAATGTCTGTTAATATATAAAATGAAACAAAATTGCACTTCAAAAAATATTAAACATTAGGCTTTAGACATTATTAAATGGTGATACATTCCATAACAGGCAAAACTGACAGTTAGGACCTTTGTAAACAAATAAAAAAAAGCCTCAACAAGCCATATCGCACAATTTTGCACTGTTACTTTGTCAAGTGATTGTGTACTGTCGGGAAGACGGAGACGCACTTTATTGCGTGTGTATGCTACGCACTGAAAATACTTGGTTAGGATTAGGGGTGAGGAGTGCGTGCGTATTACACGCCATAAAGAGCGTATCATATGCACGCAAAAACTATTTTTGGCGTATAAATGGCACGAGAAATAACATTCGTGGTATAGATATGCATTTTCATGTGATCGGGCTCGCTGTCGCAACTCACAACTAGCATCTTCTCTCTCTCCCGGCAGTAGCCGCAAACAGTCCCGCCGGCGCTTTCCCACACAAAGACCATGTGACTGACAAGCGCCGCGCCGCCGCCTCCCCACACAAAGACCATGCAACTGACAACAAGAGGGTTCACTCCTCCTATACGCTAAAGAACCAAGAGTGGTCATCCAGTCTCTTTGGTAGAGAGAGAGAGAGACGAGGAAAACAAACAAGCATGCAAATGGAATTATCGCGGCCGGAAAAATTATCGAGCTCATTTTTTTTATCGTGCGATTAATCGACTTATCGACTATCGCGACAGGCCTAGCATCAATAGGTTTTAATTATTAAATACATGCAATAGGCTCTATGCACGAACGCTGCTAACGTATTTCCGGTAGGATCTCAGCCGGCGTCTTTACTTCCGCATAGCGCGTTCTATAGGACAATTCACTTTAATAAAATTCATTTTCTCAGAAACGGAGACAACGATTTTAGAAACTGATTCGCTAGTCGGATTTTTTTGCAATATGAGAGAATACTCACAAAACGAACTTCGCTTTAAAGAAAGGATTTCTACAAAGCAAAACTTAATGAAGTGGTAAAAATCATGTCTGACGATTTACAAAACAAAACTTCATTAAGTGGTAAAAACCATGTCTCCCGATTGCAAATGTTCATTGCTAATGTTTATAATTGCAAATGTTTTTCATTTGTTTAATAAATCGCATAATGATGGCATATCATTATATCATAGCTTTTATTTCTATCTAAAATAATTGGGTCGGTCAGGGGGTACTTGGCAAAGAATCAAATACAGTTGGAAACGACGTAGACCATTAATAACACAGACTGTTAACAATTGTTTTTAATTAGTATTTAAACATTCTCTATGATAAAAATTTTTTTTGTAAAAAATATTTTAATAACACGGTTTTGGCGGTTATATAGATCTAATGATGGTGTTCAACTATAACCGTCGGTCTCACGGTTATATACTAACCGTCACACTCCTAGGTGCAACTGTGATGCAATTATTAATAATTGTAATTTTTGCATCACAATAAGTGTATTGTCAAAACATTTTAGTAACTAAACTGAATTTTATTAGGTTTAGTGACAACATGTTACAATGTTTACATGGTTCAATTTATGGTAAGCTACGCTTTTTTATTATTTCAGTTCAATTCACTTATTATGATTTGATTTAATATTGACTCATTTGGATAAATATTAGGTAGGCTACACAAGATAGGCATTCATTTTTCTCAAGAAAAAAACAACTCACCTAATGCTGTAGCCTAAACATACAGAGAGCCCTATCAGCTGGCAGTATTATTTAAGGTTAAAAATAACACAAATTAAATATAATGCATTTTTTTTATAATAATAACAACTTTATTTAATGATATAAGTAAAAATATAATAAACATGCAATAGTACACATATTTAGCAAAAGACTCTCTATAGCTCTTTTTTCTAGCCAACTAACGTGCCTATATTATGGTCATTAAATGCTTTCCTGAGGTAAATGTTATGTGACATAATTGTTCTCCAACTGTTTTATTGACCCCTTTGATTGATGGCTCGATATTATGTATGAGGAAAATACATTTCGGTAAGCTGTACTGTATCTTTCAACAGTGTTCATTCGTGTTTAACGTTATTTACTATCAGCTAGAGATGATCGGTTCACGTGCCGCTAGGGATCTGTCGTGTCACATTTACAAGCGCCAAAACGGTATTTATTGTCTGAATTTCGTAATAAAAGTGACAGAATCTGAGAGCAGAGATTTTTTATATCATAACTAACCTGCTCTGTCAAGTCTGTCGGTCTCCGTGTCCTCTTCATTCGTTCAAATTCGTAGCATGCGTTGTGCTTGTTGCGCTTCATTGGTTGTCTGGCAATGTGCCTGCTTAGATGCTGTCGAATCAAAACAACGCGGGACTACAGTGATTGGATGTCGTGCAGGCAGCGCGCGCGCTCTCTGCATGCATACCAAGCCCCCAATGTTTCTGAAAACATTGAAGCTTCCCTGGGCGCCGCCATTGGCTAGCAGACCATCACCTGCTGTTAGCATCCCATTGACTCCCATTCATTTTGGCGTCACTTTGACAGCGAATAACTTTACATCTGAGGCGTTTAAAGACTCCATTTGTCCATTATTTATTTCTAAAGAAACACGAACATGTATGAAAGGCTCCATTACCTTGTATCTTACGTTATGGCCCCGTATAAGCAGTTTTTGTAAAAATAGGCTAACGATTGCGTCATACCCACGCGACTCTCTGTCGCACAGTAAAGAATTACCGTATGGACAGGAGGAGAAGCTCGCGCGCAATAGGGGGGACGTGGAGGCAAAGTGACAAAGTAATTAATCAAAATACTTAGAAAACGTTACTCCTGCTCCTAGCTCATGGACAGCTTCTACTCACACTCTCCGTCTCTGCAAGATTCGGAAGGGAATGATTGAGATTTCGCTTGGCACAGCTGCTAGAAGACAGACGGGTTGCTCACGTCACATCTACGTCGTCAAGCTCAGTTCGAGTCTGCGCAGTACGCTTGACCATCAGGAAGTTACTGCTTCTAATTGACTTCACTTGTCTCCGTTGAATCCAGGGGGGCAGCGTTTCATATTTTATTGAAGGTTCCCCGGGCGCCGCCATTGGCTATCAGACCATCACCTGCTGTTAGCATCCCATTGACTCCCATTCATTTTGGCGTCACTTTGACAGCGAATAACTTTACATCTGAGGCGTTTAAAGACTCCATTTGTCCATTATTTATTTCTAAAGAAACACGAAAATGTATAAAAGGCTCCATTACCTTGTATCTTACGTTATGGCCCCGTAGAAGCAGTTTTTGTAAAAATAGGCTAACGATTGCGTCATACCCACGCGACTCTCTGTCGCACAGTAGAGAATTACCGTATGGACAGGAGGAGAAGCTCGTGGGCAATCGGGGGGACGTGGAGGCAAAATGGCAAAGTAATTAATCAGAATACTTAGCAAAAGTTTCTCCTGCTCCAAGATCATGGACACCTCCTACTCACACTCTCCGTCTCTGCAAGTCTCGGAAGGAAATGATTCAGATTTCGCTTGGCACAGCTACTAGAAGACAGACGGGTTGCTCACGTCACATCTACGTCGTCAAGCTCAGTTTGAGTCTGCGCAGTACGCTCGACCATCAGGAAGTAAGAGTTTCTAATTGACTTCACTTTCCTCCGTTGAATCCAATGGGGTCGCTGTGTCCAGTTTATATACTGTCTATGATGCATACAGGTGGTGCACATTTTTTCACAGATGCAGATAAACAGAGCGGCGTGTGAACGTTTTTTCCCCAGTTTTCATGGGAAGTAGCAAGTCTTCTCGAGTCAAAAGGCGCAAGTCCAAGTGAAGTCACGAGTCATTGATGTTAAAGTCCAAGTCGAGTTGCAAGTCTTTGTACATTTTGTCGAGTCGAGTCTGAAGTCATCAAATTCATGACTCGAGTCTGACTCGAGTCCAAGTCACATGACTCGAGTCCACACCTCTGCTTTTTAGCACCGTTAACTGGACATTTCATTTCCAAACTGCCAAGATACACATGACAACCAACGTAATAAAATGTTGTCCGTTTCATGTTCATCTGTTTCGGATAAAACTGAACATGCTTTAAGCGCCACTATGTGGGCATTTCACTATAAAATTGTCACAAAATGTGCAAGAAGCAACACAGTGTCATTTTTGCAATAATGTTGTCACAGGAAATTTTTTCACTGAGCCTGGGTTGCACAATACAACAGTGAATGGACCGTGGATTGTCCATTTCATGCTAAAATAAGTGTGCTTACATGCTTTGTGTATTTTCATTTTCTTGATTAACTGGTTGTTCTCTGGATGCTTTTCTGCAGGTAACCTGCTCTTTCTTGCAGCGGTTAGTCATTTTGGAGCGAGACTGCACAGGCCACGGCTCATAGGAATGGGCTGTTTCCTTATGGCCATTGGCTCAGCTCTCACTGGACTGCCACACTTTTTCATGGGGCGGTAAATTCATTCATACATGTATATTATTTCTAAACACAGTTAGCTTAGTTTATCATTTCTTATAAAGTTTCTCATGTTTCTTTCTTTCTCCCTGTCGGTTGTACTCCTACAGGTACAAGTATGACTCTGTAATGCAAGGCTCTTTAAACAAGACTGTCAGTATATCTCCTTGTCTGTATCCCATGGTTCCAAACAATTATTCAAATGCACACATCAAGCCTTCTTATAACATTGGAACAGGTAACTGCTTTATATTTACCCCATAGCCTGATATACTGTAGGTCCTGATATATTTCAAGTGAACTGGTGTGACGTCATTTCGACATAAAATTAAATTAGTTTGGAGTTCGTTTCAGGAGTTTAAAACAGCTTTCCAAAGCGAAGTGACAGTCAAGTGACATGACTTGACTGGAGTGCCAGACGAGATTGTGCAAATATTACTTCCAGCAGCTGTGCATTTCCTGAAAAATAAATGCAAACCTTAGAACAAGCATCAACCAATCAGAATCAAGCTTTCAACAGCCCCGTAGCATAAAGAAATAAGAACCCGTCTTAGGTTCCAGGATTTGAACAATTGTCAAACAGCTCACCACATTTTCTTCAAAAAATGTCAAGTTATACATTTCTTTCAAAAATCTATTGAAACAGAGTTGACCATGATCACAAACACACACTGAAAGTTCTAAGTACTTCATGAACATGATTTCTACAATTTTAACCATAGACTGCGTGAAGGACCCTGGATCTAGTATGTGGATCTATGTGTTCTTGGGTAATGCGCTCAGAGGAATCGGAGAGACTCCAGTCACACCGCTCGGCATATCTTACATTGATGACTTTGCAAAAGCAGAAAACTCAGCATTTTACATTTGTAAGTAAAATGTGGAGATTTTATTTATTATTATTTTTACTAGAGGTCAGAAACTCTATTGTGTTACAGCATAGAAGTATAAATTACATTAGCACAACAAAAAACGATATCTGGATTATGCTATCCACATACATTTTATAGCTATCTCTGCATGTCAGCCATTGTGTTTGTGAGCTTTTAAACCCTTGTGAAAAATGATAGTGCCTAATTTAACTGAATGTGCACTTGTAGTGTACTTCAAATATTTAAGTATATTTACAAAAACTGCACTGAAATAAAAAGGCCACTTGTTGTAAGTGTACAGAAAGAGAGTACACTTTTATTAACACACTTAAATGCAATAATGTCAAATTGAAAGTTTTACTTTAAAGTAAATTTAAAATATGTTTTAATATTTTGTTGTGCTTTAAAGAAGTACACTTTTCCATAAATGTAACCATATTTAAAAGTCAAAAGAAGTAATTATTATGAAATTACATGTATAGTTCAGCTAACTGCATTTATTATCAATTTAAACTATAATACATTTTCATTTCAATGCAATTAACATGCAGTTAAGTGTCCGAACACATTACATTTACTTCACACTTAAGTATATTCTGCTAAAGTATAAAGTATGCTAAAGTATACTTCTTGTTCACAAGGGAAGAGCAAACTCAGCACAATATTTATTTATTTATTTTTCTGGAAATGTTCAGTTAAAAACTCTGTTTTGATTTTTAGCTTGTCTTCAGACCATTATGCTGCTGGGTCCCATGTTTGGATTCATACTGGGCTCTATGTGTGCCAGACTGTATGTGGATATTGGATTTGTCAGTGTTGGTAAGCATTTCAGAACCAGTTTAATTAATGTCACCAGTGCTGTGCGTATTCATATAGTTTCATTTGTGTTCCCTCATTCTCTTGCAGACAGTGTGACCATTACCCCACAGGATGCACGCTGGGTTGGTGCTTGGTGGCTGGGCTTCTTCGTGTCATCTGCCATCTTACTACTTGCTGGTATTCCTTTTTGGTTCCTGCCCAGGTCTTTAATCAAACAAGGAGAGGAAGGGAAGGAAAACTCTACCATGGATCAGGGAAACAAAGAGCAACCTGTCCTCCCAACCACAAACTCAATGAATCTGTCCGACATTGCAAAAGGCAACTTCCTTCCACCACTTTAATAAATGCAGTATGGTTTGAACTATTTGTTTTTATATTCCTTTTCCCATCTCTCTTTAAAACTGCTAAAAATATCAGTACTTCACCAGGAGTCACTCTAATTTGTAAGACAGGTACCTTTTAAACAGGTCTTAAAGATGATCACATGTTTTATCTGAAGTTAAGCTAACATCTATGCAAATCTCACTCTCTGTATTCTATTTGTAAATGTTAAGGATTCTTGCCTTCACTGAAAAGACTACTGTGCACTCCCGCATACTTCCTGTTGCTGTGTGGGACTGTTTTGAAGTTCAACTCTTTCATCGGACTGCTCACATTCAAAGCCAAATACATGGAGCAACAGTTTGGCCAGTCTGCATCCAGAGCAAACTTCCTTATTGGTAAGAAGTCTTTTCATGTAAATGTCCAGGCCGTTGATTGTTTTGTTCAGTGTCTGGTGCCTAATTGGGGTTATGAACAACCCCTACCATTTTGAATTCCAAATATAAATTTAAAGGGACACTCCACCCATTTGCATTAAGCTTTGCATTGTTAGAAACCCAGTCATACTATTGAATGGTCGTGCAACACTCTCTCATTTTCCCCTGAGACGGGAGAAATCCGTTATTTACCTCTTACACTTCCTCCTACAATGACACAAAAATCGTCATTTTGCGTCATTGTCAGAGGAAGTGTAAGAGGGGGGGATTTCTGTTGAGACTACAAGCACTAGTTCCTCATCTTTCCCAGGGGGCGGGACCCGCTCACGCTACAGACCTATTACAGATCAGTGGGTGGGACTTTACTCTCTGAAACTGAAAGCAATATCCTCCATCTTGTTTGAAGCTAAGCTAACAGACGCTGTGGAGACAGATGTACAGTTATGACAATAGCGGAGGAGAGTGCTCAATATGATATAGAAGAAGAGGATTTCGGAAGTCTGATGCTTGAATCAGGTGTTTGTGGCTACCTTTACAAGCCGCATTATAGCGAAGAGCAGCCGAGGCAGAAGACCTGCCTGCCGCAGACGAGGAGCCCGGACTGGCTCGAGTTAGGGCGGACTGGTGGCGCCGGTGATCTCACTATGCAACTACGAACCGCTACGAACACAGAGATAGAGTCCGTCTGCGGCAAAGAATTTCAACGATGACAATTTCTCCTGGACGAAATCTCTGAATCAGACGAGGACACGGACGTTTGTGTTGAGAACTATCCTAGTTTCGCACTGCATATGTTCTGACTGAACATCCAGGTACCATGCAATAATTCACATTTTCGAAAGAAATACAAACGAGGAGTAATGCACTAATGAGTTCACCAACTAACTAGACATTTTGTGTGAATGTGAAATGAATTTCAAGCTCTGGTGGTAGCTAGCCTTGTAGACGGAAGAGTGATTTCTCTTATAGGCAGATATGTGCTTTCTGGATTAGTGGGAGTGGCTTGCGGAGCTGTGCAATGTGGTGAATTGTGGGAGTTGTTGTCTTTCATACAAATGCGTCCTGAAGTTATTTTTTGTCTTTCCTCGGTCACGAAGGCACCAAATTAGACCCACTTTAAATAAAAAACAATGTTCAAATGGATGGAATGCCCCTTTAAGATGTGTATTTCAATGTAATATTTAGTTTTAAAAATGTAGATTTATATTTAACAAAACATAAATTATATACCAAAATAAAATAATAATAATACAAATAGTTTTTTTTGGGCAGAAAATACTAGTGTTTAGTGGCAAATCTGACTTTTAACAACAATTATTTTACATGCAAACTTTTTACACTTTAGCATTGTTTTAAAAAGGAGTACTTATAACTTATACACTCACCTAAAGGATTATTAGGAACACCTGTTCAATTTCTCATTAATGCAATTATCTAATCAACCAATCACATGGCAGTTGCTTCAATGCATTTAGGGGTGTGGTCCTGGTCAAGACAATCTCCTGAACTCCAAACTGAATGTCAGAATGGGAAAGAAAGGTGATTTAAGCAATTTTGAGCGTGGCATTGTTGTTGGTGCCAGACGGGCCGGTCTGAGTATTTCTCAATCTGCTCAGTTACTGGGATTTTCATGCACAACCATTTCTAGAGTTTACAAAGAATGGTGTGAAAAGGGAAAAACATCCAGTATGCGGCAGTCCTGTGGGCGAAAATGCCTTGTTGATGCTAGAGGTCAGAGGAGAATAGGCCGACTGATTCAAGCTGATAGAAGAGCAACTTTGACTGAAATAACCACTCGTTACAACCGAGGTATGCAGCAAAGCATTTGTGAAGCCACAACACGCACAACCTTGAGGCGGATGGGCTACAACAGCAGAAGACCCGACCACGTACCACTCATCTCCACCACAAATAGGAAACTGTTGGATTCTGTACTCACCACTGTTGTTCTGTGAACATAGAGAAACTGCTAACCGCCACTGCTGTCTGCCATCGCTGTTCTGCGGTAAGAAGACTCAGTTGTTAACTGCTGGATTCTGTACTGATTATTGCTGTTCTGTGAACATAGAGAACCTGATATCCGCCACTGCATTCTGCCATCGCTGCCCTGTGGTAAGAAGACTCAGTTGTTAACTGCTGGATTCTGTACTCACCACTGTAGTTCTGTGAACATAGAGAAACTGCTATCCACCGCTGCATGCTGTCATCGCTGTTTTGTGGTAAGAAGACTCAGTTGTTAACTGCTGGATTCTGTACTCACCACTGTTGTTCTGTGAACATAGAGAAACTACTATCCGCCACTGTATTCTGCCATTGCTGTCCTGAGGGAAGAAAACCCAGTTGTTAACTGTTGGATTCTGAACTCACCATTGTTGTTCTGTGAACATAGAGAAACTGTTAACTGCCACCGCTGTCTGCCATCGCTGTTTTGTGGTAAGAAGACTCAGTTGTTAACTGCTGGATTCTGTACTCACCACTGTTGTTCTGTGAACATAGAGAAACTACTATCCGCCACTGTATTCTGCCATTGCTGTCCTGAGGGAAGAAAACCCAGTTGTTAACGGTTGGATTCTGAACTCACCATTGTTGTTCTGTGAACATAGAGAAACTGTTAACTGCCACCGCTGTCTGCCATCGCGGTTCTGCGGTAAGAAGACTCAGTCGTTAACTGCTGGATTCTGTGCTTACCGCTGTTGTTTTGTGAACACAGAGAAACTGTTATCCGCCACTGCATGTCGCCGCTGTCCTGTGGGAGAAAGGTGACACTCAGTATCTGACGCTGTCCTGTGAAAAGAGAAAGCCCACCGTCTGCTGCCACCCACCTGTAGCCCCTTGTGCCCTGCCCACCACCTACTACTCTCTGCTCCACACCGAGAAGGTCCTGGCCCTCCGTCCCATCCCCGTTGTCCTGTGAAAGAGAGGTGACACTCAGTGATCTGATGCTGTCCTGTGAGAAGAGAAACCCCCTTGTCTGCTGATCCTTACCCGTGGCCTCCTGTGTCCTGCCCACCACTTACATTGGTCTGCTGTCTGTCATCTGCAGGTCCTGGCCTCTGGACCAATTCGTTTCCCGTCCCTTCCTTCCTCCTTCTATTGTGGTCCTGTGAGCAGAGCTACCCCCCCCCCTGTATTGCTCTGTGCAAGGAAGAGATCAACTGGTGGCCGACCAGATTCTTTTTATTATATTTAATAAAAAGAATCAAGCTTTTATATCACGTCGTTGTCTGACTCTTGGTGTTCTTGGTGTAGCTCCTCCGGAGTGGTGGTTATCCTCGGCCCTAGCGGTGACAATGTCACAAAGCTCGAATCATTTCAAATTGGTTTCTTGAACATGACAATGAGTTCACTGTACTAAAATGGCCCCCACAGTCACCAGATCTCAACCCAATAGATCATCTTTGGGATGTGGTGGAACGGGAGCTTCGTGTCCTGGATGTGCATCCCACAAATCTCCACCAACTGCAAGATGCTATCCTATAAATATGGGCCAACATTTCTAAAGAATGCTTTTAGCACCTTGTTGAATCAATGCCACGTAGAATTAAAGCAGTTCTGAAGGCGAAAGGGGGTCAAACACAGTATTAGTATGGTGTTCCTAATAATCCTTTAGGTGAATGTATATACAAATATATATTACTTTAAAATCTGTTACAAGTTTTTTAACTGAATGTAATGTTTTTGAACAATTGAGTGTTAATCTATTTACATTTTTTTTTATATTAAATGCAATTAGCTGAACTTTAGAGTGCTTTTTGACCCACTTAAGTAAGACTTGAGTACATCTTCATATGTAATTTCATAATTGCTTTTGTTGTCTTTGGAATATGGTTAAAGTACTGTCAAATGTACTGACAAGCATTTATGGTAACCACTTCTTTTGAAACTTGTATGTCATGTGTTTAAATATATTTGTAATTGCCCATTTGTAATGATAAACTTGCAGTTTAGTACATTTTATAATAAGTTAACTTTAAATGTACACTATTGAACAACACTACAGTAAAAATCAAGTACTTTACATGTGCTTTAGTATGTTTGTTAACACATCAGCATAGTATACTTCCTTAAAGCATGACAAAAGATTATTAAAACGTGATTTAACATGTAATTTGAAGTAAAACTTTTAATAATTTTGTATAACTTTTTTATAACTTTTAATAACTTCTCATATCTTTTGTCAACTTCAGTTACAGTATTTTGGTGCAAATTCATCTGCCACACCGAACCCCAGAAACCCAAGCATACAGCATAACTTACACTCAGAGTTTAAAGTTTGTCAGGCTTGACATTAATTGAAACTAAAGACCTGTCATGTCCCGCAGGTGTCCTGATCCTGCCTGTGGTTGCTGTGGGAATATTTTTGGGTGGTTTGTTAATGAAAAGATACAAGTTGAGCGTTGTTGCAGGGGCTCAGCTCTCCTTCATCACCTCCTTCTCTGCCTTCCTTCTCCTCCTCCTCCATTTCGGCACAAAGTGTGACAATCTGCCTGTGGCGGGGCTCACTGTGTCCTACAATGGGTAAAATGTTTGTATACCTCTGTAAGTCAGTGGTTCTCAAAATGTGTGGGGTGCAGAGGAATACACTCTCAAATCTAATTCACTTCCTCACGTTCAAATCTTTGACAATAGATGAAACAAAATCACATATTCTCTTGAGTAGGTACTTATTTTAAATAAGCAATTACTTCACAACCACTAAAAATGTATGTTCTATGTACTGTAGTATGTATGAATGTAATATGGACATTCTACATTCATCATGTTCTCATTATCATGTAACCTACCAGCATCAGTTGTGTCGCTTCACTGCCATTCATAAATCATCTACCGTGGCCTCATGATATAGTAAAGTGTCCATCGTATGCACACTTCAGAATCTCATCGGAAGAAGTAGGTAATCCAAGTATTTTTTTCTTTAATGAGTTTAGAGAATTCTGACATACTTATTTTGTCACATAATGTTTTTAGCGATTTCAAATGCAGACAGTGGGTTGAAAACACAATTGAGAACCACTGTTATAAGTGAACATTGGCTCTCAGCCGGAATATATAGCCACTGTGTTTCAAATCTGGAAACAATCACCAATCTCAGAATTCCTCCCCAGGACTCCTGATACATCTAATGATGAGCGCTCCCTTATGTCTCAGTGTAACCAGAACTGTTCCTGCTCTACATCTGAATGGGATCCTGTGTGCTCTGACAGTGGCATTACATACGTGTCGCCCTGTTTGGCAGGATGCACCGCCTCCACTGGACATGGCAAAAACACGGTATCTCTAGTATAATTGGATCTATTTTTCTTAAACTCTTTTATAAATCCAAGGCACCAAAGGAGTATTGCAAGCCGTCGTTTACATACTGTAATTTGAACAAACATGGTATTTTTTTTCTTCTCGTTTACGTTTGATTTTCACAGGTTTTCCAGAACTGCAGCTGTGTCTTAACCCCCTCACCAGTAGAGGGCAGCAGATCTGTGTCTCTGGGCCAGTGTCCCCGTGGGCCAGCATGTACCCGGAGTTTCACCTCTTACATGGCTGTAACTGTCCTCAGCTCCTTCATTAGCTCTCTGGGCACTACTCCTGGATACATGATCATTATACGGTCAGTTGCCACCAGGATAGAATTTAGTTACTGATCTCTGGTAAGACAAGAATGTGGTAGAAAGAATGTGTTTTCACTAGGACACATTTCTTGATACTTAGGTCACTTTTTCAAATCTCTTCACAGTGAGGACAACAGCAGTTTATGTGGGCTAAACTATGGATCATTTATCATTGCTTTGGCACAAAATTAATTCAATGACGACATCTTTCAATTTACATGAATTATTTTCTCACTTAGACACAAACACCACCAAAACTCTACTAACCTACAGCACTTTTACATACTCTTTTCAAAAGTTTAGCTTGAGTTCAAAACCTAACATAGTGCAAAAATGAAAAAGACCGCAATTTGCTACATTTCTACAGTAATCCCATATTGAAATATTTTTCCGAATCTAAAAACGAAATACTATCAAAACAATTAGATGTAGCTGAACACAAATGTTAGTCTTTCAACTTCATTACCATGTACAGTATACAAAAGGGGAAAACTTCTACAGTTAATCTTCTTGTACTACAATGTAAACATAGACCACGCAATGCACTGTAGTGCATTATAAACAATAGAGAGTGTCATTCTTGCTTTGTAAAGAAACTTTACAAAAGAAAACATTCCATAATGGTACCTGTTGTTAGTGTTTTATGAGTGACAAACTTTGTTTTGGTAGATGAAAATCTTTGCCAGTGTTATGGAAGTATGAGTTTATTTGAGACATGAATGAAGTGTTTTGTTAGGTCTAGTGCTTTGAAATGCTGTGCAAAGCTGAAATGTGGTTAGGAGAACTGTGTGAAGAGTTTTGAAAAAGTGACCAAAGGATTGAGAAATGTGTCCTAGCTATTGTAAAAAATAAAAATAAAAAATAACTGTAATAGCCTAATAATAATAACCTTGTAAAATATAATAAAAACATAGGCTTGGTTTCACAGACAGGATTAGGCTCTAGTTTAATTAGGAAATCTTAGTAGCTTTTATAAAAGTGCCTTAGAAACAATATTACTATTTATGGTTTATGGTTATTTTTATCTTGAGACAAAACAATGGCAGTGACATTTTAAGATCTGTCAGTTGCTTATACAAGTTGCTTTAAGTTAAAACAGCTCAAACATGTGTTTTAGTCTGGGACTAGGCTTGAACATTGTCTGTGAAACCTGTGGATTGTATTTAATATTTATTAAATATTTATAAATATTGAATGTGTGTGTGTGCGTGCGTGTGTGAAAAAATATATAAGTATATATTATATATTTGGACCTTTATAATTTAAGGTCCGATTCTCACTATTAATTAGTTGCTTATTAGTATGCATATTACTAGTATATTGGCTGTTTATTAGTACTTATAAAGCACATATTAATGCCTTAATCTGCATGACCATATTCTACATCCCTTAATCCATTCCTACATTTAACAACTACCTTACTAACTATTAATAAACAGTAAATTAGGAGTTTATTGAGGTAAAAGTTGTACTTAAAGGAGAACTCCGGTCAATTTTAACATTGAGCTCATTTTTTTGTCAATTTGGAGTGCTGTCAGTACAGAGAACAACGACAAAAATCAGTGTTGTCTACTAGTCAAGTCAAGTCAAGTCAAGTTTATTTATATAGCGCTTTTCACAACACAGGTTGTATCAAAGCAGCTTCACAGTAATAAATTAGAACAATACATCAATGTTTGTTTCTAGTGGAACGTCTACGTTTGGTAATGCTGATCAATAGTATCGTTGATTGATTAATTAAATTAAATATCCCCAAATATCCCCAACTGAGCAAGCCAAAGGCAACAGTGGCAAGGAACCGAAAAACTCCATCAGGTGACCTAATGGAGAAAAAAAAAAAAACCTTGGGAGAACCCGGGCTCAGTCGGGGGCCAGTTCTCCTCTGGCGTTTATGAACTAGAGGTCGGATTTAACTGTAGGATTAAAAGTATTATATGAATGCCTGGCTGAAGAGATGCGTCTTTAATCTAGTTTTAAACTGGGAGAGCGAGTCTGAGCAACGAACAGTATCCGGAAGACTATTCCAGAGTTTTGGTGCTAAATGTGAAAATGCTCTCCCTCCTTTGGTGGACCTAGATATCCTAGGTATGACCAAAAGCCTCGAATTTAGTGACCTTAAAGAGCGCGATGGATTATAGGGCGATAGAAGATCCGTTAAATAGACTGGAGCTAAGCCGTTTAGGGCTTTATAAGTCAGTAGCAATACCTTGTAATTAATACGGGACTTTATAGGTAACCAATGTAGGGATGATAAAATCGGTGTTATATGATCATATTTTCTTGATCTAGTTAGAACTCTAGCGGCGGCATTTTGGACTAACTGTAGCTTGTTTATTGAGGATGCAGGACAACCGGCTAATAACGCATTACAGTAATCTAGTCTCGAGGTCATGAATGCATGAACTAGCTTTTCTGCATCAGAAACTGATAGGATATTACGTAGCTTAGCAATGTTTCTAAGGTGGAAAAAGGCTGTTCTTGTAACATATGAAATATGATTTTCAAAAGACAGGTTGCAGTCTAATATAACACCCAGGTCTTTTACTGTAGAGGATGAAGTAACAGGACATCCTACTATGTTAAAGTTGTATTGTGAGAGGTTTTGTGGGTGGTTTTTTGAACCGATAAGTAGTACCTCTGTCTTGTCTGGATTTAATAAAAGAAAATTATGCGTCATCCAATCTTTTATATCTTTAACACACTCTGTCAATTTGGATAATTTAGCGTTTTCATCTGGCCGTGATGAAATATAGATTTGAGTGTCATCAGCATAACAATGGAAACTAATTCCATGTTTCCTTATAATATTTCCAAGTGGCAGCATATATATTGAGAATAATAGAGGGCCTAACACAGATCCCTGCGGCACTCCATAGTTTACTGGAGTTATGATAGATTTTTCTCCATTTAAATAAATAATACTACACTGTGTTATCCTCTTTTTAAAATTTGCACCCTGTTGACTTCAATGGGGCAAGTTTTAAACCTGCTTTTAGCCTCTTAACATCCTTGATGTGTCATTACAAGTGCACAGCCAATGTGAGTGATTCCTTCAGAGTGAACACGGGTGAATCTGACTGCAGTAGATGTGAAAGATATGAATAAAAGTGATGTTAATTCAGCCAGCGCACATACCTGTATTTACTTCCTGTTTTCGGTCGAAGTCCACAGTAGTCGATTGTCGAGTTCACGCGCATAGGTTTAGTTACCTATGATTACGCGAGTGAACTCGACAATCGACTACTGTGGACTTCGACCGAAAACAGGAAGTAAATACAGGTATGTGCACTGGCTGAATTAACATCACTTTAAAACTTGCCCCATTGAAGTCAACAGGGTGCACATTTTAAAAAGAGGATAACACGGTGTAGGCAACACCGATTTTTGTCGTTGTTCTCTGTACTGACAGCACTCCAAATTTACAAAAAAATGAGCTCAAAAATGAGTTCTCCTTTAATAGTGAACGTGTTCCCCAAACTAAAGTGTTACAGATTAAATGTACATACAATTCCATCCCTGTATGTTATGTATTTACTGTATATAATGTGTTTTTAGATGCATTAGCCCTGAGCTGAAGTCACTGGCATTGGGTATTCAAACTCTTGTGATGCGAACTCTAGGTACAATTAATATTAAGTTCATTGCTATTCAGTGTTACTTTAGCTATTAAGGCGAGAAAACATACATGTATACACACTTATAAGCTAGGCAATATTTTACTGTATTTTTTTATGCATTTTATGCTTTTTGCAAACTGCATTAATGTCTAATATTTTTTCTGGAGGTGGTATTCCTGCTCCGGTATATTTTGGAGCTCTCATTGACTCAACGTGTTTAAAATGGGGAATGAAGAAGTGCGGGGGGCGAGGAGCCTGTCGTATGTACAACTCAGATATGTACAGGTGTGTATTTGTGTATGTAATTATATGCCATTGTCTTTATTAGTAGGCTATAAAATATGGGAAAAAACATTTGATGCTTATAACATCTTTAAATGCCCATTTAGATATATTGGATATTTACTAAACAAAGTCCTAAAGCTCACATTTGGAAAACCTTGGATGTCTGTGCAAAAACCTTGGTGTCGTGTTTTCAGAGTAATCTTCTTGAGCCTGACCACATGTTTAAGGGGATGCTCCTACTTCTTCATCATTGCTGTCATCGTGCTGCTGCGGAAGCAGTTTAGTAAAGAAGAGGTCAAAGCATTACAGCAAACAGCCAGCAAACAACATGAAATTGAACTTCAGGCCCCAGAGAAGCGCCACCATGATGGATCTAAAACTGATACCACTGAAAAAACAGAAGCAACCAATACTGAAGGCTAGCGATGAGCATCGCAACATCGCTATGTAACTCTTTCAGGGAATTCAGGAGACATTGCTGAGACGGTAATGGGTGGAGAACTACTAATAAATTCAGTGACCAGAACCGCGGGCCATATGGAAAACAATGTCACTTCCCATAACACTGTATATGTTTCATGATCCAAAGTTTGTCTCTCTATTTGAAAAAATAAATTTCCATTCTTTAATGGCTCCGTACATTATTTAACATATTTTTTTTTTCTTGGAATGGTACAGTTATAAGTAAATGTGGCAACAAATGTAATTGCTGAAATATTACCTGATTTTAAGCAGTTTCCTCAAACATTCTACCAATCTCCCGTTTGTCGGAAAACAAGTTGCCCCGACCTGACCCTTTCTGATTTCTGACCCTTAAGTTGGTTCTGTTGTTGGTTAGGGCCAACTCCACCATTAGTGTAGCCTCTTCTAAGGCGTTATAAGGGTGCGTATTTATATGCTGTTTATATGGCTTCCCCACACATTCTTTAGGTTTTGTAGATATGAATTCGATCCCAGGCCCTTCTGGGTTGATTCATTCATTTGCTCACAAAACTTGTGCTAAACTTGCCATTTCACAGTTTTGTTAGCCAGGCATGTTGTACTGTAGGGATGCAGTTCATTTTAGCATCAGTTCATGATGCAGCGTTGAGTTACCTATGAAAGGGAACATCTCAGTTATGCATATAACCCCGGTTCCCTGACCCTGAGTATGGAACGAGACGCTGAGTCTTGTCATACTCCAGGCATGCCTGAACATCTTCCTTCAACGGAAAACTTGGGATGTGATGATGTAGCTGCCCTTTTATGGTATTGGGGACGGAACTCAAAAGGTCATCTGACCTCATCAACTGGCAATAGAATTGGTTTTAGTGCAAGTTAGTGTTTAATAAAAAAACACACAGAATATCGGATAGCTGACATTTTATTTTAATTATATCATATACAGTGCTATGCATAAGTTTAGACACCCATACTAAAGTTGACTAAAAAGAGGAATAAAAAATTCTTTTGGAAACTGAACTTAATGCCTTAATTTAAAAAATTAGGAAAAATCCAACCTTTAAGGACACCAATTTTCTTTGTGAATGAATAATGTATCGTAAATAAATAAATATTCTTCCTTAAAATACAGGGTGCATAAGTTTGGACACCCCTATGGTAAATTCCCATAGAGGCAGGCAGATTTTTATTTTTAAAGGCCAGTTACTTCATGGATCCAGGATACCATGCATCCTGATAAAGTTCCCTTGGCCTTTGGAATTAAAATAGCCCCACATCATCACATAGCCTTCACCATAGAGATTGGCATGGTTTTATTTCAGTTAGCCTAATAGCTAGTTTGATCTGCATTGAGAGATGATCTTATGGAAAGTACCCCATGCCAATCTCTAGGTATGGTGAAGGCTATGTGATGATGTGGGGCTATTTTAATTCCAAAGGCCAAGGGAACTTTATCAGGATGCATAGTATCCTGGATCCATGAAGTAACTGGCCTTTAAAAATAAAAATCTGCCTGCCTCTATGGGAATTTAACATAGGGGTGTCCAAACTTATGCACCCTGTATTTTAAGGAAGATCATTTATTTATTTATGATACTGTCATGACTGAACAGACAGGAAACAGTTGCAGGTACTCAAAAAGTGTTTAATATCTCAATAAAGTCAGAAACAGTACAGGAACAAAGAAGGGCGGCGACTCAGGCTCGTGCAGTGACTTTCCGATGGTCTGTGGTGCTCTGGTGCTGTGATCGTGCAGAATCCCGATCCCGGTGTTTGAGTGCGATGAATCCAGTGACGAGGAACAAGACGGCGAGAAGACAAGGCAGGCGAACACGGACACGGCAAACTTCACGGGAAACACAGACACGGCAACACAGGACCTCAACAAACAATCCGACACTGGAACAGAGAATGGTATGAGTATATATAGGCAATGGGAATGAACAGCAGCTGTGAACAGTGATTGTGATGATGATGATGATCAGCTGGAGCGCTGACAGACACGTGAGCGGGACAACGCCCACTCACACATAAACACAACGACACGAGACAAGAAAGAAACAATGCATTCAACAACCGTGACAGTACCCCCTCCTCTAGGAACGCCTCACGGCGTTCCCAGACTCCCTTACCTGTCGATTGTAATCATCGATAAGAGAGTGATCCAGGATGTCACGAGCCGGAACCCAACTTCTCTCCTCCGGACCGTAACCTTCCCAGTCCACCAGGTACTGGAATCCGCGTCCCCTCCGCCTAGAGTCCATAATGCGACGGACCGAATAGGATGGTTCCCCATCTACGAGTCGCGGCGGTGGGGGAACCGGGGCAGGCGGATTAATGCGGAAAAAAAAAACGGGTTTAATTTTGGACACGTGGAATACCGGATGAATTCTCCTGTACACTGGAGGGAGGTTGAGGCGGACTGCCACCGGACTAACAATCTTGGTGACAGAAAACGGGCCAATGAATTTAGGAGCCAGTTTATTGGATACGGAGCGGAGCGGAATGTTCTTAGTAGAAAGCCACACTTTGGAACCGACGACATATACGGGAGGTCTAGACCGGTGGCGATCGGCTTTGACCTTGGTGCGCGCCCGCACACGGAGGAGAGTCTCACGGGCCCTTGTCCATGTGCGGTGACACCTCTGGACGAAGGCGTGAGCGGAGGGGACCGCGACTTCGGATTCCAGACTAGGAAAGACCGGTGGCTGGTATCCTATACTACACTCAAAAGGAGATAGGCCCGTAGCTGACACTGGCAACGAATTGTGGGCGTACTCCACCATAGGCAGTTGCTGACTCCAGGAGGAAGGATTCCTGGCAGCCGTACATCGCAAGGTTCTCTCCAGGTCTTGGTTGGCTCTCTCAGTTTGACCATTGCTCTGAGGGTGAAACCCGGAAGACAGACTGACCGTCGCCCCCAGTAACTTACAAAACTCTCGCCAAAATTTGGACACAAATTGGGGACCCCTGTCGGAAACCACGTCTGTCGGGAGGCCATGTAACCGAAAGACGTGATTAACGACTGCAACCGCTGTCTCCTTGGCTGAGGGTAATTTGGGCAAGGGAACAAAGTGGGCTGCCTTCGAGAATCGGTCCACCACGGTTAAAACTACCGTGTTACCCTGGGAGGGTGGGAGGGCGGTAACAAAATCTAGAGCGATATGGGACCAGGGTCTCGAAGGCACCGACAGCGGTTGGAGTAACCCATCTGGGGGTCGATTGGAAGACTTACCAATAGCACAAACTGAGCAAGCCAAAACAAAATCGTGAACGTCGCGAGCCATAAGCGGCCACCAGAATCGTTGTCTGACCAAATAGAGGGTGCGACTAACTCCTGGATGACAGGCTAGACTAGAACAATGACCCCACCGAATAACGTCTGGACGTAGTTCCTCCGACACAAATAAGCGGTTCGGTGGGCACCGGATCGGAGGCGTTACCCCTTCTAGAGCCTTCTTGACTCTCGATTCGACCTCCCAAGTGAGCGTAGAGATAATTAGGGTCTCAGGAAAAATACGCTCGGGAGTAGGTGCGTGTTCGGATCGATCAAAAATACGCGACAAAGAATCGGGTTTGATGTTTTTGGAACCCGGACGATACGAGAGGGTAAAATCAAATCGGCCGAAAAAAAGTGCCCACCGCGCCTGCCTGGAGTTCAACCTTTTAGCGGATCTAATGTACTCCAGATTCTTATGATCCGTCCAGACGATAAAGGGTACCCCGGACCCTTCTAACCAATGACGCCATTCTTCCAAGGCTAACTTGACCGCCAACAACTCCCTGTTGCCAATGTCGTAATTTTGTTCAGCTGGTGATAAGCGATGGGATAAAAACGCGCATGGATGCATCTTGTTGTCTGAAGGTGAGCGTTGTGAAAGAACTGCGCCTACCCCCACCTCTGACGCGTCGACCTCCACCACAAACTGACGTGAGTAATCAGGGGCGATTAAGATGGGAGCCGAAACAAAGCGGCTCTTGAGGTTGGAAAAAGCAGTCTCGGCTGCTTCCGACCACCTGAACGCAGTTCTGGGGGAGGTCAAGGCAGTCAGAGGTGCGGCTAGTTGGCTAAAGTTGCGAATAAAACGCCGGTAGAAATTGGCGAACCCCAGAAACCTCTGTAGGGCCTTACGGGAATCTGGGTTTGGCCACTCTACCACAGCCTTAACTTTGTCAGGATCCATACGCATACCCTCAGCCGACACGATGTGTCCTAAGAAAGGGACCGACTGTGCATGAAAAGCGCATTTCTCCGCCTTGACAAAAAGCCCATTCTCTAGCAACCTTTGGAGAACTCGTCGGACGTGCTGCACGTGTTCCTGGAGAGACGAGGAAAAAATCAGAATGTCATCCAGGTAAACATAAATAAACTGATCGATCATGTCTCGCAGCACGTCATTGACGAGTGCTTGGAAGACTGCGGGACTGTTGGACAAACCGAAAGGCATGACCAAGTATTCAAAGTACCCCCTAGGGGTGTTGAAGGCAGTGTTCCACTCATCCCCCTTCCTGATACGAACCAAATGATAAGCATTACGTAAGTCCAATTTTGTGAAGATGGATGCTCCCTGCAACCTCTCGAAGGCTGAAGACATCAACGGCAAAGGATAAGTATTCTTTACCGTGATGTTGTTCAGCCCCCGGTAATCAATACAAGGTCGCAGCGATCCATCCTTCTTCCCCACAAAAAAGAACCCCGCCCCCGCCGGAGATGAGGAAGGTTGGATGAACCCGGATGCTAGAGAATCAGAAATATATTTCTCCATAGCCTCCCTCTCCGGAACCGAGAGTGAATAAATCTTGCCTTTAGGCGGAGACTTACCTGACAGTAAATCTATAGCACAGTCGTAGGGACGGTGCGGAGGAAGAGAAGCAGCCCTTGACTTACTGAACACTTCCCTCAGGTCACGGTACTCCGCGGGCACGTTTGATAAATCCACTGCTTCCTCCTGCAACACAGGAACAGAGACAACAGAACAGGCAGACACAAGACAAGAACTATGACATTCAGTGCTTCAGGCTGATATGGTTCTTTGTTTCCAGTCAATGCGGGGGTTGTGTTGGTTGAGCCAGGGGTGACCCAATACAATGGGGGTGTGATGGGAGTCCGTGATGTAGAATGATATTGTCTCTGCGTGGTTCCCTGAGATGATGAGTGTAATGTTCTCGGTGGCCTGGGAGATGGTGGGTAGTGACTGTCCATTGAGTGCATGTACGGTGATTCTCTGGGGGAGTGTTCTGAGTGGGACTTGAAGCTGTAGTGCAAAGGTGCGATCCATAAAATTACCTTCGGCCCCGGAGTCCACCAGTGCGGTGCAGTGATGATCGTGGACAGACCATCTAAGTCTTCCCGGGAGGATGGTGGATGTAGATGAGGACTTTTCGGCGGAGATCCCACCCGATAGTAGCCTCATGCTTACTATCGGGCTTGGCCTTTTACCGGGCAGTTGTTGGCAAAGTGTCCCGCTCCCCCGCAGTACAGGCAAAGGCCAAGGGATCTCCGCCTCTCCCTCTCCTCCCGGGAAAGCCGAGCTCGACCCACCTGCATGGGCTCGGGATCGGAGGGACCGACCGCGTCCATGCCGCTGGACCGCTGATGTTCCACCCCCCCACGAGGCAGGCTGGGTGGAGCGCGTGGTCCGACCCGGGCAAGTCGGGCGTCCACCCTCAGAGCCAGATCGATAAGTCCATTCAGTGAGGGGGGTAGGTCCAGGGCGTAGATCTCCCTCTGGACGCGGTCGGCCAGCCCATGCAGGAACCTATCCCACTGCGCTTCCTCGTTCCAGCGACACTCGGCCGCCAGGGTCTTAAACTCAATGGCATAATCGGAAACCGATCGATCTTGCTGACGTAGATCTGATAAGACCCTGGCAGCCTCTCTCCCCGCGACCGCGCGGTCGAAAACTCTCCTCATCTCCGAGGAGAGCTCCTGGAACGAGGAACAAGACGGCGAGAAGACAAGGCAGGCGAACACGGACACGGCAAACTTCACGGGAAACACAGACACTGCAACACAGGACCTCAACAAACAATCCGACACTGGAACAGAGAATGGTGTGAGTATATATAGGCAATGGGAATGAACAGCAGCTGTGAACAGTGATTGTGATGATGATGATGATCAGCTGGAGCGCTGACAGACACGTGAGCGGGACAACGCCCACTCACACATAAACACAACGACACGAGACAAGAAAGAAACAATGCATTCAACAACCGTGACAGATACAATATTCATTCACAAAGAAAATTGGTGTCCTTAAAGGTTGGATTTTTCCTATTTTTTTAAATTAAGGCATTAAGTTCAATTTCCAAAAGATGTTTTTTTTTATTCCTCTTTTTAGTCAACTTTAGCATGGGTGTCTAAACTTATGCATTGCACTGTAATGGAATACAGTTGTAGATGTAAAATGTTCATATCACATGTTATTGAATGTACAGGACCAGAATTGGGAACTGCCTTCCTGTTCCAATAAAGAATGAAGATTGTCCATTATTTTCCTTTGCTGAAGATGGCAACCATAGACATCATAGTTCCTTTGTCAATTAGTATGAAATGGCCAAAGAGTAGGCCCTACCTACTAATGACTAACTGGTACATTGAGTATAGGACGCAAAAACGATCTGACAGGGCACTGGGTTTGCCAGTAGCTGAAAAACTGTTGAAGCATTGCAAACCTGTTGCGACCTGCAATTATTTGTAAGAAAGTGAGTGGTTGGTGTCATTGCGTGTTTTTGATGCTGTTAATGGCTCATCTCGCTTTAATTCATTATTAATTTTATATTTATATAAAGTTAATTTTCTCTCTGTAAATATATGGTGTTTTATATGTTTTGCCATAAAAATACAATAAAATAAAAATACAAGAATAATGTCTAAGTTAAATTCATACTTAGTTTTTCCTTTGCGTTTTTCGTGTGCAGACGAAACCGTTGTCAAAACAATCCCCATTTACACAGATCCACGAAAACGATTAGTAATGCTGTATTTTTCATGCCATGCCTGTAGTTGGCGATGTCCCTTTGTAAAGAAACACTATGCTCCTATAGACAGAACATGTATTACGCATGCGCATGATGTCACTGTTTTCAAAAGTTTGCATTTTCAGACCCCCCAATGTTGTGTAAATGAGCAGCCAAAACGTATAAAAAGTTTTCTATTTTTAGTTTAAAATGCTGTCGTGTAATGGCCTCTAACTTGGTTTACATTATATCTGGTAGTATATAAATTGGTAGCATATTTAAAGGGGTGGTAAAACACCTTTTTTCGAAGGCTTGATTGTGTTTGTGGGGTGCACTGTAATATGTGTTCATGCTTCGTTTTTAAAAATTCACATTATTTTTCACATATTTAACCATTATTCTACACTGCTCTGTCCCTCCTTGTAAAAACGGTCGGATGATTTCCTGGTTCTATGAAGCCCCGCCCTCAAAAATACGCAATGGGCTCAGATTGGTTAGCTGGCCCAGTGTGTTGTGATTCGCTACTACCACAACAACTCTTTTTCAAAGCAACATAAAATGGCCCTGCCCCCGTTATGTATTGTGTTCCCAGAGGAGGGGTTTTTGTAAATATTGGGCTTAGTGATCAGCAAGCCCACAGGAATGTCGTGTAGTCCCTATCAGCCGTTTCTGTAGTTCTTAGAAATTGATTTCTTTAAAAGCAAATATCTCCCTTTGCTTTAAACTTTGAACGTTGTAACTTTGCAGATGTTGTTTATGCTCAAACAGCAACATTACACACTAACTAAAGTTAGAAAAGTGAAATTGTGTTTTACCACCCCTTTAAACATTCCATTTGAGCACATTTTTTATTTCTTTTTTTCCCTTAAGAATGCATTTTGTAACTTTTTTGGACCAGAAATTCCTTTTTGAACTTAAATAAAAGTAAACCCTCTCACTGACCAATATTGCATCCTAACAGTAACTCAGCATAAATGTATTCAAGATGCATTTATTACATTGTTATTATTCAGTATAAAGAATGTAATGTGCCTCAGAAGTACATTTCGATGAACAAACTAAATGTCCATGAACACTAAAACAAACTGAACATAACTGTAACAGCATGTAATTGTGATGGTTTTTGATTGATCTACAGTTGGGTTAAAGGAACACTCAGTGCAAGTTAAAGTTTAATAAAACTGTCTAATGACTTGTAGGTGAATATAAAAGACACTTTCAGAGATCCCGCTTTGGGCATACTTCAACTTCATATTCAACTGCTTCCTCTCTAAGACACATCTAGACATGTGAGTGCTTCAAAAGTGTAAATAAATAATATTTTAATGTTTGCATTTGATTAAAATGCATTTTGCCTTGGATCATCTCTGACATGATAGAAGTGAATGGATAGCCTACACATATTTATATTTAAAAGAAACTGTAACATCAGGATCGAACGTATGACGTTAAGCAATGGTTCTCAATTGTATTTTTTTTAAGAAAGATAAAATAGTTTAGTCTGTCAACATTTTATTATTAGAATTTTATTTTATTAGTTTCAATAATGTAATTTAGTATTTTATTAATATTTTTATACTTATTATTGTTTTTTTCCATTTTTAATTTTTCCACATACGAACACAACTTTGTTTACCTCTTCACTAGCCCATTGTTCACCATGACAGAGGAGGGCAGCCCAGAGGGGTTCTTTGAGTCCAGACCAATGGAGTATTCAGACAGTAATAAGAAAACATCTCAGGCCAAATGCTGCTCCCCAAGTCTAAAGGCAAGAGACATTGGCTTTGACCATATGCATGTTTAACCGAGCAACAAGTGTAGAACCACTATTAGCTGATTATTTGTTTTAATAGTGGTGTATAATAGCTGTTATACTTCTGACAGAAAAAAAAGGTTAAATCTTCTGCCTTAATCTCTTTTCTACCCTTGTGACCAGAAAGATCTTTATTGGTGTACTTGCCTTCTGTTATTTCTCCAAATCCCTGACGGGGGCTTACACCAAAAGCACAATCACTCAGATTGAGAGGCGGTTTGAGATCCCAAGTTCTACTGTTGGTATCATCGATGGCAGTTTTGAAATGGGTGAGTTGAGATGTGTCGAGCTGCACTGAGAAATGAGGGCTGAGGTTCACCCATTAGATGAGTACTTATAACAGTGAGTCACACCACTGAGGCTGTATAATGTGACTGAATTTCCGTTCATACTTTCAAAATGGGACAGTTGATTGATGGTATGCTATGAAACAACAAAGAACTTGTTAAATAAAGTCACATTTGCTTGCAGGTAATCTGTTGGTCATCACTGTGGTAAGCTACTTTGGCGCTAAGTTTCATAGGCCCAAGATCATTGGAGCAGGGGTCCTGCTGATGGGTATAGGGACACTGATAATGGCTTTACCTCACTTCATTATGGACCGGTGAGTAACGTTCATGGGTCAATGACAAATGAGGGTGTCTGAGATGAAAAACAGAAAAAATATTATATACATATATATATATATATATATATATATATATATATATATATATATATATATATATAATATAAGTCCCTAGAATTTTACTCTTTGTATTCATGTTTAGTTTCATATAATTTTAGAACACTTTTATAACATTTTCATGAAAAGTTCAGATTTAATGACATTACATTTGAATTTGTACTTAGTCCAAGCATTAAGTAAAATGTTCCTTATGTGATATTTTAAAAGATTTGTTGATATGTGTTTTCAAGTCATTGTATCTATCAATTATGTTAATGTAATATTGAATAAATTAATTGATGGCCCATCACATAGTATATCCATACCAAAAAAATGAAAAAAGATCCACCTCATAATGATAAGTATTCTTCAAGATCTGTATTTTAAATGCATTCACTATGTATGTGTCTGTTTGTTTCTGACAGGTACAAGTATGATACAGCTGCCGCCCACACTAATGATGCTGATAATTTCACAGTGAGATCCACATGCTCATCTGACACCCAGAATACTGTTCAACAGCTTGTGTCCGGTATGTATATGTGGAAGCATATGGGGTATTTTAAATTGTAAATTGCAGTAAAATACCCAACAGAGCACTCTATATGGGTTGTATAGGATGCCAAAAAGGGGAAGAGGAAAGCTCGCCCACATGGGTGATTGTGCTGTTGGGAAACATTATTCGTGGCATCGGGGAAGCCAGCATCGGTCCTTTGGGAATGTCTTTCATAGATGATTATGCACACCCAGAAAACTCTGCTTTTTACATTGGTGAGAAAATGATTGTGTGTGTGTGTGTGTGTGTGTGTGTGTGTGTGTGTGTGTGTGTGTGTGTGTGTGTGTGTGTGTGTGTGTTTTTATCTCAAACTGGAATACCCTTGTCCCTTAGTCCAATTTATTTATTTTTTTCTGTAGGTTGCCTGCACACACTCGGAGTCATCGGGTCAATTTTCGGTTACTCGCTTGGATCTCTGTGTGCTATTATTTACGTGGACATTGGCTTAATAAGTAGAGGTGAGTTAAAATTGTAACTTAGAAGTCCCTAACAAGAAAGTACCAAGAGGAAGTGCAGTATTACTTAGTTTGTTTTGATCTGTGCCATGGTAGTACTGCCTCTTTGAAGTACCTTGAGGTACCATGACAAATACCATGGTACTGTATATGAATACGGTAATGGACCAGGGTGGGGTCAGAGGGTCAGTAGGTTCTCAATCTAGAAAACAGGGGACTACCACAGAAGCACTGTCAGAGTAGAAGACCACCATGGCAGAACTGGAACCATCGTGGCAGAACAGTTGAACACGAGATGAGGTGCAAGAGTGAGACGAGGTGCGAGACAAGGTGCAAGAGTGAACTATGACCCGACACTTGACGTATTGACGAACGCAGAAGCACAGAGGATAGAGCAAAACAAAACACAGGTCATGAATTGGAAGTCTAGGAGCTTGAGTTTGAATAGAGGTGTCTATTCTCACCTAAGCTTACAATACTCCTACATCTTACATCATGCGTCGGGTCAGAGTTCACTCTTCAGCCGGAACTAGACTCGTGGACTGCTGTTACCGGAAGCTAGAGATTATAGTTTATAAAGAAGAAAGTCATAAACACCTAGGATGGCTTGAGGTTGAGTTAGTAAATTATAAGATCATTTTCATTTTTGGGCGTACTAACTCTTTAAGAAGATTTGGTCATGTCAAAGACGAGGAGAACCAGACAGAACAATGAAACCCACCATAGGCATGTGGGTGGTGCCACAGGGATCGCTACTGCTTCAGGGGAAGGTTCAGACCACTGCAGCCTGGACTACTGAGGTGGACTTCAGGCTCTAGATAGACTGAGTACACCCTCCATTACTGTCACCAAAAGAATAAACCACTTTGGTACCTTGGGAAAAACAGGACTAAACAGAATTAGGGGAGCCCAACACATGAGGACATTGTGATGCTGGAGGATATAGGAGTCTGGCAGAATCAATGGACAGAGGTAACAAGGTAAAACTGAAGGGAGAAGTGACCCAGAGAGAGCCAGTGAATAGAGGGACCCCTGAGGAGTTGATGGATGGAAATCCCATGGAGGAGCTGGTGGAGTAGTAAAGGAGGATTTGGTGAAGGAGGATTCGGGTTGATCTTTGTGGCCAGAAAAAAAGGTTCAAATGAGACTCCTGCTACCTGAGAGAATAGCCCATGAGTGGCCTCTATGGTCAGGGAAAGGGTCTCAGGGAAGACCTCACTGGCAGAACAGAAAGAAGAATGGTTGATCTCAACAACAAAGAAGGCAGGGACAACGATCTGGTTGCTCTCTGGGGTTAAGATAAAGGAGGGAGTGTTATCAGCTTGTCCTCTGGGAGAAGTTAAGTTACCACTGGGTTCATAATAAAGGGCTGGTCTTCTTTCAAGTAGACGTCACATACAGTTGGATAGGGAACCCAAGTTTTTTTTTTAAGTTTATGGATAGTGAACAGGTAAGGATTGCAAGACAGGTAAGATAGGAACCACACAGATGGAGAACAGATGAAGATAAGGAGTCTTTCGATAAAGGAAAGCTGAGATGGACAAGAGGTAAGTAACTCTACTAACTAAGAACAGAGAAGTCCATTTGTTCTTATCAGAGATCAGACACTGAGTGACTGAGTATAAATGCTGTTCTTGATAACAGGTGTGATAGAATATATGGAGTGGGCGAATAGTGAAATGAGGTGGTGAGCCCGGTGGAGGTTTTAATATATATTCACATAAATTGTTTATATGTATATTTTCTTCTCATTATCAGAGAGAGTGACCATCACCCCTCAGGACTCTCGCTGGGTTGGGGCCTGGTGGTTGGGTTATGTGGTTTCTGGGCTGTTGACTCTGCTTGCTGCTTTGCCTCTCTGGTTCCTGCCAAGAGCTTTACCTGAAAACCCCCAAACCTATGAGCTAGACAACCCCTCAAAACAACATAAACACACACCCAGCATTACAGAGATAGCTAAAGGTATGGTAACCTTACAGAGTGCTTGCGTGCATGAGTGAGTGTGTGTGTGTGTGTGTGTGTGTGTGTGTGTGTGTGTGTGTGTGTGTGTGTGTGTGTGTGTGTGTGTGTGTGTGTGTGTGTGTGTGTGTGTGTGTGTGTGTGTGTGTGTGTGTGTGTGTGTGTGTGTGTGTGTGTGTGTGTGTGTGTGTCATTATGGAGCTTGACAGTTTTAGTTTCTTTTAATTATAAATATTGAAAAGGTGGCCAGGAGATCCTCCAGAAAATCAACTGTTATGTAACAGATCACCGTAATACAGGTTTGGAAACGTATAAGTTTGCAGGAAACTAATGGAGCTTATTATTATAAATTATAACGTGTCATTTTGGTCTACTATGACAATGTAAAAAAAAAAGTATTTTTTTTTATGCTATAAAAAAGTAAAAGAGATTGTTCTCAAAAATGCCTATTTGCTTGTTTTCTAGATTTTGGGCCGTCTCTGAAGCGTCTGCTCACCAACAAGATATATCTCATGTACCTGGTTTCCAATGTAGTGGTATTCAATGCCTTTGCCATAGTCATAACATATACGCCAAAGTATTTGGAACAGCAGTTTGGACAAAGTGCATCCAAGACCAACTTTCTCATTGGTGACAACTGCCATGATTACGGCCATGTTTTTTTTTTTTTTTTTTTTTTTTTGCTGGCTGTTTAAACTGAGTGTGCTTATATATTTCTGTAGGAGTGACATCTGTTCCGCCTGTGGCTCTGGGTATATTCCTGAGTGGGTGGATAATGAAGAGGTTTAAACTGGATCTGCTGGGATCTGCAAGGATGTCGTTTTTCACTGCAATTGCCGCATTGTTTTTCACCATACCTTGCTTTGCTCTTAGCTGTGAAAATACAGATATCGCTGGGTTCACGGTGCCCTATCAAGGGTACTTTCATCTCTAGACATACTCTTTGTATACATCTTATTGCATCATGGAAACTAACTATACATCCATCAATTGAATCTATCCTTATCAAACTGCTTGCCCTATCTAGGGTCATATACAGTAAATATGTAATATAATATAATCAATTGTTTATGTGGCAGACCTGTAGAAGTTCAGAATATAAGCAGTGATGTCCTCACTTGCAATGCCGACTGTGGGTGTCCTGACTTCCAATGGGATCCAGTGTGTGGACTGAATGGAGTGACCTACATCTCTCCTTGTCACGCAGGCTGCAGTTCCACTCATGGCACAGGACAGAATATGGTGAACAACTATCATTAACTCTTGACCTCAAATTCATTATTACATGTTTTTGAGTTTCTTTTCTTTTTTTCATTTGCGTGTTTGTCAGACATTCCACCACTGTACATGTGTCCAGAGCTGGGGAATGAGTACTGGGAACTCCTCTGCAGTGCTTGGACAGTGTTCACGAGAGAGCAGATGTACTATAATGTTCTACATCTATCTGGCGCTGCAGTCTTTCGCCTTCTTTGTGTACAGTCTGGGATCTGTTCCCTTCTTCATCATCTCACTGAGGTTGTGTTTAATTACTTTACAACATATCTTGCAGTGATTAATCACAACTTTGTTTTATTGCACAATGGTATATATACCATATTTATATGGATAAAATTTGTATTAAATGTTTAATATATCCTTGCAGAATTGTGGATCCTGAGCTGAAGTCTCTCTCAATGGGCGTGCTACTGTTAATTTTAAGAGTTTTGGGTAAGTTCACATTTGGAGTGCCTAATTGTGTAATGTTTTGGTTTATTTAGAAGAAGTGCCCCAATAATTTAAATTAAATTACAGATGTTATTCACATTAAGGTCTGGCACACCATTGTTTTTAATGTAATTTCACTCTATTAAAGGTGGCATTCCTGCTCCCATTTACTTTGGGGCTCTTATTGACTCTACCTGTCTGAAATGGGGTCACAAGAAATGTGGTGGAAGAGGTGCTTGCAGAATGTATGCCACTGAGACTTTTAGGTGAGCAAATCTGGCATGAGTATTCTATGTAGCCCCAAATGATGCATGCTAAAATGTAATGTGACCCTCATTAGGTTCCTTTTTCTGGGACTGGTCAACTGTCTTCGGTTGTTAGGACATATCCTGTTATGGGTGGCCATCACACAGATTAACAGGAAAGTACAGAATGATAAACGGATGTCCAAAGACAAAGAACTGCAGGAGCCTGTGTTGTATGGTCCAGGACAGAACAATACTCTAAAATAATGCTCTGCATTATTTTATTTTGTATTTGTGTATGTGTGGTTTTTTTTATGTGCTTTGTTTTATTTTAGTTTGTTCCTTGGTCATTTTATTCCTGTGGCCAGGAGACTGAGAATCTTTTGTCCTATTTTTTATATTTATATTTAATTAATTTATATTAAAAATGTATTATTATAAATTATTTTATTGTTATCAATGTTAGGAAAGTGTTTATATATATATATATATATATATATATATATATATATATATATATATATATATATATATATATATATATATATATATATAAAACACAATATTACAAATATAACTTTAAATTTAAAATTTAGACTTGGTTAATGGCTCATGTCACCAGAGTTACACTGTTTAATATTAATGTTAAAAATGTTTAACGGTATAATCAATTTGCTTGATCAGTGTGTGACCCTTGCTTCATTGATTCATAAATAAAATAAAGATGAAGATCAAAAGTCAAGTTGTCCTAGGTTTTTAAAGTATTGTGTTTTTAACCTTGAACTTTGCTGTTGAACTCATCTTTCATGGCATGGACTCTGGCATCAAAAATGCATGTGTGAAACATATACTGTTTTGTTCAACAGTATAAAATTTAAACACATTGTAAAATGACCGGTTCTATACAGTACCTCACAAACATGTAGTAATCCTTAAATTTGTACAGCAAATGATGAGTAAGTCTACTTATTGATACTGGCAATATACATACACGACACTGCTGTGAGCAAAAACAACAACAACAACAACAACAACAACAAAAACGGGTTCCACCAGAAGTGGGCACTTGCGGAATGTAATGACGAACATCAAAGTCCACAAGTTGGTGGGAAGTTAGCAAGGGAAGGGCATAACATTTTTAAGTGGTCAGTCACAGCCAGGCTTGTTTAGGGCTAATTGCTTGCTGTTGTTAATTGATGTAATGCCTGCCTCTTTAAATTACAGCCCAAATCCTAAAAGTGTGACTTGTAACTCTTCTTGAAATATCTTCTTTTGTGTTATGCAAAAGAAAGAATACAGGTATACAGGTTTACAAATGACATGAGGGTTGACAGGATTTTCATTTTTGGGTGATTTATCACTTTAAAGAGTTTTACGTATAGCTGGAAGGCATTTTTGTAATGCATATATATATATATATACATACACACAGCTAACAAAACAATAAAGCTCTTGGTCTTTACAAGAGGTATTTAGGATAGCCTGGAAATGTTATATTCAGTCCATATTTCTACTCCTGATTGAAAATTAGAGTTCTGACCTTGACTGACCCATCAACGAGAGTTGTTGAGGTAATGAAGAGGATGTGTTCACCATCGCAAGTACCCATTTCATTAGCAAAGAGGCCACGGCCTTATTATCTTTGTGGGTAACATTTCAGTGAGCGGATAGGCTGGGGTCAAAGTTGATAATCACTTCGATTTTAACTGTCAGGAGTACCATGAAGAGCGGCTGTGAGTAGGACCCTTACAAAAAAAAAAAAAAAAATTGTGTTTTGGCAAACCTCTCTGGTGAACTATTCAACATAGTGGGATATAGTAATGGGAAAAAATGTCAGACGGAAGGAAAAATTATATTTCAAAGCTTTTAGCGTTCGCAATTATTGTTAGTCCGAGAAACGTTGCATCCTTTTTGCTAGTAGCAGTCAGGGTTGTAGGCAGGGTTTTATAATCACAGAGGTCCCAAATTTGAGCTAGTTTAGGGGATTCAAGGTCATGCTCCCCAGAGAAAATTTAGATTTCTCTGATCTATATGCATTTCAAGATGTTTGAAGGACAAAAAAATGGATAAGAAATAGCTTTAAAACCATGTCAGTGGGCAGTAGATTATTTGTCAATACCTGCTCTCTCCTCATCTCCATCACACTTTCTTTTTCTCTCCCAGTCTAATTATCTTGCCCTGTCTCTTCCCCTCCTAAAGATGAGCTTTGACTCATAGTCTGTCCATTTTAGACAAGTTAATTTACTGAAGGCTATGAACGCTAGGTAAAAAAAGTTTATTAAATTTGTAGGCTCGCCCTTGATCGGCCCAAAGTCCGGCATCCGATCAGCGTGGAAGGTCTCTACGTGTTACTGTCTTTTCTCGAGGCAAAGTAATTTTTTTTTATTAAATGCAATACATTTGAATTAGGGCTGTCAAAAGATTAATCGCGATTAATCGCATCCAAAATAAAAGTTTGTGTTTAAATAATATATGTGTGTGTACTGTGTATAATTAAATTTGTATATATAAATACACACACATGCTTGTATATATTTAAGAAAAATGTGTAATTTTTATATAAAAAATTATATTTATATATAAATAAATATATACAGTATACAGTTTAAATATATATAGATATATACAGTATATGTATGCAAATATTTCTTAAATACATGCATGTGTGTGTATTTATATATACAAAACAATTACAGTACACACACATATATTATGTAAACACAAACTTTTATTTTGGATGCGATTAATCGCGATAAATCTTTTGACAGCCCTAATTTGAATATGTATTCTCTCGTTATTTCATCTGATTACATAAATGAAACGGTTTTAATGATATCTGTGCATCATTAAATGTGAGCGAATGTTTGACTATTCCTTTTAACTCTTTAATGAAAATAATGTCAAAGTCAGTTAGAATAATCAAATGTAACAATTTATTATGTCAGGTAAATGTATCATGCCAATTTCATAATCAATTCAAAGATAATCAATACAAAACATCAAATGCTCTGGAATAAAGAGAAGAGATGCGAACCCAACATTATACATGAAGCTGAGGGTCTTACTCTCAGCCTCACGGGCTAATCTGAAATACAGAAAGGCCCTGACCCAACATTAAGATACATGATGCTAAGAGTTTACTCTTAAGTAAGAGTCACTCTTAGCATCATGGGCCAACTTGAGTCACAAAAAGGCCCCTATCTTCTCGTTGCATTCCATTATATAGACAGAACCTCTTTCACATGTTTCATCTTCTAACAATGTAAATTTGCATTCAGAGGTTACACCTTTTGGGGGTGTGAGACCATTTGCCAGGAGACCACCTTCCTTTGTGTGCCAGTTATCCCTAAACTCTTAAAAACCTTATTACCTTTTGTTTTACTTATTTGGAAATGAGACATTTGTACCAGTCGCATTGAGACATTTCAAATGATACCAAAATGTACAATACTCAATGATAATCATTCACATTAAACTATATATTTTCTTGGGTGAATTCAGGTGATCTGAGCATGAGAGAGAGGGGGTGAGGGATGAGGGAATGAAATATAGATTAGGATGACTCGGAGGTGAGATTTTCGTCTCGAAAGTGTACAAGAGGGAGTTCAAATGTTTAATTTCCAGAAAGGTCCTTGTCCTCTCAGGGTCTGGTCGCTCTTCAACCAGACTGTCCGGCATTTTCTAATTTCTCAACTCTTACAAATTCATTCATAATATGTACACATTCATTATTAATCTTATCCCTAATATGATGAAAACAGTTCGTTAATGTTTCTTGTCCTCTCACAATTACAGTTACAATTTATTACATTACATGAATCACGTAAATTACAGGCCTATTTTCAATTCAAAATGATGAAATTAGACAAACTTTATTAGTTTGCCTGATTAATTTACATTCTATCCTAAAACAGCTATCAAATATAAAATGTTTGGTTTAGCTACTTACACCTTATCTCGCACTTTATGGATGTTAACTGAAGACGTTCCAGTTCCACTCCTGTCCACTCCTTGTTACCTTCAGGATGTTACCTTCTTCTGTTGGGACCCGCAACATTTATGTTATGTCCCACTCCCGCCCGCAACACCCTGTAGGTAAAAGTATAAATAGTTTTTTTTTTTCAGTCCATGCGTGCGTCTCAGTACGTGTCTCAACAACCTACACATCTCAGCAACACGCTCCCATTAAATAATAATTGAAGCATCTACATTCACAAACCTCTGTTAATTTTAACAGAAAAGCAAGCATAAGCCACTGCATAAGTGATTGGCATGGCACAAAGTGTTCAAAGATCACTAAAAATCTGTCACTCGTTTTAGTTAATCGCGATCTCACAAAGTTCCATTATATTCAATGAAGCTGACTGCACATTGAATCTTTCATAATGTCTACGCTTTGTTTGTTTTTATGAGAAGCGCGCAGAACTCGGCACTAAACAAAAACTCGTTTTTTTTTGAGCGGTGAGTGGATTCCAACTTAAACATATCTGATTGGCCATTGCATTCAACAATTCAACAGATGTTTGGGATTGGCTACATTGCTCAACGCTGCAAAAACATGTTGTAAATAGAGTTTTTGAAGCTCTCCAGAGCGCAAAGACAGATACGCACTGGATTGCATGCCAAATCTTTTTCACCAATATTCTATTATTATGGAGAAAACTGATCCTAGAACAGCAGTTAGGGGCAGCGTTTCCCTCTAAAAGTAATCAGAAGGAGCAGCACACTTCACCTATGTTTGCACATGCAAATCATTGTTAATATATTTTAGTATTTCTTGTTGCTTTTGTGCAATAGATGAATAACAATTTATTTGTTTTTAGATATTTCGGGAGCCCCACAAATCATTTTATTCTCCCGCAGCCCGCACACATGAGTGTCTCACTGCCCGCACCTGCACTCGCCTATTACATTTTTGCATCTAGGTCATCCCCCCTCAAGGAAGAGACCGTGGCACCAATACAACATGCTTCATCTCTTCTTTGAAGCTGCAAAATGATGATCAATAGTTTTACTGGTGGAGCACAATGGGTGTCATTGCCATCTGCCAAGCACCATCACTCAGATTGAGAGGCGGTTTGAGATCCCAAGCTCCACTGTTGGTGCTGTATCATCGATGGCAGTTTTGAAATGGGTGAGTTGAGATGTGTCGAGCTGCATTGAAAATGAGGGCAGAGGTTCACCAATTAGATGAGTACTTATATCAGTGAGTCACACCACTGTGCTGCAATGTGACTGAATTACTGTTCATTCTTGTGCATACTGTTCATGGTGCAGAGACTGATAATTTATTTTAGGCCATAAATCTTAACCAAACATTATAGGTTAAATAAGGACAGTTCAATTTGCTTGCAGGGAATATTGGTCATTATCGTGGTAGCTACTTCAGCGCTAATTTTCACAGACCTAAGATCATAACAACAGGCATCCTGCTGATGGGTAATGTCTAGGTTACTAATTTAACCCCTGTTCCCTGAAGAAGGGAGCGGAGACGTTATGTCAGAATGACTGATGAATTGGAAGCAAATGGCAGTGGGATGTGTCTGGAGAGGCAAACAGGTCTACCTGTGTGGCTCAGAGGCGTCTTCGAATCAGCTGGACCACCTGGAGGTGCAGTCTCCATTCTCCCGTGATGGTAAGCTGTCGTGCAAACTCGTCGGCTATACAATTGAGCTTGCCCGGAATGTAAATGGCATGAAGCGACCTCAGATGCTTTGACGCCAGAGGAGGTGATGGCGGGCAAGTTGTGAAATGCGACGGGAGCGTAGACTACCCTGATGGTTAATGTACGCAACGGTTGTTGTGTTGGGCGTCCGGACCAGCACATGCTTGTCCTGTAGCAATTGTCTGAACCGGCGAAGGGTGAGTATTACTGCTAGCAACTCGAGGCAATTGATATGCCACTGCAGTCGAGGTCCTGTCCGAACTCAAAAATGCATTTCTGCATTAGCTTCTTGACCGCCTTTCTTGGGTACAATAAAGTAAGGGCAGTAAAACCCTGACTTTATATCGGCTGGAGGGACCGGCTCTATCGCCAGTAGGACTGCGATATCTGTACGTACAACAGGAGCATCCTTATATGCCTTGTATGCCAGTAAACCAGATGGCGCTGGACCTGGGGGGACATGGGGCGAACTGATTTGCATAGCCGAGTCTGATCGTCCGAGTGAGCCAGCAAGACAGGCTGGGAAGCACTAGCCAGGCTCCCAGACACCGTGCAAGTGGAACCAGTGGGACAACAGACAGGGCTGGACTGGGGCAAAAAATCGGCCTGGGCATTTTGGCCCAGACCGGCCCACTATATGATCATAAACACCACCCATCTTTGCACGCCCTTAATTATATGCATACCAACTCCTATTCATTAAAACCACTAATGCCATGTAATGAGTGAGTAGGAACAAGTGAGAGTTAACAGATGAAATAAGTAAAAATTTGACATTTATTATTACAGTTGAACTATACTCCACAGTGGTGAATCCTAAAACAAGCTATAAGCGGCTCTGGCATAGCAATACAAGTGTTTCTTACAGGATTGTATTTTGACGCAAACTGCATCAAGCTTTTATTTTGGCGGAAAACATGGTTTACAAACGCCTCTCATTAAATGTCTAGTGAATTGCGGTAACTTAATCGTCAACTATGCAGATGTGGAAATAATCTGTAACTGGGTTATGGGTTCCTACACTCATGACATGGCCTAAGTGTTTTGAAAGGCAGGCTCTACACTCTCTCATCTCTCTCCTGATCCTCCGTCCTCACTATCATCATCTGCCGCTGGAGCTGATGAAGGTCAGAAAACATATATTTTGACACATAAAGTGTCTGCTTTAAGGGCCTGGTTCTATTTTTTCACGCTACTTATCTGCACATTCCTTGAGTTCCCTTTCGAGGGAACTCGCGATGCGTCGATAACGCTTTGGGAACGCCCCCGGCGTGAATGCGTCTGAAGCATCTATGTCAACTAGTCCAATGGAATGAATGAAATGCGCGTCACGGGCGGGTGACGTCATGACCAGGAAGCTATAAAAGCGCATCCGGTGAAACCGGCTTTAGCTTCTGTTGCCTCAGCAAGCGATCTGTGTAACTCTGTCTGTCTTATTTACTGTTGTCTGTATTTGAGAAAATGGAAAAGCAAATGTTCAAACTCTGTGTTCCTCCTTGCCCGCGTTATTTAACGGATGGGGATACACACGAGCTTTGTGTCATTTGTTTGGGAGTGGAGCATGCGGTGTCAGCTTTCGAGGGGGCTGATTGCCAGCATTGCGAGCGGCTCCCTCTCCGCACGCTCCGCTCTCGGCTGTCACTTTTTGAGGAAAGTGGCCAGCCTCGCGATCCTCAGGGTACAGGACCCGCTGCTGCTGAGGCAGCACGGAGAATGCACTCCTGGGGATCGCAAAAGGATCTCTCAGAAGGGTTGGAGACGGGTCCGAGGACCTCATCTCCTTCCCGTCCTGGGGGATCCAGCGCTCTCTCGCCGGTGTCGGAAGCCCGCGCTGCGGCTTCTTCCGCCCGGGGAGAGAGCCCAATGCTTCATTGCTCTAGCTCCGAGGAGTTAGATGTGATGAGCATTGATAGTGAAAACAAAAGCACTTCTATAAGGGAAGAGGATTCACATTCCTCTTCTCCAGCGTATGAGGAGTTGGTGGATGTTATCACTCGTGCTGTTGAAAAATTAAATATTGAATGGCCAGCCGAGAAATTGGACGCTCGTCCTAAAAGTAAACTTGATGAGCGTTTTCTTCCATCTGTAAAAACATTTCCACCACGAGGCCTTCCATTCTTTCCAGATCTGCACAGTGAGCTGTCCAGATCTTGGAATAAACCATATTCCTCTCGTCTATATAGTCCCCATGTTCACGTTTATTCAGATATTAGGGGGCTGAGAGAATATGGTTATGGGTCGATGCCCCAGGCTGAACAGACGCTCACGAGCTATCTGTCGCCTGGTTCAGCATCGTCCCTGAAGGCCTCAGCTTTGCCCACAAAGCCTCTGAAAACTACATCATCTCTCGTGGGCAAAGCATATACGGAAGCAGGTCAGGCTGGAGCATGTCTACACACTATGGCAGTGCTCCAGGCTTATCAGGCTGATCTGCTGGGGGATTTGGACAGAAGCGAGGGGGTGGGGCCCGATGAGGTTCGAGAACTTCGTCGGGCCACTGATTTGTCTCTCAGGGCTACTAAGGAGACCGCCAGAGCAATTGGGCGGTCTATGGCAGCCCTTGTAGCCACTGAGAGGCATCTTTGGTTAAATCTGGCAGAAATAAAAGAAAAAGATCGTGCTTTTCTGTTAGATGCACCTATTGATCCCTCTGGTCTCTTTGGTGAGGCTGTTAATTCGGTTGTGGAAAGATTCCAGGAGGCTAAGAAACAGTCAGAGGCATTTAAAAAATTTCTCCCTCGCCATGTCCAACCCCCTGGGGCTGCTGGGCGTGAGCAGTCCCAGCCGTCAAGCTCCTCATACAGAGCACAACAGAAAGAGAGTGTTGCGTCTCGTGCTCCGCCACAAAAACACTGGAAACAGACGCAGCACTCTCAGCCGAAGCCTTCAAAGCAGAAGCCGGATCTGAGGACCGTCCTTCAGGCTAAGAAGGCTTCGGCTCAAAAGAAAAGGTCCTGACTCCTATGGAGTCAGACCCATGAGGGCAGCCCCACCCGGGGTGGAGCGGATCACACCTCAGCATACGGTGTCCGCTCCACCTCGGTGTCCTCAGGGAGCCATTCTGCCAACCCCGCACCCTTGGTCTCGGGGCGCAGTGGTTCCCAGCGATCGTCTGGTGCAATGTCAACTCGACATTGCGTCAGATATGAACCTTCTGAGGGGGGTTCAAAAACATTCAGTTCGGGTGGTTCCTGCCGATATGTTTCAGGCCCCCGGGCCGAGTGTCTCAATTACACCAGAGGCCAGCCTCGAGAGGCTGGTTCCCTTAGTAGATTTTCTGACAGAGTGGAAGAAACTGCCGAATATTTCTCAGTGGGTACTGCATATAGTAGGGAAAGGATACAGAATCCAGTTTGGTTCTCGTCCTCCACGCTACAACGGGGTGTTGCCCACGTTGGTGCATCCCGAGCAGGCTCTGGTGATGGAGCAAGAGGTGAAAGCTCTTTTGGCAAAAGAAGCGATAGAGCAGGTGTTTCTACCCGACAGAGAATCGGGTTTTTACAGCCTTTATTTCATCGTTCCAAAAAAGGATGGGGGGTTGCGTCCCATTTTAGATCTTCGTCTGTTGAATCGTACAGTTCAAAAACTCAAGTTCAAGATGCTGACACTCAAACAGATCGTGACTCAAATCAGATCCGAGGACTGGTTTGTCACAATAGATATGAAAGACGCTTACTTCCATGTCTCCATCCTCCCTCAGCACAGGAAGTTCCTGAGGTTTTCTTTTGGGGGCAAAGAATACCAGTATCGGGTTCTTCCATTCGGCCTAGCTTTATCACCCCGCACATTCACGAAGTGCGTAGATGCAGCTCTGGCCCTGCTCAGGCTGCAGGGCATACGTATTCTGAATTACATAGACGACTGGCTGGTTCTAGCGGAATCAGAACAGTTAGCGGTTCGGCATCGAGATGTCGTCCTCGCACATATGCGGAAATTGGGGTTGAGGCTCAACGCCAAGAAGAGTGTGCTATCTCCATTACAGAGGACCACTTTTCTGGGTGTGGTATGGGATTCAGTCACGATGCGAGCCAATCTATCGCCCGTTCGTGTAGCTGCTATCCTAACAGCCATAAAAGAGCTAAAGCTAGGTCAGTCACGCACTGTGAAGCAGTTCGAGAGACTGTTAGGGCTCATGGCAGCGGCGTCCAACGTGATACCTTTTGGCCTGCTGTACATGAGACCTTTGCAGTGGTGGCTCAGGACCAGAGGGTTCTCCCCAAGGGGAAACCCACTTCGTATGATCAAGATCACGCGGCGGTGTCTCCGCGCCTTGGTTATATGGAAGAAACTTTGGTTCCTGTCCCAGGGTCCGGTGTTGGGAGCTCTTTGCCATCGAGTTGCTATCTCGACAGATGCTTCCCTCACTGGCTGGGGAGCGGTAATGGAAGGCCGCTCAGCTCAGGGTCTGTGGAGGAGTCATCATCTCTCTTGGCACATAAATTGCCTGGAGATGATGGCCGTTTTCAACGCGTTGAGACATTTCCTCCCAGACCTGAGGGATCACCATGTGCTTGTCCGGACGGACAACACATCGGTGGTCTCTTATATAAATCGTCAGGGGGGTCTGCGTTCGCGCCCACTATGCGAGTTGGCACACCAGATCCTCCTATGGTCCCTGGGGAAAATACTCTCTCTGAGGGCAGTGTATATTCCAGGGGGCCAGAATATCGGAGCAGACGTCCTGTCGAGGCAGGAGCTGAGGCCAGGGGACTGGAGACTTCACCCCGAGGTGGTGGAGAAGATATGGGAGTTTTACGGCAAGGCCGAAGTGGATCTGTTCGCGTCTCAGCATACGACGCACTGTCCACTCTGGTTCTCCCTTACCCACCCAGCCCCCCTGGGGCTGGATGCTATGGTACAGACGTGGCCGAGGCTACGTCTGTACGCCTTTCCCCCTGTTGCTCTGCTCCCAGGAGTTCTGGAGAGAGTTCGTCAGCACGGAATAAGCCTATTGCTAGTAGCACCACGTTGGCCAAGTCGAATCTGGTTTGCGGACCTGATTCATCTACTAGACGGTCCTCCCTTGGAGTTACCGATCAGGAGAGACCTTCTGTCTCAGGCCGGGGGCACAATATTCCACCCCCGACCAGAGATTTGGAAACTTTGGGTTTGGCCTCTGAGGGGGCCCAACTCATAGAGAGTGGTCTTTCAACCGAGGTTGTTGAGACCATTCTAAGCTCCAGAGCTCCCGCTACGAGGAAATTGTACTCTTTGAAATGGAGAGTCTTCACTACTTGGTGTCACCAGCGTCAGTGGGACCCGGTTAACTGTTCAGTAAACACAGTACTGGAGTTTCTGCAGGATCGCTTTGCGTCAGGTTTATGTCCATCCACCTTAAAAGTATACGTGGCAGCCATTGCGGCCTTCCACGTCCCAGTGGGTGGTGTATCGTTGGGTCGAGACCCCCTGATTACTCGTTTCCTTCGTGGCACCCTGAGGCTAAGGCCTGTAACACGCACTAGGATGCCGGCTTGGGACTTGGCGTTGGTACTGGAGGGCCTATCTGGGGCTCCGTTTGAGCCCTTAGAGTCGGTCTCAGAGAAATTTCTGACTTTCAAGACTATTTTTCTTCTAGCCATTTCGTCCCTCAAGAGAGTCGGAGATCTTCAGGCCCTTTCGGTTTCTCCCACCTGCCTTGAATTCGCACCGGGAATGGTCAAGGCATTCTTGTATCCTAAACAGGGTTATATCCCTAAGGTGCCAACCATTATTCCGAGGCCTATTGTGCTTCAGGCTTTCTGTCCTCCACCTTTTACTTCTCCGGGCCAGGAAAAGCTGAACTTGTTGTGTCCAGTGCGAGCATTGGATACTTATGTTCATCGGTCTTCTCCATGGAGGAAGTCCGATCAATTGTTTGTCTGTTTTGGATCATCCAATAGAGGTTGTCCGGCTTCTAAGCAGACAGTTAGTAAGTGGATAGTCGAGGCTATTTCTCTTGCCTATGAGTCCTCTGGCCAGCCCTGTCCTTTGGCGGTCAGAGCTCATTCCACTAGAAGTATGGCGGCCTCTAAGGCCTTAATATCTGGAGTGTCCCTCCAAGACGTTTGTGATGCGGCGGGTTGGTCCTCTCCGCTCACATTTGTCAGATTTTATAGCCTGGACCTGGATGCTGCCCCAGGGTCTCAGGTGCTCAGTGCTTAGTGTAGGTTTTTTGGAAAAAATACTACAGGCTTACACTCAGGCATTTGGAATTCTGGCGGTTTGGGTATTCTCGTTCCCAAAGCGTTATCGACGCATCGCGAGTTCCCGCGAAAGGGAACGTCTCAGGTTACGACTGTAACCATAGTTCCCTGAGAAAGGGAACGAGACGATGCGTCGCCCTGCCATACTTCCTGCATTCCTGTGATCGACTTGCTTCGGCAAATTTCAAAGCTAAAGCCGGTTTCACCGGATGCGCTTTTATAGCTTCCTGGTCATGACGTCACCCGCCCGTGACGCGCATTTCATTCATTCCATTGGACTAGTTGACATAGATGCTTCAGACGCATTCACGCCGGGGGCGTTCCCAAAGCGTTATCGACGCATCATCTCGTTCCCTTTCTCAGGGAACTATGGTTACAGTCGTAACCTGAGACGTTTTTTCTCCATCTATTTTGACAGATACACACACACTGACACTGCTGCACGCTCGCTCACTCGTTTAAAGTTGTGATTGGGCCAGCCCAGTGTCAATCAAGGAAAGAACCAATGGGCCGCTGATCTACGTGTTTCATGGGCTGGTCTGTCAGAAAAAGAAAAAAAAACTAACACGGACTTTTTTTGACCAATACATTACACCGGCACAAACCCAGCGCCGCCAATTAGCAAAACAAAACGAAAACGATGTACACATTTTATGGGCCGTAAAAAAAAAAAAAAAAAAAAAAAAATTATGTATTTATGAGATGTATCGGCCCAAAAAGCACGTCGGCCCACCGGGAAAATGCCCGGTATGCCCAATGGCCAGTCCAGCCGTGACAACAGATGTACCCGCAATGGGGCAGCGAAGTGGAGCACAGGGTGAGGATCAACTGTGCGGTGCAACACTTACCTGTCTCCATGGTTTCCATGAGGGAATGGCAGGAGACCATTGTAATGGCTTTGAACTGCAGACTCCTGTCTACTACCGATAGAAGAGGGGGATGAGAGTGGCAAAGCATAGCGTCGCTCACTGTCAACCCACCCTCTTGGGACCCAGAGATTGAGGAAACTGCTCTTTTGTTGAAAATTTGCGTACCACTGACCGTGAGGCCAACGACGGAACAGAAATTTGACAAAACAAACGATTATTTGCCCAGGCCTTCTCCGGGGGAAGAGCAGCTTCCTCCATCTCTAGGTTGTCCCTCCTGGACACCCCTTTCACCGACCGCGAAAGCTTAAGTGAGCTGCATGCCTCTCTGTATACCCGTGTCACTGGGAATGGTCTGCGATGCAAATCTCAATGTCCATTGGCTTGTTTTGTTACCACTCGATGGTGATTGGGCTCTCAGGCGAGATCCCGACACGTCAGTCGTTCTGATGCAACATGACCGACTGACAAGGAACTGTTAATGGTTTTACCTTATTTCATTACGGGACAGTGAGTTTAAAATTGTATTATGACTGAACAGCCTCACAAAAAAGTCAGAAATTAAAAACATCATTTTATAAAAGAGGTGTGATTTTTGCATTTTAATGTAATTTAGAGTAAAGAAATACATAAGACAGAAACAAGCTTCACATCATACTCATATTTAGTATATTCATAATGAGGATTAATAAAAATCCTCGTTTTTCTCTCTTTCTGACAGGTATGATACAGCTGCCGCCCACACTAATGATGCTGATAATTTCACAGTGAGATCCACATGCTCATCTGACACCCAGAATACTGTTCAACAGCTTGTGTCCGGTAATGCATGGTTATATATGGAAAAGCATATGATATATTTTACCAAATTCAGAAATATAAAATACAAAGCACAGTTTGTTTTATAGCATGTCATAAAGGGGATCTTGCAGGTAGTTAGAATGTAATTGGCAAGACTATTAGTGCATTAGGGCAAATTGCATCCAAGACCAACTTTCTCATAGATGACAGCTGCTGTGATTACTCAGGCGTAGTAACATTAGCATTTTTTTTTTTTCATTTAAGCTTATTTCTGGCTGTCTAAACATGTGCTTATATTTGAATATTTATATTTTATAGTGACGTCTATTCCGCCTGTGGCTCTGGGTATGTTCCTGAGTGGTCGGATAATGAAGAGGCTAAACTGGATCCAGTGTTATTTCAGTATCCTTTTTGTTAAAATTTTGAATTAGATTTCATTTTATTTTATTTTTTATTGAATTTTTTGTTTTATTTTAAATACAAATACTTTAACAGTTGAACTGTAACACTTATTATGAACAGGGCCATTGCCAGTTGAACTGTAACACTTATTATAAACAGGGCCATTGCTAGAGGGGAGAAAGTTGCTGATGAACCTCGGAGCCCTGGATACCCTAACTACTAGGGTTGCCACCTTTGATTTGTGAAAAACCGGGACACTCAGATTTTTTTTCTGTTGCATGATTTTCCAGCACTGTTTTTCCTTCATATTTAACTGAAATTTTTAACTCTAAAAAAAATATTATCTTGCAAATAAGTGTATTGTGATTGTCAAAACATTTTAGTAACTAAACTGAATTGTATTAGGTTTAGTGACAACATGTTACAATGTTTATATGGTACAATTTCTGGTAAGATACGTGTTTTATTATTGCTTGAAACAAATTTCAGGATTTCAATTCAGTTCAATTCTTGTGATTTGATTTAATTGACTGATTTGGATACATATTAGAAGATAGGCATTAATTTTTCTCAAGAAAAAAATCTCACCTAATGCTGTAAACATACAGAGAGCCTTATCAGCAGGTAAAATTATTTAAGGTTAAAAATAACTTTATTTAACACATTAAATATAATGCATTTTTTTTATTTTAATAACAACTTTATTTAATGATAAGTAAATATAATAAATATGTAATATAGTAGCCTATGTTTAGCAAAATACTCTCTATAGCTCTTTTTTTCTAGCTAACCAAGTGCTATAGCCTATTATGGTCATCAAATGGCTTTCCTGAGGTATATGTTATGTGACAATTGTTCTCCAGCAGTTTTATTGACCCTTTCCGCGGTTGAAAAACACTGATTGATCGATATTATGTATGATGAATATACATTTCGGTAAGTTTTACGATTTATTTAAACATTGTTCATTCGTGTTTATTTACTGTTAGCTAGAGGTGATCAGTTCAAGTGCCGCTAGGGATCTTTCACGTCACATTTACAAACGCCAAAACGGTGTTTATTGTGTGAATTTCGTAATAAAATTGACAGAATCTGAGAGCTGAGATTTTTTTTATATTATAACTAACCTGCTCTGTCTAGTCTGTCAGTCTCCGTGTCCTCTTTGCTTCGCGATTTTTCTGTGCGTGAGAAGGGTTAATTGCGCGTGGCATAGTCAGGGGGCCAAAACTGATATTAAAACTTTGTCGGACACTTTTTGGTACAAGTATACAACCTATCCAGTATTAATATTTATCCCCTCAACATGTGTTCTAGCCAGGTTGTCAGCTTAGAAAATGTTTTTTTGTCCATTTTAACACTATATTCTTAAAAGTGGTAAAAGCGGATTTTTTTCCCCAAAGTGCTTCCATTTTCTTCCATGTTACCTATTGTAATTTTGGGCAAATGTGCAATATAATCCAACTTATGTGCAAGCATGATCATTAAAAAATAATAATCAATAAATACCACAAGAGTATCACACCACAAGGGGCACTGTTGTGTCAGCGCAGCTGTGATTTGGCAGTAGATTGAGGCAGCAGATCCAGAGAAGATGATCACAGCAGGTGTCAACAGTACAGTCTGAACAAAACTTTATAAAGGAGTGAATCACACAATCACACAACAGATTAACTTGATCTATTTGTCAACACAAACATTTACCTCAATATTCTACCATTCTACCATCAAATGTTGCCAGAAACAGGTAAGCTAAACTGTTTTCCAACTAGCTATATACTTACCAGACATACACTCACCTAAAGGATTATTAGGAACACCATACTAATACTGTGTTTGACCCCCTTTCGCCTTCTGATCTGCCTTAATTCTACGTGGCATTGATTCAACAAGGTGCTGAAAGCATTCTTTAGTAAGGGTGTCACGATTCTCCAAATCCTCGATTCGATTACATTTTCGATTCTAAAGTCACGGTTCGATTCGATTCTCGATTTAAAAATAAATAAATTGAAAGCACAAGCTATGCCATTTTAAGACTTTTATGCAATATAATAATATCTGACCTTTGTTCGCAATACCACACACTACATTGTCAAATTTAAAACGTTTATTAACAACATAATGTAACAATAACTATCTTCAGTCAATTGGAAACTTAAACAATATAACCTATTACCTGGCTATTATAGTCCCGGGGCTCCCTGGACTCCTCAGAGCAGTCACAGGCGAATAGCACGGCGTTTTAAATTGGGTTCCCACAGCGTTTGCAACGCAGTACGAGAGAACGTTCTCGTAAGGGAACGTAGGCTACTTGGTTACTTGCGTAACCTCGGTTCCCTTAGAGATAAGGGAACGAGTACTGCTTTGCCTTGCCGTGCTATTTCGCTCATATCAGGTACTTCGCTTCAGTCAATTTAAACCTAAAATCCTTTGGCGAGTTTTTTGTGAATTATACTCTCCAGCCACGTCCAAATTGGCGCGCTCGAGGTTGGCAGGGCGCCATGCGCTCCCATTGGACCGTACGCCACTGCTAACTCGCCATAGGTTCGTGCAGTTGCCGCAGCACAGACAATCAGCTCGCTCAGACGAGATATGATGTTCTCGCTGTGCAGCTGCAATGTGTTTTAAAATAAAGGCTCAATATTCTCGAGAAAAGGAGTTTTACCTATTACAGGCAAGCCGAGCTGCCGTGACATGGGGGCGTGGCAGCATCGACGATTCCATTTTTTGATTCGATAATCGAGATTGAGCATTAATTTCGATCGATTTCGATTTAAAATCGAAATCGTGACACCCTTATTCTTTAGAAATGTTGGCCCATATTGATAGGATAGCATCTTGCAGTTGATGGAGATTTGTGGGATGCACATCCAGGGCACGAAGCTCCCGTTCCACCACATCCCAAAGATGCTCTATTGGGTTGAGATCTGGTGACTGTGGGGGCCATTTTAGTACAGTGAACTCATTGTTCAAGAAACCAATTTGAAATGATTCGAGCTTTGTGACATGGTGCATTATCCTGCTGGAAGTAGCCATCAGAGGATGGGTACATGGTGGTCATAAAGGGATGGACATGGTCAGAAACAATGCTCAGGTAGGCCATGGCATTTAAACGATGCCCAATTGGCACTAAGGGGCCTAAAGTGTGCCAAGAAAACATCCCCCACACCATTACACCACCACCACCAGCCTGCACAGTGGCATGATGGATCCATGTTCTCATTCTGTTTACGCCAAATTCTGACTCTACCATCTGAATGTCTCAACAGAAATCGAGACTCATCAGACCAGGCAACATTTTTCCAGTCTTAAACTGTCCAATTTTGGTGAGCTCGTGCAAATTGTAGCATCTTTTTCCTATTTGTAGTGGAGATGAGTGGTACCTGGTGGGGTCTTCTGCTGTTGTAGCCCATCCGCCTCAAGGTTGTGCGTGTTGTGGCTTCACAAATGCTTTGCTGCATACCTCGGTTGTAACGAGTGGTTATTTCAGTCAAAGTTGCTCTTCTATCAGCTTGAATCAGTCGGCCCATCCTCCTCTGACCTCTAGCATCAACAAGGCATTTCGCCCACAGGACTGCCGCATACTGGATATTTTTCCCTTTTCACACCATTCTTTGTAAACCCTAGAAATGGTTGTGCGTGAAAATCCCAGTAACTGAGCAGATTGTGAAATACTCAGACCGGCCCGTCTGGCACCAACAACCATGCCACGCTCAAAATTGCTTAAATCACCTTTCTTTCCCATTCTGACATTCAGTTTGGAGTTCAGGAGATTGTCTTGACCAGGACCACACCCCTAAATGCATTGAAGGAACTGCCATGTGATTGGTTGATTAGATAATTGCATTAATAAGAAATTGAACAGGTGTTCCTAATAATCCTTTAGGTGAGTGTCTAGCTAGGCTAATTTACTTTCATAATTACTAGCATACTTACTAATAGGTAAATTAAGTTTTGTGCAGATGTGTAATGGAAATATTGTTTTTAATTTATTTGCTGCACAGCAGCCTATTTTACAGTCTGCTATAGCTAAAAGCGTTAATAAGTTTGTTAGATAGCAAAGCCCTCAGCTTATGTCAGAGGACATTGTAGTGATCCACTCAGAAACCAATCAGACTAGTGTAGTGAAAAATGTATTTGCCTTCAGATGAGATAACATGGATCCAGAGGAAGCTGTAAGCCTAGCGTCCAAAGAAAAACAAATAGGAAGAGATATTGATTGGAAACAATGTTTCATTTGTCAAGATCAAAGGGATGAGACTGACAACCTGAGAGCCAACCTCTGCCAACCTGAGAGCCACTGCTTTGATGGGGAAAAACATACCTTTGCCATACGACTATTACATAGTTATTACTACTAACTAGTTACTAACCCCTAACCCTAAAGAAGTGAGAGAGCAGTTTTGTTGGGATGGAATTAGTAACTATAGTGATATGTGAATGTAATATAATTTGTGTTACAACCTAGTACACTAATTAAGTCAAATAGCACCATAGACCATCATCTACAGTTCTAAATTTCCGCCTTGACATTAAAGTATTATAACTTGTGCAGCATTGCACTGTCTCTCCCTACAAGCTTTAAACTTGGCTTGACTCATTCCCATAGATATGGGTACTGATTGATAGAGGTTTTGGGATACTAGGTTATGTTTCCAAGCTAGTTTTTTTCATGTTCTAGTTCTGTTGTCTCTAACACTGTACAATAAATGTTCATTCTGACACTTCAGCAGACATCCCATGAGTGTTGGCTTTCATTTGATACCATTTTTATGAATATGGTCCTTGTGGTTGTGGAGATATTCAACATTTACTGTTGGCATGTCGTGTTGAGCAGGAAACCAAAAAATTGGCCTGAAATTGCTTGTACAAGTCACACAAAAAAAAAATTCAGCTTGACAACCACCCTAATATCTTACCTATGGGTGTCTTCTAACTAAAAAAATAGGGTGACAGCTTGTACCAAAACATGTCCGCAAAAGTCTTAACGGAAGCCCTTTTCAGAATTGGCCCCCTGACTAGCAGCTCTGCAGTAACAGGAAACGGTTTGAAACCAGGAAATTCTACTTTAGAAGTACATTTTAACAAAAAACCGGGACAATTCGTGTCCCGGGAAAGAATATTAATTTTCCGGGACTGTCGCTCAAAAAAGAGAACAATCCCTGGAAAACCGGGACGGGTGGCAACTCTACTAACTACAGCTCTGATTATGTAAAAAAAAAAAATATATAATTATATTATTTTTATTAGCCAGGTGCCTGGAAATCTATTATCCATTTACTTAGCCTTCATCTATACCATTTATATGTCATTTACAGATTGATCACAAAAATACCCTGTGTGTGTGTGTGTGTGTGCCCGCATACGTGTGTGCGTGCACGTGTTTGTGTGTGTGTGCGCGCATGTGCGTGCTTGTGTGTGTGTGTGTGTGTGTGTGTGTGTGTGTGTGTGTGTGTGTGTGTGTGTGTGGTGCGTGTGATACTGTGTGTACAAGTCACATATGTATTAATCTGTAATCTGCAGATTAATCTGCAGACTTTTTTCAGTCTGATGCAATGGGTGGTTTGAAACACATGGTGGCGGTATATTTCAAAGAACAACAGTCCTGACCATCATGTTTATTTAGACAACTGTTGGTGATATTGTTAGGCCAGCATGCAACATGTTTGGCACAGTTCTTGTACTGCACCTACTGTATACTCTATATTAACCGTGTAGTAAGATCATAAACACTGGCAAAATCAAGTCTTAATTTATGGTTGGATCAATGTAAGTACAAGTCTACAAAACAAATGGTGTTTGTAATGATAAATTGCAACTCAAAACATTTAGAAATTATAATTTGTAGTGTTGACTAACTACTTGAGTACTGAATGTTCTAAAAGACACTACAGAAGTAACAAGAACACCCTATAGCAACCACATAGCAATGTGTTAAAAAAATTCAGAACACCAACGGCATAGCAACGCCCTGGTAATCATACACAAACATGGTAGCAGCGAGTTTTAATATCCCTAAATAACATTTGTATTCAACTTTATCCAGTCTGTTAGATGTCATGCCATATCTGCTGTGGATGTTTGTGGGTTTTGGCTGAAACTTCTTTTTGTTCTCTGACTTAAAATAAAGAGTGAGTCATTTCTACTTGAATCCCTGGGAAAGGGAAAATATTGAGCTACAAGTTTTGAACAAAGTCTGGCACTTTTAAAGCATATTGAATGAACAAGAGCACAGAGGAAACATGACCCAACATCTAAAATATTTTAAAGTTTTTTCCAGGTACAGAATTGATTTTTCTCCAGAAACAATCATTAACATGAGCAAAAAAGTACTTGTTTTTCCATTGCAGGAAAGAATTTTTTACTCAAAGTCATTCGATACATTATGACGTGAAGGCAGTCGATGATGATGTCCACGTCGAACGTCATGACAAGCGTCAACGCCGCTTTTGACCCTTTCTGTGAGTTTGAATTCTTCAAGCTAACCCCCCTCTCCATATACCCCTGATCTCTGCTGTAAATTGAGAGCTATATTTGGAGGAGTGTGATGATGTCACAAGTGGTTGAGGGTAGGAGCCTATAACAGAGCGAATGGAGTGGTGTGAGTGTTTGTGTGAAAAACAGAGACATCGCCAGCACCTTCTGGAGCTGCTGTCCACTGGTTTGAAACCGCTGGAAGTGAGTACTGTTACTCTTTCAATGAAATATCTGGAAACTTTTTGTAGTATCATTAGGCTCAATAACTCTTCTACTCATCTGAAATGCAATTTTACTCATGCTTATGCTCTTTTTTTCCATGTCTTTTGCGCAAGAACATTGAAAGTATTGCAGTCTGCCATGCATCATCTGAAACTGTCCTCCCAGATCCTGATCTTCCTCGTGATGCTGCATTGTGTCGCCACAGTCCCTCACAACAGGTATGTCTTCTAACTCATTGTACAAAGTCAAAATGTTAGGTGTTGGGATGTATTTTTGATCTGATTTTTGATCTATTTTTTAGGATGCCCCTGACCAACCCTTAAAAATGTGTAACCAAATGTAATTAGGCTGATTTAGAATAATATAATATAATATTGTAATATAATAGATAATATCTTTCACTTAAAATAAGTTCATTCAAATTATATCATAGGCTGACGCGTATTATCTGACAAACGTTTTAAAACGTAGTCTATTGAATGCTTTACTTTTTAGAATAAAGAAATGACTGAATATTTAATTTGATAGAAATTCAAATATTACATATATCCTATTTAGGTAATAGATTTGTCTAATGAGTACAATGATACCAATAAAAAACATCTAACTAAACTGGTTTTAAGTCAAATTAATATTTAGAGGTTAAATTAGGTAGAAGTTGCTCTTTAGGAGAAAAATGGCAGGTTATGTCTTTTTACAATTTCTGTGTATATGAAGATCTTAATAATCATCCACAACATTATTTGTTCCATAATGATAACATTTCTACCATGCAGTCAAAAGTTTGGACAAACTATACTAAATATAGTTTTTTCATGATTTTAAGAAGCTTCTGATCTTGTGCTTTAAGAGCATGGATGTACAGTACATGGTGTGCATATGTGCTGATAGGCAGAATGTGATTTTACCAAATGCAACACATTCCTGGATCAACATCTTTGTCAATCCTGTAACAACATTTCAATCAGATATGAGTGACCAGTTTACAGTTCACTGTGATTTTGCCAAGGAAGACATGTTCATGAATCATCATAGTTTGCAGACATAACCTGCAAGAAAGTAGTATAATATCAGCTATTAGTTATCATTTATTAAAATGAATTGATCTCTTATCGCTATTGGCCAGAATTTCAATGGTGCACCCTTAAATTAATTTAAATACATTTTTAAATGCATTAATTTGAGCGGATACGGAAAGAAAAGCAAGGTGTGCAGAAATGGTGGCAACTTTGAAGAAACCAATCTATATTTAATTTTTTTTTTTTTTTAACGTGGCAACTAAATAATTCCCATACTTCTGTTTGTGTTATTTTATTGCTTTGATGACACTAATATTATAAAATGTGGGAATTAGTGATAAGAAAGATTAAGTGTCCAACTATTTACTGGTAAGTACAAGTAAAAATGTACAGCTGTATTTCTAGTTGATTTGACCATTACATTTGACTTTTGTTGGTGTCTAAATGTAGTCAGTTGATATAGATTTTTTAATGTCAATATTAAATTAAATTAATTTAATTTAATAATAATGTTACACTCCTAAAAATTAAGGTTCTTTATTAGTATTGATGATTCCATGAAGAACATTTAACATCCCTGAAACCTGGATGTTACACAAAAGGTTCATTATAGTGGAAAAAGGTTCTTTAGATTTTGAAACTATTCTTCACACTAAGAAAAACAGTTCTTTTAAGAACAGTTCACTGAAAGATTCTTCTATAGCAAGTGAAATGGCATCACATCAAACAGATTTTGATGTGCGGTGTAACATCAAGAGGTTACCTGACCAAAGATTTTCAATTTGAGAGAGCACATTATTTGGTCTGTCTTTGAGAAGCAACACCTGTGTTGCAAGTGTGTTGAAGTGTGTGAGAGTGATATGACCAGGGGACCCAAATGATCCACTTGCAACACATCTCCACTTCAGAAGATTGTAATGGTCAGGGAGAGTGGCACTCTATGAGCAGTTCTTGATGAGATGGTGCTTTGTGGCCTCTTCTTGTCGACAGGTACTCCCTTTCGTCCAATGAGCAGCCGGATGACTTGCAAGAAGCCGATGGATGGCTGGTTACAGATCTATCTGACAATCCCTTTGTGAGTTTTACAAGGCCACAGCCCCCAAGGGGTCTCAGAGCAGTGAACAGGTACTTGTGCAAAATTAATTGTCTCAATTATGATTCATTGTTTAAGATGTTGCCATTTTTGTAAGTAGTACCATCAAAGTACTATTTCGTAGTTTGAATTGATTTTTTTAAAAATTTTATTGGGACTATTTTCATTGATTCATGTTATTTAGTCATTATTACCCATTATGCCGCAGTCACATTTAGGCGGTTACTCAACAAATTTTCGTTGTTGAAATTCGTATTTAAATAGGAATCCATGCAATCGGGTGAAAATCAGGCGAAAATGTCTTGCAACCTACAATAACAAAAAGCTGATTGGATTGAGAGTGACTTCTGTATGAGCTGTGATTCGTATTTCGTAACGACAATGGACCTTATTTGCCTGCGAAATCTGTCAGCATGAAACGAAAGTTGCGATAGTCTTTTATTCCCTATTGTGAAGTATATCCAAGTTAAACGGCTTCTTGAACAAGAAAAAATGTTGGGCGGGATTTGATTTTGTCCATCGGGAATTACATTTACATTTATTCATTTAGCTGACGCTTTTATCCAAAGCGACTTACAATTGCTATATATGTCAGAGGTCACACGCCTCTGGAGCAACTAGGGGTTAAGTGTCTTGCTCAGGGACACATTGGTGTCTCACAGTGGATTCGAACCCGGGTCTCTCACACCAAAGGCATGTGTCTTATCCATTGCGCCACACCACCTCCTTTAATTGAATCTTTGTAGTTATCTCATGTAACTGACTGGTTGCCCCACCATCACGCCAGTAAATGTCATCAGAGAAATCATTAATAATATTCCATAAAAACAAGAATTGTCAATTTTGATTTTATGGTGACTCTAATTGTGAAAATTTTTTTTTAATAAAATTAATTAATTGTAATTTATTTAGGCATATGACTAACAACTGAATACCCTTCTTACCTACCCTACAGTCATCACATGGAAAAGAGGAGGTGCAATACAGCTACCTGCGTTACTCAGAGATTAGCAGATTTTCTCATCCGATCCAGCAACACCATCGGGACCGTCTATGCGCCAACCAACGTTGGATCCAACACTTATGGAAAGAGAGACCTGCAGCATTCACCTATTTACTTGCCCCTATAGTTCAAATGGCAACACAATTGGGGGCTCGTCCGGGATTTGAACCCGGGAACCCCAAAGCGAGAATCATTCCCCTATAGTAAAATAAATGTAATATGTATGATAATGATGAAAATTATTCTGTTTGTATATTATAGCTTTTTTTTTTTTTTTTTTTTCAGTGTACACAAAAGCCAGTGCCTTTTGGTGTAAATTGTTTGCAGCATTTTCCGTTTCTGGTAAACCTTGCATGACATTAAGGTTTTCAGACAACATATAGTGTTTTGCAACATGGTATCATGATGGCCAATGAATAAAATGTATTATAAAAAGTGCATGAATAGCAAAGAAGAATTGACATATGATTTATTTTCTAATAAAAGACAAAAATGATAATACACTTTCTGCTCTATGTCATTATAATAAGGTCCTTGAACCCATAGTCTACAAGATTTTTTGGTTTATTTTTGCTGGCCAAATTACAAAGCAATACAGCAAGAAAGACTTATCTTTTAAATCTGTCATTTTAAACCAGTCATTAACTGATAAAGTACCATGTATTGCAAATGTGGTTAAATATACCACAACCATTAGCCATTAGAACTCTGTTTACACCATCTGATTGGATGTGGAGCTTCGCTGTATCTCTTTTTTGATGAGCACACAGATAAGTTAATGCACACCAACATCAAGTGGTTGTATACACTGATTACTATAGGCTATTATAGCCATAAAATACACTCATTTGTGCACCAATCTAGGTCATAATAGACCTCTGACCCTGCTAGTCCTTGCTTATAACACATGT